>NW_024070196.1:25390390-25771918 GCF_014754425.2 Oryx dammah
CTTCTCCAACACCACAGTTCAAAAGCATCAATTCTTCAGTGCTCAGCCTTCTTCACATTCCAACTCTCACATCCATACACGACCACAGGAAAAACCATAGCCTTGACTAGGTGGAACTTAGTCGGCAAAGTAATGCCTCTGCTTTTGAATATACTATCTAGGTTGGTCATAACTTTTCTTCCAAGGAGTAAGCGTCTTTTAATTTCATGGCTGCAGTCACCATCTGCAGTGATTTTGGAGCTCCCCAAAATAAAGTCTGACACTGTTTCTACTGTTTTCCCATCTATTTCCCATGAAGTGATGGGACTGGATGCCATGATCTTCGTTTTCTGAATGTTGAACTTTACATATATGTATATATTTATAATATAAATACACATGTGTATATATACACACATATTTTCTATAGAACCTTTACCCACAGGCATTAGCAAACCCCAATCTAGAACCAGACATCTTGGAATGTGAAGGCAAGTGGCCCTTAGAAAGCATCACTACGAATAAAGCTACTGGAGGTGATGGAATTCCAGTGGAGCTATTTCAAATCCTGAAAGATGATGTTGTCAAAGTGCTGCACTCAATATGCCAGCAAATTTGGAAAACTCAGCAGTGGCCACAGGACTGGAAAAGGTCAGTTTTCATGCCAATCCCAAAGAAGGGCAATGCCAAAGAATGCTCAAACTACCACACAATTGCACTCATCTCACACACTAGTAAAGTAATGCTCAAAATTCTCAAGACAGACTTCAGCAATACGTGAACCGTGAACTTCCAGATGTTCAAGCTGGTTTTAGAAAAGGCAGAGGAACCAGAGATCAAATTGCCAACATCTGCTGGATCATCAAAAAAGCAAGAGAGTTCCAGAAAAACATGTATTTCTGCTTTATTGACTACGTCAAAGCCTTTGACTGTGTGGATCACAATAAACTGTGGAAAATTCTGAAAGAGATGGGAATACCAGAACACCTGACCTGCCTCTTGAGAAATCTGTATGCAGATCAGGAAGCAACAGTTAGAACTGGACATGGAACAACAGACTGGTTCCAAATAGCAAAAGGAGTATGTCAAGGCTGTATATTGTCACCCTGCTCATTTAACTTACATGCAGAGTATATCATGAGAAACACTGGGCTGGAAGAAGCACAAGCTGGAATCAAGATTGCCGGGAGAAATATCAATAACCTCAGATTTTCAGATGACACCACCCTTATGGCAGAAAGTGAAGAAGAACTAAAAAGCCTCTTGATGAAAGTGAAAGAGGAGAGTGAAAGAGTTGGCTTAAAGCTCAACATTCAGAAAACGAAGATCATGGCATCTGGTCCCATCACTTCATGGGATATAGACGGCGAAAGAGTGGAAACAGTGTCAGACTTTATTTTGGGGGGCTCCAAAATCACTGCAGATGATGATTGTAGCCATGAAATTAAAAGACACTTACTCCTTGGAAGGAAAGTTATGACCAACCTAGATAGCATATTCAAAAGCAGAGACATTACTTTGCCAACAAAGGTCCATCTAGTCAAGGACCACTGGGTTTTCCAGTGGTCATGTATGGACGTGAGAGTTGGACTGTGAAGAAAGCTGAGCGCCAAAGAATTGATGGTTTTTAACTGTGGTGTTGGAGAAGACTCTTGAGGATCCCTTGGACTGCAAGGAGATCCAATCAGTCCATCCTAAAGGACATCAGTCCTGGGTGTTCTTTGGAAGGACTGATGCTAAAGCTGAATCTCCAGTACTTTGGCCACTTCATGAGAACATTTGACTCATTTGGAAAGACTCTGATGCTGGGAGGGAATGGGGGCCGGAGGAAAAGGGTACGACAGAGGATGAGATGGCTGGATGACATCACTGACTCGATGGACGTGAGTTTGAGTGAACTCCGGGAGTTGATGATGGACAGGGAGGCCTGGCGTCCTGCAATTCATGGGGTCACAAAGAATTGGACATGACTGAGTGAATGAACTGAACTGAACTGAATGTCTCTGCTTGTCAATATGCAGAACAGGATGCTCATAGCTTTTCTTCCAAGGAGCAATCATCTTTTAATTTCATGGCTGCAGTCATCATCTGCAGTGATTTTGGAGCCCCCCAAAATAAGTCTGCCACTCTTTCCATTGCTTCCCCATCTGTTTGCCATGAAGTGATGAGACTGGATACCATGATCTTAGTTTTCTGAACATTGAGTTTTAAGCCAACTTTTTCACTCTCTTCTTCCACTTTCATCAAGATGCTCTTTAGTTCCTCTTCACCTTCTGCCATAAGGTTACTGTCCTCTGTATATCTGAGTTATTGATATTTCTCCCAGCAAACTTGATTCTAGCTTGTGCTTCATCAAACCCAGCATTTCGCATGATGTATGCTGCATATAAGTTAAATAAGCAGAGTGATACCATACGTCCTTATCATACTCCTTTCCCAATTTGGAACAAGTCTGCTCTTCCATGTCCAGTTCTAACTGTTTCTACTTGACCTACATACAGGTTTCTCTGGAGGAAGATAAGATGGTCTGGTATTCCCATCTCTTTCAGAATTTTCCACAGGCTCTTGTGATCCACACAGTCAAAGGCTTTGGCATAGTCAATAAAGCAGAAATAGATATTTTTCTGGAACTCTCTTGCTTTTTGCTGATCCAACGGATGTTAGCAATTTGATCTCTGGTTCTTCTGCCTTTTTAAAATTCAGCTTGAACATCTGGAAGTTCATGAGTCATGTACTGTTGAAGCCTGGCTTAAAGAATTTTGAGCATTACTTTGCTAGCTGTGAGATGAGTGCAATTGTGTGGCAGTTTGAGCATTCTTTGGCATTGCCTTTCTTTGAGATTGGAATGAAAACTGATCTTTTTCCAGTCCTGTGACCACTGCTGTTTTCCAATTTTTTTAGCATATTGAGTAGAGCACGTTCACAGCATCATCTTTTAGGATTTGAAATTACTCAACTGGAATTCAATCACCTCTACTAGCTTTGTTCATAATGATGCTTCCTAAGGCCCACTTGACTTCACATTCCAGGATGTCTGGCCCTAGGTGAGTGACCACACCATCATGATTATCTCGATTATGAAGATCTTTTTTGTGTGGTTCTCTTATGCATTCTTGCCACCTCTTCTTAAAATCTTCTGCATCTATTAGGTCCCTACCATTTCTGTCCTTTATTGTGCCCATCTTTTCATGAAATGTTCCCTTGGTATCTCTAATTTTCTTGAAGAGATCTCTAGTTTTTCCCATTCTATTGTTTTATTCTATTTCTTTTCATTGATCGCTGAGGAAGGCTTTCTTATCTCTCCTTACTATTCTTTGGAACTCTCCACTCAAATGGGTGTATCCTTCCTTTTCTCCTTTGTGTTTAGCTTCTCTTCTTTTCATAGCTATTTGTAAGGCCTCCTCAGACAACCATTTTGCCATTTTGCGTTTCTTTTTCTTGGGTATGGTCTTGATCACTGCCTCCTGTACAATGTCACAAACCTCCGTCCATAGTTCTTCAGGCATTCTGTCTATCAGATATAGTCCCTTGAATCTATTTGTCTCTTCTACTGTTTAATCATAAGGGATTTGATTTAGGTCATACCTGAATCATCTAGTGGTTTTCCTGACTTTCTTCAAGATATGACAGTGAAAAATGAACTCCCCAGGTTGGTAGATGCCCAATATGCTACTGGAGAAGTGTGGAGAAATAACTCTAGAAAGAATGAAGAGGCAGAGCCAACACAAAAACAGCGCCCAGTTGTGGATGTGACTGGTGATGGAAGTAAACTCCGATGTTGTAAAGAACAACATTGCATAGGAACCTGGAATGTTAGGTCTATGAATCAAGGCAAATTGAAAGTGGTCAAACAGGAGATGGCAAGAGTGAACATTGTCATTTTAGGAATTAGTGAACTAAAATGGAATGAAATGGGTGAATTTAACTCAGATGACCATTATATCTACTACTGTGGGCAAGAATCCGTTAGAAGAATTGGAGTAGCCATCACAGTCAACAAAAGAGTCCAAAATGCAGTACTTGGGTGCAGTCTCAAAAATGACAGAATGATCTCTGTTCATTTCCAAGGCAATATCATTCAATATTACAGTAATCCAAGTCTATGCCCCAAGCAGTAATGCTGAAAAGGCTGAAGTTGAATGGTTCTGTGAAGACCTATAGGGCCTTTTAGGTCCTTTTAGGTCCTTTTAGGTCCTTTTCACCCAAAAAAGATGTCCTTTTCATTATAGGGGACTGGAATGCAAAAGTAGAAAGTCAAGAGATACCTGGAGTAATAGGCAAATTTGGCCTTGGAGTACAGAATGAAGCAGGGCAAAGCCTAACAGAGTATTGCCAAGAGAATGCACTCATCATAGCAAACACCCTCTTCCAGCAATGGAAGAGAGGACTCTACACATGGACATCACCAGATTGTCAGTACTGAAATCAGATTGATTATATTCCTTGCGGTCAAAGATGGAGACACGCTATACAATCAGCAAAAACAAGAGCTAACATGGCTCAGATCACGAACTCCTTATTGAAAACTTCAGACTTAAATGGAGATCACCTAGCTATTGGTAGAATGGGATCACAAAGCTCAGATTGCCTAACATTCAAGAAGTCTGTTTGATACTGGGACATTCTCAGTTACTATTAGAAAAAAAAAGCTTTTGGTGTGAAGCTTATGGGGAGAAGTTTGTGGGGGGTTTTCTACTACAGCAGAGTGCTTCCAGCTCCATTCAGTCACACTCAATGTCCTGTCTATGCACAATGTGTAGACATCTGGAAATCTACAGAGAACATCAGTAATATTTATTACATGTACACATCCCTTTCCCCAGAAGTGTTCACTGTCTCCCCAAAGCTGATCACTCTCTCCTCTCTTATAAATGGGATTTTCATCTATTCTTCAGTCTATTTTAGCCTCTTTCTTTTTTTTCTCCCCCTTCTGTTGCAATTTGCTTAATTGGTATAAATACTATATAGTGTTTTCAATTGTAGAGTTATATGTAATTTCATATGTGATATATGACAAACAACTTTTCTTCCTGTTTCATATGTTTACCTTTTATTTTGCTCTCTCCCTAATCAGATAAATTGCTCTTCTTCAGTTTTGTTGGTTTTAATGAGAGTACACAGATAACAGGGGTTGACAATTTTAATATGAATCAGTTGTGGTTGTAGAGAACCTATGAACTTGGATCTTTTCCTAAGTAAGAAGAGCCTATTACAGACACATTCCTGAGTTGGAGGCCTAAACAGCAAACGTGCAGAAAATGTAAGTTAGAGACTGCGTTTCCTGGTTCAAGAAAGTGCTGATAACTGCTGAAAAATTGTTCCCTTGCACTGTAGCACATCACAAACGATTTGACGCTAATAGAGTATAGCAGACCTATAACAATTCTCATGAGGCCACATAATTTACCTAATCTACATTTAAAGAAGTCTCTTTATAGCTTTTCCATTTTTGTCACTTTAAAGTATAGAAGCAACATTCAGAAAATGCATAGGTTGTATCTGAAAAAGTTGCAATGTGTATCCAAGAAAAATAGCTCATTTTTCTTTATGTAACTTTCCAAAATCTTGATGGTATTTAAAGTAATTTTTATCATCAATATTTATTACAACCTACCATTATTTATTGTACTTAGAAGTAATTATTAACCTTACCTATTAATATTAGACCTAGTCATGGTAGTAAGTGTATTTCAGCATTGGTTTACTTGAGTAAAATTCATATGTAAATATTTTATAAACTATATTTTGTAAGAACATCATTTTACTAACTTAATAAAATAATATACTTCACATTAATGTACATCTTTCATTTCCCTAACATTCAATTATCTCCACAGACATTGTTAGTAATTTTAAGTTTCTTGCACTACAAGTAACTAAAATGGAAAATTTTCATTCAAGTGTAATTTCAAGCATTAAAATGTACCTGAAATAGTTTATAGAATTAACAAGGAAACAAATAGTGTTAGAAAGTAACAGCCTATATTTGTAGAAAAACAGAGATTGAATACTTAATGGAAAATGAAGATAAATTTTGTTTTCAATGTAATATAACTAAAATTGTAAAATACATTCTGTATTTTATGAATTAAGTATTTTAATTGATAGATGCATCTTTAAATCCTCATAAATAAAATATACTAGCTATCCTTGAAAATTAGAAAATCATGTCTTAGTTTCAATACACTTAGAATATGCTTTGATTTCATTTGAAATTCATTTAATATGATAAACTTAACCTAATGGGAGAATACAAAAATGAAGTCTCTGAATCCCATAGAAAGAGGATTCAGTAAATTACATTTGAGTGAGATACAAGTTTTGATTTTAAGAATGAAATAGAATCCTTGACCATTTTTGTATTTTTTAGTTACTTTGGACAATCAATTTGAAAAATGTCTTTGGTGAATGTTCTAACATGAATTTTCATTTTATTTGTAATAATAATATGTTGACCACAAAAAATATATTTTGATATTTAGAATGAAAGAGGTAAATTTTTCCACAGACAGTGAGAATTGTATTTTTCCAATTTCCTGTAGAACCTGAAATAGACTTTCCATTGGGAACATTTTGTTCTTTACCATCATCATTAATAGGCATATCACACTTTAATACCTTTAACACATGATTTCTTTGTTTTCCAATGGCAGTCTACCCAGTAAATCTGTGACCATCTATTTAGAAATAACTTTGGCAAGAGTGGCCGTGGCTCCCAGGAGTCATTCACTGTTAGAAACCAGCCACACCAGAGCTTGCTACTCATTCTGTAAATAGCTGTTTCTCAAACTTTCATGTTCATGTGCGTTACTCATTCTTATCACTTCTAAAAGCTTAAACTTGAGAATTTCAGTCTCTTTCCACAGCCTACAATTTTTTCATTTTATTTCTTACTGAGAGCTATTAAATATGGTCCCATCTTCACTCCAAACATGAGAAACACCCAATCCTCATCTCACCAGAGAATCTGTTTAGTTTTGTCTGTCACAATTTGGTCTGTATGTCTTCATATGGTGGGATGGAGAGGGTCTACCATTAAAGAGTCTATATACCACTGTTACTCTGTTGAAAGTATTTTGATATTTTTCCCTTATGCACTTTATTCAGATTTAATTGACTACTTATTATGCTCTTAAATGTGATACTAAAATGCCTTAAGAGCTTCAGTTCAGTTCAGTCGCTCAGTCGTGTCTAACTCTTTGTGACCCCACGAACCACAGCACTCCAGGCCTCCCTGTCCATTATCAACTCCCAGAGTTCACTCAAACTCACATCCATCAAGTCAGTGATGCCATCCAGCCATCTCATCCTCTGTCAGCCTCTTCTCCTCCTGCCCCCAATCCCTTCCAGCATCAAAGTCTTTTCCAATGAGTCAACTCTTCACATGAGGTGGCCAAAGTACTGCAGTTTCAGCTTTAGCTGAAACTTCCAAAGAACACCCAGGACTGATCTCCTTCAGAATGGACTGGTTGGATCTCCTTGCAGGCCAAGGTTCAAAAGCATCAATTCTTTGGCACTCAGCTTTCTTCACAGTCCAACTCTCACATCCATACATGACCACTGGAAAAACCATAGCCTTGACTAGATGGACCTTTGTTGGCAAAGTAATGTCTCTGCTTTTGAATATGCTGTCTAGGTTGGTCATAACTTTCCTTCCAAGGAATAAGCGTCTTTTAATTTCATGGCTTCAATCGCCATCTGGTGAGCAAAATTAATGTTAGAGGTTGCAAAGGTGACTAGAGAGTGTATGTTCCACCTGAATGCATAAAATGTCTTTTTTTTTTAAGTTGTTACACTGGTTTTAATAACACAGATCAGTATCTGCCAATGAGAAACACCAGTCCATCCTTTTTCCTGCTTTTTGTACCCTGTATGCTATTGCTGGACTATGTGTTTTTTCTTGTTGGAATGACTTTACTTCCATCTGCACACATCCAAACAGAAATTGAATCAATTAGGCTTGACTTGGCTGTATACAAGTGAGAAATAATAAAAATAATACTTAAACCAAGTTTTCTTTTTTTTTCTCATACACACAAATCAGAGAGAGGAATACAAGGTCAGTGTGGAAGCTCTATACACAGGAGAAACCAAGTCTTTTAATTGTACACTATCTTGAAGGTCATGAGACTCAAATCAAGATTGCCTCAGACTTGTCCACAGACTTGGCAGAAAAATAATGAGGTCATGAAAATAATGTCCTTTCAGCTGAGTAAGATCACATGTAAATGATGTTACAATAACACTCATCCTAGTTGCAATGGAGGCTGCAAGGCAAAACCCTTAATTTTGCCACTTGGCTTCCTGGTATAAAGTTGGAAAGTGAAAGTCACTCAGTTGTGTATGACTCTTTGCAGTCCCATGGACCATACAGTCCATGGAATTCTCCAGGCCGGAATACTGGAGTGGGTAGCCTTTCTTTTCTCCAGGGGATCTTCCCAAGCCAGGGATCAAACCCAGGTCTCCCTCATCATGGGCAGATTCTTTACCAGCTGAGCCCCAAGGGAAGCCCAAGAATACTGGAGTGGTAGCCTATCCCTTCTCCAGTGGGTCTTCCCAACCCAGGAATTGAACCGGGGTCTCCTGCATTGCAGGTGGATTCTTTACCAACTGAGCTATCAGGGAAGCCCAAAGTCACTCAGTCATGTCTGACTCTTTGCAACCCCATGGACTACACAGTCCTTGGAATTCTCCAGGCCAGAATACTGGAGTGGGTAGCCTTCCCTTCTCCAAGGGATCTTCCCAACCCAGGGACTGAACTCAGGTTTCCTGCATTGCAGGTGGATTCTTTACCAATTGAGCCACATGGGAAGCCTAGAGCTCCATTTTTATTTATTTATTTTTAATTAAACAAACTATCCCTTTATTCATAATTCTACTTTTTTTTTTTTTTTACTTTATTTTACTTTACAATACTGTATTGGCTTTTCCATATGTCAACATGAATCCACCATGGGTGTACATTTTTAAAGGAGTGGACATTTCTTAGGCAACTAGTAATCACTGCCACACCTTCCATGCACACATACATTTCTGCTTTCTGGAATTTCCTATACCCAGTTATCAGGGTTACAGATATTGAGAGTCCCTCAAGGATTTCACAGCTACAGAAGCTTATGAAAGGTTTTCTCTTCATTCTTGCTCTAAGTAATCTACATCTCTAAGCAAAAAATAACTTAACTAAATCATCTTGAAGTTATGTAAAAATTTGTGTCTGCAACTATAGGTATCCTCATGCCGATATGTCTCATCCACTTTCTTGGGAAGTTTTTATATTCAGCTTCCTGTTTTAAAGTGCTCTGGATATGAATGAAAGTGTGACAAATTATTATCCAAATACAACTAACTCCTTTTGGAGATTTCACAGTGACTTAAAGCAGTACCTGATATAGTAGACATTTTCACAGCATAGTGTTTCTAGACAGAACTGGAACATAAAGGGAAGGAGAGAATTCTTTTATATTTTGTTTTGTGTTTGTTTCAATTCTGTTTTTTATTATGAGTGGCTTAATGACTCAGAAGTTACCAGTTTTGACTTTGAAAAATGGACACTGTTATGGCATCGCTACTCCTACTATCCATAATCAAACAGTGAGACATCAGTCATTACAATGAGTAAAATGATATAAGCTTCTGATAAATCAAATGATCAAAAGGCAGGCTATACTGCTTTGGGAAAAAAGAAAACACAGAGAAGGATGAAGAGGAATTGAGGCCACCTGACTGCAATCATCTAATAGTCAGGATTTTTCTTTGTTTACTTTATAATATATCATATTTAAGCATCCGTTTTACTGGATTCAAATAGACCCAGGAAACTGAGGTACTGAAGCAAGTCTATTGCCACTAGCAATAAGCAGTTATCCATTGTCTTAATCCAGATTTTTTATTCTGCCAGAATCTAAAGATCTGCAAGCCTGAAGCACTGATATTTCCTGGGAGCCTGTTGAATTTAGGGACTCAACTGGCTCCTTGCATTCCCATCCAGAGATACACCATACCATTCTCCTTTCCAACAAAGCCACTCAACCCTAAGGTTTGGCTGACAATTGAATAAAGCATTAGAAAGTATTAATAGATATTCTAACTAATTTTATCAGAAGAATTGTATTTCCCTTTGATAATTTAATTTTTAAATAAATGTCCTAAATTTTCCTCTCTTTCTGTGCAAGTCCTATTCTCATTCTATCTTTTTGGCCTTCTAAAAAAATACACCTATGTAATTTTTTTCTAAGAACAACTCTGGTAATAAAAGCTCTATGCATTTGGGTAAGGGAAACATAAAGCAACTAAATACCTAGGCCACAATGTTATGCTGGTTACTGGCTTACTACTTAGTGTTCTTGAGTATTTGCAAATATCAAAATGAAGCTAAATAATAATCACTTTTCATTTCAGTTTACAATGTAACATAGATAATAAGCATCAAATTCATTGGTGAATTCATTTTAAAGAGCTTAAGTGCATAATAAATATATTTATTCTTCTAGAACTCAATAAAAGTACTTTTTAAACTCAAAATGAAGTGTTTATGTCATATTTAATCAATATTTTGTTACATTACATGTAAACATGTATGATTTCACCCAACATTTAACATATACTGTATATAAGATAAATATCTCATATATAGTCTAAGACTGAGTTATTAATGTTATATTGTTGTTCAGTAGCTCATTGGTCTCTGACTCTTTGCAACCTCATGAACTGCAGCATGCCAGGCTTCTCTGTCCTTCACTATTTCCCAGAGTTTGTTCAAGCTCATGTCCCAGTTGATGAGGGTGAAAAAGGATGTTATATATAGTATCATAATAAAATTATGCATTATTCTGGAGAAAGTTCATAGAACTCTCTAAATTTTCTAATAAGTATGCAGTGGTATATCTGGTTTCAAATATAGCACATTTTAATATCAAGTTATAATGACATCAAAAGAAAATAATTTCACTGACCTGAGACCACTGCAATATTTCCTAATAGGATAAAGATGAAACTGAACTTTATAAGATAATTTTAATAGACTAATGCTTTGGGAGGTTCAGAAAAAAATATTTTCTTAATGATGCTATTACTCTCCATCCTCTCCAGTCTCTTCCTCTTCATATTTAACCTCTTCCTTGTGATTATGCCCATGGCAATCTGAATTTAAACTCAATATTGCTCACAAAACAGCCCTCTAAAGTTCACAATTGTGTTCAAATTGAAAAACCCTAGGAGACTGTGTTTGATTGATTCCTATTATACCTCTCAATATTGACACTTGTAGCCACTCTTTTATTTAGTGAACTATTTTCCTTCTGTGTTTTCTATTACTTTGCATTCACCTGATTTTCCCCCCTACCTTCTTGCTGAGTCATCCTCCTTCTCAGTTCCTTTATAGCCTTATTTCTTGTATCAGATAAATGTTTATATCCCTAAAGGTTTAATAGCAGTCCTCCTCTTATCATTCTGTCTTCCCCTTGTAGGTGGTGTTATTTGTGTCCATAACTCTTATGACCATCTATATACATGAATCATGGGTCAGTTATCCTCACTACAGACATGTCCTCCAAGCTCTACATTCCTATATCCAACTTCTTATATGAAAAATCTTCCTAAGTATTTCGGGACCTAAAAAATCTCATAGACATCTTCAAATTTGGTCTTTTTCTATTCCATTCCAATTGAGTCATTTAAATCAGAATTCTAGCAGAGGTTCTCTGCTCCACTACCTCTCTTCCTCCACATATTCAATTCTTCATCATGACATCCTGCCATCCTAATCCTCTAAATGTTTTTTCAGTTCCTCTCCTCTCCATTTCAGTTATCACAATCCTAAACCAAATTACCATCTTGCAACAATTCATAGCTGTGACCCATAAAAGCCTAACTGATACACAGAGATTCATTCTTCCCTCACTCAAATTTCATTCTCCACGCTGAAATCAGCGTGCTGTTTATAA
The DNA here is from genome assembly GCF_014754425.2 of Oryx dammah. Taxonomy (NCBI): domain Eukaryota; kingdom Metazoa; phylum Chordata; class Mammalia; order Artiodactyla; family Bovidae; genus Oryx; species Oryx dammah. The sequence continues at coordinate 25,402,312 of NW_024070196.1, forward strand.
GGCTGAAATCTGTTTATGTCACACTTGAATGTTCATATTACATAAATACACCAATCTCCAGGTTTAAAATGCTGCAACTGCTACACAATGGCCTTAAGAAAAAAAAAGACAAAATTCCATAACACTGCTTCCTTTCTTTCCTCTCTAACATCATGTCACATTAATTTTCCTCTTTGCTCTAATTGCTCCAATTTCTTTTACCTGACATGCATCACTCAGCAAGAGGTATTTACACATCCTTAGCCTTGCATTGGTGGAAAAGGAAATGGCAACCCACTCCAGTGTTCTTGCCTGGAGAATCCCAGGGATGCAGGAGCCTGGTGGGCTGCTGTCTATGGAGTCGCACAGAGTCGGACACGACTGAAGCGACAGCAGCAGCAGCAGCAGCCTTGCATTGGAATTTTCTTTACACTTATCCTTAGCTGATATACAAATTAAGAAGATTTTTGCCTGGTAAATCAATTATTATTCTCTACCACTTTTCTCAGTTTTCTAATATCCAACTAAAATGTAATCTTAGTATTGCCAACTTTTATATCAGAGTACCTTTGCATTATCTCAACTTTTGAGGAAAATAAATATATAATACTACAGCTTAAAATTTCCAAATTAAAATGCAGAAAAGGATTACTTCACAGCAGTTGTTACATGTAAAATTGTTATTATAGTAACACACAACCACTTTGAAAAATATACTACCTAAAAGGTCAGCTTTGCATACCACATCTGCAGAGCAAGCTATTTAAACATGAAAATGATTGCATAGCCTACAATTTTTTTCACAAATTTTTCTCTCAAATAATTAAAAGTGAAAAAAATTTAAAGGCCTAATGTGTTCAATTTGAAAATATAGCAGAACATAAGGGATACAGACAAAATATTTATATGTCCCTGTCCAACTTATTGGGTTTCCCCGGTGGCTCAGACAGTAAAGAATTGGCTTGCAGTGCAGGTTTGACCCCTGAGTTGGGAAGATCCCCTGAAGAAGGGACTGGCAACCCACTTCAGTGTTCTGGCCTGGAAAATTCCATGGAGAGAGGAGCCTGGTGGGTTTCAGTCCCTGGGGTTGCAAGAGTTGGACATGACTGAGCGACTAATGGCTTCTGTGTTAGCTCAGATGGTAAAGAATATAATACGTTGAAGTTCTAACCCAGGTTGTGACATGGTGGAGTCCTCATGAAAAGGATTACTTCCCTGATAAAAGGGACCTCAGAGAGATCTCTCACTGTCTTTCTGCCACAGGAGAGACACTAAAAAGAATGCAGTCTGCTACGCAGAAAAAGGCTCTCAGCAGAGCCAGACCATGCCAGCATCTTGATCTTGGCCTTAGAGTCTCCAGAAGTGTGAGAAAGAAATTTCTGTTGTCTTAAGCTCTCTGGTCTATGGTACTTTGTTATAGCAGCCTGAACAAAGACAATGAGAAAACCTACAACTAAAACTGATTCATTTGTTTATTGGTCATTAGAAATGTGAAAATGAAACATGTGTCACTTTGATGGAAAGAATAAAATACCATACAAAATGAGAAGGTTTTCAATAATAATTTCAACTGTCTTAAAGCACTTGCAATCTAGATAAAATATTTTTTTTTAATATCTTTAGTGTAAAGTGCCTGGCAATTAGCAGTTTTATTGTAATGCAAGTGCCCAACCTTAAGCTTTTGTTTGCCTAGGCACAGGCTTCAGAGACACCCACCTTGAATAAACACATTGCCAGCTCAACTAGATAAAGAGTCAGGCTGCCCAACCCATGAAGTTACCCTTGTAGAAGCCCATGGTTGACCTAGATAACTTGTCTTGGTATTTCCCTTTCTGCATGTTAATTTCTTCTCTTATGTTTTAAATTTACCAGTAAACAGTGAACCCTGGAAACCTCAGGCACCCCAAGCTCGACTCTAAGAAAGGCAGAACTCAGGTCCAGGCTTTCTCTCTCACTCTTTACCCAGGACCTCCCTTGGGGCTTGCAATTTCATGACCTGTGAGCAATAAACCTTATTTTTCAAAGTTCCCCAATAGTGGTTGATAAGGCACATATTGCAGTCACAATAAGAACCAGTTCAGCAGCAACATGGGCTCTTGTGGATGCTGTGTGGGGAGGGATGGAGGTCCTTTGGGGATTTACCACAAGGAGTATGAGTCCTGAGGAATTCCCTCTCCCCTGCATCTCTATCTGGTAGCATTACTATCTAGTCTGAGACCTATACAAACAATCTCACTGGGCACAATAGTACATTCTTGAGAACACATGTATATTTTGGAAATGATTTATAATATTTTAAGAGTAGCAGTTACATTTTAAGTAGACATTTTCAGGTATGAATTTTAGGTAGTTAGAATAAGAAAAAGGAGTCCAAAATGGCGGTGGCTGAAAGACAAAGAAGGGAAAAGCTCGCGAAAATAGAACAAAGGAAGTCCAAAGACTGGAGGGAGGACCTCGGGTAAAACAAAAAACCCTCCTGGCTAACCCAATTTACATAGGGCAGGCTCAGTGGGGAGGAGAAAAAACATAAAAAGAGGAGTCAAAATTGAGCCAGGGGCTTCTCTTCTCTTCAGTCTTTTGGGTAGGCCCACCCTCATGCCTCCAGGATGTATTTTCCTTTGTTTGCTAAGTAAAACTGAGCTGTAACATTGATCTGTACATCACTTCAAATTCTTGCTGCGGCAAGACAGAACTGAGGAAATTACAAACTCCCTCGACATACATATTTATAAATTTCCATCACATAATTCATCTAAAAACAACCACAGCAAGGATGTATATTCCAAAGTGGGCTTTCTTAGTTTTTACTTTCTGTATAGATTTTGTGAACAGTTGGTCTACAAGTTCCTGCCTTTCCCACTGATCTCCACTGACTCACCACCTTGAGGCTCCATGCACCAGCCAAGACAAGAGTAATTGAAACATCCAGCTATTGGCAAGGGCAGAGAGCATGATCCCACTTCTGTGTCCTTTCTGAAGGGGAGGCTACCTAGCAGATGGAGCTCCTCCTCTCCACACTGCTCAGTGTACTGTCTCTAGAGGGAAGCTTTAGTTTCATTGTCTTAGGAAAGGGCAGAATAAACAAGATATGAGTGCATTTTTCATATTAGTGAAGTCTTAAAGTGAAAATTATCTTCACTGCATTCCGATCCTATACTTAATAAGACAAAATAAATAAATGAAAAGGAAGAAACTGGAAGTACAGATGGTAGGTCAGTGAGATCCTCATGTGTTTATTTTGTTACATGGATTAATAATAAAACTCCATTACAAAATAGAAAACCTAGTATAAATCATTATGGGATGCTAAGGTATCAAGAGTAAATCAGAACTATACCAAGCAAACTAAGCTGTATGGTCTTCTTAGAAGTGTGTGTGTATTTATGTGTCTCTGTGTGTGCATTCCTCCAGTGTTAACATTGTTTAAATTTATTGTACCACAGTCTGGACAAGCCATTAACCCTATTTAATTCCCTTAGGACGGTAGTTATCAAGTGAATGTAATTTTTCCCTGCAGGGGACAACTGCTAATGTCAAAACTAGACATTTCTGAATGTCAGCAATGGGGGTTTATTATGACATCTAGTGAGTGAAGTCCAAGGCTACAATGCACAAGACAGTCCCCCAAAACAAATGAGTCTAGATTCACTATTCCAGGAGTGCTGAGGTGGAGGAACCCATCTCAATTTACCTTCTAGATAGATCACAGCAACTTTTGGTATTTAACTATTGGATTAAAAAGTAGCAAGAAAAATTTTGAACTTTTAGAAAACAAAATCACTCACCCCAAAGAATGTTCAATTTAAAATAGACATACAGGGGTTCCCTGTTGGTCCAGTGATTATCACTCTGCCTTCCAATGCAGGGGGTGCAGGTTTGATCCCTAGTTGAGGAACTAAGATCCCACATCCCACAGGGTGTGGCCAAAAATTCTGAAAATAAATAAAATAAAATACACACATAAAACACTTCAAAGGGAATTCCCTGAAGGTACAGTGGTTAGGGCTCTGCACTTCCACTGCAGGGGGCTCAGGTTCAATCCCTGGTAGGAGAATTAATATCCTACATACTGTGCAGTGTGGTGAGAAAAAAAATTAAAAATGACAAGAATATATTATTCAACACAAAATTATAGCCAATTAAAGAAAAACTACAGAAATATTAAACTCCTAGAGGCAAAACACTCTCCGACATAAATCACAGCAGGATCCTCTATGATCCACCTCCCAGAATACTGGAAATAAAAGCAAAAATAAACAAATGGGACCTAATCAAAATTAAAAGCTTCTGCACAACAAAGGAAACTATAAGCAAGGTGAAAAGACAGCCTTCTGAATGGGAGAAAATAATAGCAAATGAAGCAACTGACAAACAACTAATCTCAAAAATATACAAGCAACTTATGCAGCTCAATTCCAGAAAAATAAATGACCCAATCAAAAAATGGGCCAAAGAACTAAATAGACATTTCTCCAAAGAAGACATGCAGATGGCTAACAAACACATGAAAAGATGCTCAACATCACTCATTATCAGAGAAGTGCAAATCAAAACCACAATGAGGTACCATTTCACACCAGTCAGAATGGCTGCTATCCAAAAGTCTACAGGCAATAAACGCTGGACAGGGTGTGGAGAAAAGGGAACCCTCTTACACTGTTGGTGGGAATGCAAACTAGTACAGCCACTACGGGGAACAGTGTGGAGATTCCTTAAAAAACTACAAATAGAACTGCCTTATGACCCAGCAATCCCACTGCTGGGCATACACACCGAGAAAACCAGAAATGAGAGAGACACATGTACCCCAATGTTCATTGCAGCACTGTTTTTAATAGCCAGGACATCGAAATAACCTAGATGTCCATCAGCAGATGAATGGCTAACAAAGCTGAGGTACATATACACAATGGAGTATTAGCCATTAAAAAAAACACATTTGAATCAGTTCTAATGAGATGGATGAAACTGGAGCCAATTATACAGAGTGAAGTAAGCCAGAAGGAAAAACACCAATACAGTATACTAAGACATATATATGGAATTTAGAAAGATGGTAATGATGACCCTGTATGCAAGACAGCAAAAAAGACACAGATGTGTAGAACGGACTTTTGGACTCTAGGGGAGAGGGTGGGATGATTTGGGAGAATGGCATTGAAAGATGTATACTATCATGTAAGAAACGAATTGCCAGTCTATGTTTGATACAGGATACAGGATGCTTAGGGCTGGTGCATGGGAATGATCCAGAGAGATGATATGGGGTGGGAGGTGGGAGGGGGGTTCATGATTGGGAACTCATGTACACCCGTGGTGCATTTATGTCAATGTATGGCAAAACCAATACAGTATTATAAAGTAAAATAAAGTAAAAATAAAAATTTTAAAAAATAAATTAAATAAATAAATAAATTAATTAAAATAAGATTCAGTTATTACTACATTTCAACTGTCATTGAACTATTAGGTCTCTGTTAATCATAACTGGTCAACTTAAATTTAAAAGAAAGAATATTACTTTGTGAAACATTTAGACTTTGGATGTACATGATAAAAATAAAACAAATAGCCTGTGGCATTTTAGTTCAGTTCAGTCGCTCAGTAGTGTCCGACTCTGCGACCTCATGAATTGCAGTTCACCAGGCCTCCCTGTCCATCATCATCCCCCAGAGTTCACACAAATTCACGTCCATGGACTTGGTGATGCCATCCAGCTATCTCATCCTCTATCATCCCCTTCTCCTCCTGGCCCCAATCCCTCCCAGCATCAGGATCTTTTCCAATGAGTCAACTCTTCGCATGAGGTGTCCAAAGTACTGGAGTTTCAGCTTTAGCATCATTGCTTCCAAAGAACACCCATGACTGATCTCCTTTAGAATGGACTGGTTGGATCTCCTTGCAGTCCAAGGGACTCTCAAGAGTCTTCTCCAACACCACAGTTCAAAAGCATCAATTCTTTGGCGCTCAGCCTTCTTCATAGTCTAACTCTCACATCCATATATGACCACTGGAAAAACCATAGCCTTAACTAGATGGACCTTTGTTGGCAAAGGAATGTCTCTGCTTTTCAATATGCTATCTAGGTTGGTCATAACTTTCCTTCCAAGGAGTAAGTGTCTTTTAATTTCATGGCTGCAATCATCATCTGCAGTGATTCTGGAGCCCCAAAAAATAAAGTCTGACACTGTTTCCACCGTTTTTACATCTATTTCCCATCAAGTGATGGGACCAGATGCCATGATCTTCGTTTTCTGAATGTTGAGCTTTCAGCCAATTTTTTCACTCTCTCCTTTCATTTTCATCAAGAGGCTTTTTAGTTCCTCTTCACTTTCTGCCATAAGGGTGGTATCATCTGCGTATCTGAGGTTAATGATATTTCTCCCAGCAATCTTGATTCCAACCTGTGCTTCTTCCAGCCCAGTGTTTCTCATGATGTGCTCTGCATAGAAGTTAAATAAGCAGGGTGATAATATACAGCCTTGACATGCTTCTTTTGCTATTTGGAACCAGTCTGTTGCTCTATGTCCAGTTCTAACTGTTGCTTCCTGACCTGCATATACGTTTCTGAAGAGGCAGGTCAGGTGCTCTGGTATTCCCATCTTTTTCAGAATTTTCCACAGTTTATTGTGATCCACACAGTCAAAGGCTTTGACATAGTCAATAAAGCAGAAATAGATGTTTTTCTGGAACTCTCTTGCTTTTTGGATGATCCAGCAGATGTTGGCAATTTGATCTCTGGTTCCTCTGCCTTTCCTAAAACCAGCTTGAACATCTGGAAGTTAACGATTCACATATTGCTGAAGCCTGGCTTGGAGAATTTTGAGCATTACTTTACTAGCGTGTGAGATGAATGCAATTGTGTGGTAGTTTGAGTATTCTTTGGCATTGCATTTCTTTGGTATTGGAATGAAAACTGACCTTTTCCAGTCCTGTGGTCACTGCTGAGTTTTCCAAATTTGCTGGCATATTGAGTGCAGCACTTTCACAGCATCATCTTTCAGGATTTGAAATAGCTCCACTGGGATTCCATCATCTCCACTAGCTTTGTTCATAGTGATGCTTTCTAAGGCCCACTTGACTTCACATTCCAGGATGTCTGGCTCTAGATGAGTGATCACACCATCATGATTATCTGGGTTGTGAAGATCTTTTTTGTACAGTTCTCCTGTGTATTCTGGCCACCTCTTCTTAATATCTTCTGCTTCTGTTAGGTCCATACCATTTCTGTCCTTTATTAAGCCCATCTTTGCATGAAATGTTCCCTTGGTATCTCTAATTTTCTTGAAGAGATCTCTAGTCTTTCCCATTCTGTTGTTTTCCTCTATTTTTTTGCACTGATTGCTGAGGAAGGCTTTCATATCTCTTCTTGCTATTCTTTGGAACTCTGCATTCAGATGCTTATATCTTTCCTTTTCTCCTTGCCTTTTCACTTCTCTTCTTTTCAAAGCTATTTGTAAGGCCTCCCCAGAAGTAAGATGTTATAAAATTCTGTTCAAGCAACTAGCTTTTAGAAAGTACTTCATTAATCCTCACACTATGCCCACAGTGTAGGCGATAATAATTATTGTATCTGCTTTATAGATGATAGAACCTGGTCACACAGAGGTTAATTACTTACACAAGTTAATTTGAGAGTTTGTTACAGGACTAGGGCTAATATACCAAACTTATAACTTCAAACTATAAAACTATCCCTTTTAGTTTAAAAAGGTAGCTAAAATACTGTAGTTTTCATTACGATATTTGCAGTTAAGTTTTACCATGTGTCCTAGAACTAATTTTATTTAACAATTCAATATATTTAGATTGAATGGCCATTAGACATAGGGTATTGTGCTTATTATGAGAATCTATCAGTAGTGATTGGAGGAAGGGTCTTGCAGTTCCAGATGGGTGTGTATGCATGCTCAGTCACTAAGTGGTGTCCAACTTTTTGTGTCCTCATGGACTGTAGTCATCCAGGCTCCTCTATCCATGGGATTCTCCAGGCAAGAATACTAGAGTGGGTTGCCAACCTGGGGATTGAACCCACATCCCCTGCTTCTCCTGCATTGACAGGAGGATTTTTTTTTTTTTTTTACCACCACCCCACCTGGGATGCCCAGTTCAAGATGGATAAAACCCAGTTTTCCAAATCTGTCTTGTCCTCCTCTGAGGAAGAGACCTTGTATTCAATAAGTTACCCTTGCTTGTTGTCTCCACAGATCCAAATATTTGGAGATGTCAAATCATGTATTTGTTTTTCTATTATAGCATAAGCCTATGTATTTACTAGCTGGTAGTGATTTTCAGAATACTTATTATTTATAGATTTCATCCTTTCTAAGTTTGTATAGAAAAGAAGTTTGGATAGAAAAATGTCTTTCAATAATTATGGCCTATTAGAGTAACAACTAACACTTAAGAAGTATAGCTTACTTGTTAATTATTATTGTTGTTATCAAAACTTCCTAGGCCAGGAATTGAATGAATGCTTATTGAGCTAAATTTTGTTAGGAGCATCATTTTTCCCCCTCACTGCTTTGACTTACTGAGTAACTTTGGCTACTAAAGTTACCCCTACCCCTCTGCTCCCAAATCACTTTCCAGGTAGAATAATGATATATCTGTTTCAGTTGCTTTTAATAATGGACCAGGTTTCCATCAGCATATAGATCATAATATTGAATTGATCTTGCTCTTTGATCTTCTAAAAATAAGTGTTCCCAGCAAGTACAATTCAAGCCCCCAATTAAACTAACAAACCAAAATTAACCTAAATTTTTTAAATTATGATTTTATAATGAAGCAAATGCTATTTTACCACTTCCTTTAAATTATTATATTAGACATATAGTTTACATTCTATTAATATTTCTAAATGATTTTATCAACTGAGTAATAATATATTGGTTATAATTTTAGGTTCTAGGGAAGGAAAATAACTAACTTGGTACCTTGGGCAACTTCTTCAATTTGTCTGTATTCTTTCCTTATCTGTAAAATAGAGGTGATAGTAATAATATTACTCATATCATACAGTTTTTGTAGAAATTCATTGAGTCAATCTATCATAATGAACTTAGAATTGTACCTAGCATGATATGAGCAATCAATAATATTATTGATTATAGACTAATATAGTCTTAGTATTGCAATATTTTCTAATATAAAATGCACATTTAATTATTTAAAATGCCTCCATATTTCCACTCTTGCTTTGGCATCCTTATGCCATGTACAGTGGACATTGATTTTTTTTAAAAGAAAATTAATATGATGAGAGTTGTATTTTTGGTTGTTCACTATGGTTGTTGAAGGATATCCAGTTGAACACACACTAGAACAAGAGAGGCCAGCTTAGGGATTAATAACATAGTGCAGGTGTGGAGAATAAGAGATTAAGGTGAAATAATAAAAGATTAAGTGACCTAAAAATAGCCTGCAGAGGCAAGGTTTTAGAATGTAACTACTGCTTCTTTTGATTGATCTCTGAATAAGAAAGTGAATGTTTCCTTAGGACTCAATCTGGAGAGAGAATTTCTTTCTTCCTAAATATCTTTTAAAAAAAAAACACTAAGATCATGGCATCTGGTCCCATCACTTCATGGCAAATAGATGGGGAAACAAAGGAAACAGTGAGAGACTTTATTTTCTTGGGCTCTAAAATCACTGCAGATGCTGAAGGCAAACTTGAAATAAAAAGATGCTGGCTCCTTGGAAGAAAAAGTATGACCAACCTAGACAGAATATTAAAAAGCAAAGACATTACCTTAACAACAAAGATCTGTCTAGTCAAAGCCATGGTTTTTCCAATAGTCATGTATGGATGTGAGAGTTGGATCATAAAAAATATCTGAGCACCAAAGAATTAATGCTTTTGAACAGTGGTGTTGGAGAAGACTCTTGAGAGTCCCTTGGACTGCAAGAAGATCCAACCAGTCAACCCTAAAGGAAATCAGTCCTGAATATTCATTGAAAGGACTGATGCTGAAGCTGAAACTCCAAAACTTTGGCCACCTGATGTGAAGATCTGATTACTGTAAAAGACCCTGATGCTGCGAAAGATTGAAAGCAGAAGCAAAAGGGGATGACAGACAATGAGATGGTTGGATGGCATCACTGATTTGATGGACATGAGTTTGAGCAAGCTCCAGGAGTTGGTGATGGACAGGAAAGCCTGGTGTGCTGCAGTCCATGGGATCGCAGAGTCGGACATGACTCAGCAACTGAACTGCATTGATGGATATGATTGGAAAAGACTAACTTGACGAAACTGTTTGATAATGAAGACAACTCACTGCTATTTTGATAAGAGCATCATTTCCCCCGCTTATTTCTTTGCTAATATGTTTGCAAAAGCAAATCCCCTAATAAGTCAGTGTTTGAAGTAGCATTTCAGTTCCTTGGTGGCTCAGACGGTAAAGTGTCTGCCTACAATGTGAGAGACCCAGGTTCAATCCCTGGGTTGGGAAGATCTCCTGGAGAAGGAAATGGCAGCCCACTACAGTATTCTTGCCTGGAAAATCCCATGGACAGAGGATCCTGGTAGGCTACAGTCCATGGGGCCTCAAAAAGTTGGACATGACTGAGAGACTTCACTTCACTTAGACACTAGCATTGAAAAATATTGTGAATATGTGTAGTTCACCTACAGTTAACTTTGTCTAGTGAATTAAAAAAAAATTTACAGATTCAAACATATCAAAAAATTAAATTTAAAATAATTGAGAACATATTCTGCTTCCAGTTTAAATACAAAAATCTGCAAGACTAAGTGTTCACACTTACAAAAACATGACAATCTAAGTAAGATATAAAATTATAGCTTTTCTTAAAATGAGAAAAAGTTGAAGACTCAAAGAAACCTAACTAAAATAAATTCCAGAAAAAAACTTGTCATATGAGAGCTTTGTTTGTAATTGCAGAACAGTGAGTAGGTAACCCAAGGCCACACTGATAAAATTCTGTGAAAGCAGCAGAACTCAAGAGACTTTGGGTATCTGCTCTGGGGCAGGCCAGAAAAATTATAATCCCAGAGTCCAGGCACCAAGTGAATCTACACTCACCAGCTACCTCTTACGCAGGTGTTTGCTAACTGTTCAGTGGAATATGCCAAAAGTTGCAGCATAGAATGGGAGTTGAGTGTCTCCATGTGTTATAGATAATCTATCCATCACAAGCAAGGCAGAATCCAACCAGGAAAAGCAAGAGAGCTGAGAAAAATAGATGAAAAAAATTCCAAGCTTTCATTTGGAAAAAAGAAAAGAAATTGGAGATTGAAGCAGAAGTGCAAACAGAAAGCATTCTAGAAGTTCATAGACTCCTGTCCTCTGAAGTCCAAAGGATTCTGAAGGCTGAAAAAGATAATGAATAGGTGGAGGCACTAGATAGCAGACCTACCCCAGTGACCCAAGCTCTAGCAAGTTTTCTCAAAAACACAGAGAAATCACCTACTGCTCTGCACACTGCAGGTTTGGCTAAATTTAAATAGAGATCTCAAAACCCCTCAGCACTCGGTTCGCTAGCCTAGTGAAATGAAAGTTCTAATTTAACCGTTAAATTATCCAGAGTAATAGAGAGGACCTCTTTCTACTTAGGATATAGCAATCTACAAAGTCTTCTGCTCTCAATAAAACAATGAAAGAAAAAACATAAAATATCTAAGTATGTATTTTCTTGAATCCAGCAGAGAGCTGAGGTCATAAGGCAACCAAGTAAACCATTATCATGAAGAAAGTTCAAATTATCATATAAAATATCCTCAAATTTCTACTATAAAATTCCCTTTGGCATGAAACTCATGTTCTGTATTCTATCATTGTCCTTCTTAAGTCTGAAGAATTAGTCTTCTTCTGTCCTCAACCTCATAACACCATGCAGCTATCATCTTATTTCTCTGCTCATTTTATGTGAGAGGTTTTCAAAAGACACATTTGGACTCCAGTGACAAAACCAGTAAGGAAAATCAGTCTGTCTGTGGTAGATAGATTACTGAGGTGAAAGGCAACAATAAGTCAGAAAATTAAGGTTATTTCAGGACTCTAGAAAAAGAGAATATTAATATTTTTGAGCAGAATTTTCTAATAAACTAGAACAGTATCCAGAGTTAATTAGATCTTATATTCTGCCCATGTTGTTGCAAATTCCCTTCTTTTTTATGACTAAAATTCATGAATATTTATATATATGTATGTATTCATTCCACAGTGGGCTTCCTTGGTGGCTCAGACGGTAAATAATCTGCCTGCAGTAAAGGAGACCCACTTTTGATCCCTGGGTTGGGAAGATCTCCTGGAGGATGAAGCGGCAACCCACTCCAGTATTCTTGCCAGAGAATCTCATGGACAGAGAAGACTGGCAGGCTACAGTACGTGGGGTCACAAATAGTCAGACACAATTGAACAAGTAACACACTCATATTCAACAATGAGATTTTGCTTCATGCCTGTTAAAGTGGCTATCATGAAAAAGTCAAGAGAACAAGTACTGGAAAGGATGGGGAGAAAATCTCACTGTGGAAAACAATATGGAGGTTTCTTTAAAAATTATAAAAATAGAACTACCTTCAGTTCAGTTCAGTTCTCAGTCGTGTCCAACTCTCTGAGACACCATGAATTGCAGCATGCTAAGCCTCCCTGTCCATCACCATCACCTGGAGTTCACTCAGACTCACGTCCATCAGGTTGGTCACGCCATCCAGCCATCCCATCCTCTGTCATCCCCTTGTCCTCTTGTCCTCAATCCTTCCCAGCATCAGAGTCTTTTCCAATGAGTCAACTCTTCGCATGAGGTGGCCAAAGTACTGGAGTTTCAGCATTAGCATCATTCCTTCCAAAGAAATCCCAGGGCTGATCTCCTTTAGAACAGACTGGTTGGATCTCCTTGCAGTCCAAGGGAACCTCCAATACCACAGTTCAAAAGTATCAGTTCTTCAGTGCTCAGCTTTCTTTATAGTCCAACTCTCACATCCATACATGACCACTGGAAAAACCATAGCCTTGACTAGATGGACCTTTGTTGGCAAAGTAATATCTCTGCTTTTCCATATGCTATCTTTGTTGGTCATAATTTTTCTTCCAAGGAGTAAGCGTCTTTTCATTTCATGGCTGCAGTCACCATCTGCAGTCATTTTGGAGCCCCCCAAAAATAAAGTCTGACACTGTTTCCACTGTTTCCCCATCTATTTCCCATGAAGTGATGGGACCAGATGCCATGATCTTTGTTTTCTGAATGTTGAGCTTTAAGCCAATTTTTTCACTGTCCACTTTCACTTTCATCAAGAGGCTCTTTAGTTCCTCTTCACTTTCTGTCATAAAGGTGGTGTCATCTGCATATCTGAGGTTATTGATATTTCTCCCAGCAATCTTGATTCCAGCTTGTGTTTCTTCCAGTCCAGCGTTTCTCATGATGTACTCTGCATAAGTTAAATAAGCAGGTTGATAATATATAGCCTTGATGTACTCCTTTTCCTATTTGGAACCAGTCTGTTGTTCTATGTCCAATTCTAATTGTTGCATCCTGACCTGCATATAGGTTTCTCTCAAGAGGCAGGTCAGGTGGTCTGGTATTCCCATCTCTTTCAGAATTTTCCACAGTTTATTGTGATCCACACAATCAAAGGCTTTGGCATAGTCAATAAATCAGAAACACTTACTGATACATTGAAATACCTTATGAAAGTATTTCAATGCTTCCTTTTTACATTCACAGGAGAAACTGAGTTTTTAGTTCAAAATGAGCTCCTACAGGATTATTCTACTATGCTAATCCATTAATGATGTACAATGTTACTAATAAGCACCATTAATGAATATTAATGTCATTAAGTTTATACTGAGATTTTTTACTTAATTATATAACTTGACCAAAGTATCTAAAGGATATTAAACAAAATATAAAGTTAAGATATATTAAAGTTCTCCTTTTATAAGTGATGTTTTGTAACAGATAATAATGGATTGCATGTATACTATTAGAAATCTCCAAATAGATATCCCAGAGAATAATTACAGTTTAAAAACTTTTTCTTTAAATTAATTAATTTTACTTTACAGTATTGTATTGGTTTTGCCATACATTGACTTGAATTTGCCATGAGTGTACACGTGTTCCCCATCCTGAACCCTCTCCCACGTCCCTCCCCATTCTATCCCTCTGGGTCATCCCAGTGCACCAGCCCCGAGCACCCTGTATCATGCATCAAACTTGGACTGGCGATTCGTTTCACATATGATATTATACACGTTTCAATGCCATTCTCTCCTATCATCCCACCCTCACCCTCTCACACAGAGTCCAAAAGACTGTTCACTACATATATGTCTCTTTTGCTGTCTCACATACAGGGTTATCGTTACCTTCTTTCTAAATTCCATATATATGCATTAGTATACTATATTGAATTTTTCTTTCTGGCTTACTTCACTCTGTATAATAGGCTCCAGTTTCATCCACCTCATTAGAACTGATTCAAATGTATCTTTTTAATGGATGAGTAATATTCCATTTGTATATGTACCACAGCTTTCTTATCCATTCATCTGCTGATGGACATCTAGATTGCTTCCATGTCTGTGCTATTATAAACAGTGCTGTGATGAACATTGGGGAACATGTGTCTTTTCAATTCTGGTTTCCTCAGTGTGTATGCCCAGCAGTGGGATTGCTGGGTCATAAGACAGTTCTATTTCCAGTTTTCTAAGTAATCTCCACACTGTTCTCCATAGTGGCTGTACTAGTTTGCATTCCCACCAACAGTGTAAGAGGGTTCCCTTTTCTCCACACCCTCTCCAGCATTTATTGCTTGTAAAATTTTGGATAGCAGCCATTCTGACTGGCATGAGATAGTACTTCATTGTGGTTTTGATTTGCATTTCTCTGATAATGAGTGATGTTGAGTATCTTTTTGTGTGTATGTTAGCCATCTGTATATCTTCTTTGGAGAAATGTCTGTTTTTTGGCCCACTTTTTGATTGGGTCGTTTATTTTTCTGGAATTGAGCTGCAGGAGTTGCTTGTATATTTTTTAGATTAGTTGTTTGTCAGTTGCTTCATTTGCTATTATTTTCTCCCATTCCGAAGGCTGCCTTTTCACCTTGTTTATAGTTTCCTTTGTTGTGCAGAAGCTTTTAATTTTAATTAGGTCCTATATGTTTATTTTTGCTTTTATTTCCAATATTCTGGGAGGCAGGTCATAGAGGATCCTGCTATAATTTATGTCAGAGAGTGTTTTGCCTGTTTTCCTCTAGGAGTTTTATAGTTTCTGGTCTTACATTTAGATCTTTAATCCATTTTGAGTTTATTTTTTTTGTATGGTGTTAGAAAGTGTTCTAGTATTCCTTTACAAATGGTTGACCAGTTTTCACAGCACCACTTGCTAAAGAGATTGTCTTTTCTCCATTGTATATTCTTGCCTCCTTTGTCAAAGATAAGGCGTCCATAGGTGTGTGGATTTATCTCTGGGCTTTCTATTTTGTTCCATTGATCTATATTTCTGTCTTTGTGCCAATCCCATACTGTCTTGATGACTGTGGCTTTGTAGCAGAGCCTGAAGTCAGGCAGGTTGATTCCTCCAGTTCCATTCTTCTTTCTCAAGATTGCTTTGGCTATTCGAGGTTTTTTGTATTTCCATACAAATTGTGAAATTATTTGTTCTAGTTCTCTGAGAAATACTGTTGGTAGGTTGATAGGGATTTCATTGAATCTATAGATTGCTTTGCGTAATATACTCTTTTCACTATATTGATTCTTCTGATCCATGAACATGGTATATTTCTCCATCTATGGCTCAGATGGTAAAGCATCTGCTTACAATGTGGGAGACCCGGGTTCAATTCCTGTGTCCGGAAGTTCTCCTGGAGAAGGAAATGGTAGCCCACTCCAGTATCTTGCCTGGAAAATCCCATAGACAGCGGAGTCTGGTGGGCTACAGTCCATGGGGTCGCAAAGAGTCAGACACGACTGAGCAACTTCACTTTCGCTTTCCTTTCACTTGATTTCTTTCACTAGTGTTTTATAGTTTTATACATATAGGTCTTTTGTTTCTTTAGGTAGATATATTCCTAAGTATTTTATTCTTTTCGTTGCAATGGTGAATGGAATTGTTTCCTTAATTTCTCTTTCTGTTTTCTCATTGCTAGTGTATAGGAATGCAAGCGATTTCTGTCTGTTAATTTTATATCCTGCAACTTTACTATAGTAATTGATTAGCTCTAGTAATTTTGTGGTAGATTCTTTAGGGTTTTCTATGTAGAGGATCATGTCATCTGCAAACACTGAGAGTTTTACTTCTTCTTTTCCAATCTGGATTCCTTTTATTTCTTTTTCTGCTCTGACTGCTGCAGCCAAATTTTCCGAAATTATGTTGAATAGTAATGATGAGAGTGGACACCCTTGTCTTGTTCCTGACTTTAGAGGAAATGCTTTCAATTTTTCACCATCGAGGATAATGTTTGCTGAGGGTTTGTCATATATAGCTTTTATTATGTTGAGGTATGTTCCTTCTATTCCTGCTTTCTGAAGGGTTTTTATCATAAATGTTGAATTTTGTCAAAGTCTTTCTCTGCATCTATTGAGATAATCATATGGCTTTTATTTTTCAATTTGTTAATGTTGTGATTACATTGATTGATTTGTGGATATTGAAGAATCCTTGCATCTCTGGGATAAAGCCCACTTGGTCATGGTGTATGATCTTTTTAATATGTTGTTGGATTCTGTTTGCCAGAATTTTGTTAAGGATTTTGGCATCTACGTTCATCAGTGATATTGACCTGTAGTTTTCTTCTTTTGTGGCATCTTTGTCAGGTTTTGGTATTAGGGTGATGATGGCCTCATAGAATGAGTTTGGAAGTTTGCCTTCCTCTGCAATTTTCTGGAAGAGTTTGAGTAGGATAGGTGTTAGTTCTTCTCAAAATTTTTGGTAGAATTCAGCTGTGAAGCCATCTGGTCCTGGGCTTTTGTTTGCTGGAAGATTTCTGATTACAGTTTCAATTTCTGTGCTTGTGATGAGTCTGTTAAGATTTTCTATTTCTTCCTGGTTCCATTTTGGAAAGTTGTACTTTTCTAAGAATTTGTCCATTTCTTTCACATTGTCCATTTTATTGGTATATAATTGCTGATAATAGTCTGTCATGATCCTTTGTATTTCTTTGTTGCCTGTTGTGATCTCTTCATTTTCATTTCTAATTTTGTTGATTTGATTTTTCTCCCTTTGTTTCTTGATGAGTCTGGCTAACGGTTTGTTAATTTTATTTATCCTTTCAAAGAACCAGCTTTTGGCTTTGTTGATTTTTGCTATAGTCTCTTTTGTTTCTTTTGCATTTATTTCTGCTCTAATTTTTAAGATTTGTTTCCTTCTACTAAACTTGGGGTTTATAATTTCTTCCTTTCCAAGTTGCTTTAGGTGTAGAGTTAGGTTATTTATTTGAATTTTTCTTTTTTCTTAAGAAAAGCCTGTATTGCTATGAACCTTTCCTTTAGTACTGCTTTTACAGTGTCCCATAGGTTTTGGTTGTTGTGTTTTCATTTTCATTCATTTCTATGCATATTTTTATTTCTTTTTTGATTTCTTCTGTCATTTGGTGGTTATTCAGCAGTATGTTGTTCAGCCTCCATATGTTGGGATTTTTAAGAGTTTTTCTCCTGTAATTGACATCTACTCTTACTGCATTGTGGTCAGAAAAGATGCTTGGAATGATTTCAATTTTTTTGAATTTACCAAGGCTAGATTTATGGCCCAGGATGTGATCTATCTTGGAGAAGGTTCCGTGTGCACTTGAGAAAAAGGTGAAATTCATTGTTTGGGGGTGAAATGTTCTATAGATATCAATTAGGTCTAACTGGTCTATTGTATCATTTAAAGTTTGTGTTTCCTTGTTAATTTTCTGTTTAGTTGATCTATTCATAGGTGTGAGTGGGGTATTAAAGTCTCCCACTATTATTATGTTGTTGTTAATTTCCCCTTTCATACTTGTTAGCATTTGTCTTACATATTGTGGTGCTATTATGTTGGGTACATATATATTTTAATGATTATTATATCTTCCTCTTGAATTGATCCTTTGATCATTATGTAGTGTCCTTCTTTGTCTCTCTTCACAGCCTTTGTTTTAAAGTCTATTTTATCTGATATGAGTATTGCTACTCCTGCCTTCTTTTGGTCTCTATTTGCATGGAATATGTTTTTCCAGCCCTTCACTTTCAGTCTATATGTGTCCCTTGTTTCGAGATGGGTCTCTTGTAGACAACATATGTAGCGGTCTTGTTTTTGTATCCATTCAGCCAGTCTTTGTCTTTTGGTTGGAACATTCAACCTATTTACATTTAAAGTAATTATTGATAAGTATGATCTCGTTGCCATTTACTTTATTGTTTGGGGTTTGAATTTATACACCCTTTCTGTGTTTCCTGTATAGAGAAGATTCTTTAGAATTTGTTGGAGAGTTGGTTTGGTAGTGCTGAATTTTCTCAGTTTTTGCTGTCTGTAAAGATTTTGATTTCTCCTTCATATTTGAATGAGATCCTTGCTCAGTACAGTAATCTGGACTGTAGGTTATTTTCTTTCATCACTTTAAGTATGTCCTGCCATTCCCTTCTGGCCTGAAGAGTTTCTATTGAAAGATCAGCTGTTATCCTTATGGGAATCCCCTTGTGTATTATTTGGTATTTTTCCCTTGCTGCTTTTAATATTTGTTCTTTGTGTTTGATCTTTGTAATATTTGTTCTTTGTGTTTGATCTTTGTTAATTTGATTAATATGTGTCTTAGGATGTTTCACCTTGGGTTTATCCTGTTTGGGACTCTGTGGGTTTCTTGGACTTGGGTGATTATTTCCTTCCCCATTTTAGGGAAGTTTTCAACTATTATCTCCTCAAGTATTTTCTCATGGTCTTTCTTTTTGTCTTCTTCTTCTGGGACTCCTATGATTCAAATGTTAGGGTGTTTGACATTGTCCTAGAGGTCTCTGAGGGTGTCCTCATTTCTTTTCATCCTTTTTTTCTTTTTTCCTCTCTGATTCATTTATTTCTACCATTCTATCTTCTACCTCACTTATCCTATCTTCTGCCTCCGTTATTCTACTGTTGGTTCCCTCCAGAGTGCTTTTGATCTCATTTATTACATTATTCATTATATACTGACTCTTTTTTATTTTTCTAGGTCCTTATTAAATCTTTCTTGCATCTTCCCAATACTTGTCTCCTGACTATTTATCTGTAACTCCAATTTTTTTTCAAGATTTTGGATCATTTTCACTATCATTATTTGGAATTCTTTATCAGATAGATTCCCTATCTCTTCCTCTTTTGTTTGATTTGGTGGGCATTTATCCTGTTCCTTTACCTGCTGGGTATTTCTCTGCCTTTTCATCTTGTTTATATTGCTGTGTTTGGGGTGACCTTTCTGTATTCTGGCAGTTGGTGGTTCCTCTTTATTGTGGAGTTTCCTCACTGTGGGTGGGGTTGGACAGGTGGCTTGTCAAGGTTTTCTGGTTAGGAAAACTTGTGTAGTGTTCTGGCGGGTGGGGCTGGATTTCTTCTTTCTGGAGTGCAATGAAGTGTCCAGTAATACGTTTTGAGATGTCAGTGGATTTGGTGTGACTTTGGTCAGCCTGTATATTGAGGCTCAGGGTAATGTTCCTGTGTTGCTGGAGAATTTGCATGGTATGTCTTGCTCTGGAGCTTGTTGGCCCTTGGGTGGTGCTTGGTTTCATTGTAGGTATGGAGGCATTTGATGAGCTCCTATCGATTAATGTTCCCTGGATTCAGGAGTTCTCTGGTGTTCTCAGGATTTGGACTTAAGCCTCCTGCCTCTGGTTTTCAGTCTTATTCTTAATAGTAGCCTCAAGACTTTTCCATCTATATAGCACCAATGATAAAACATCTAGGTTAATGATGAAAAGTTTCTCCCCAGTGAGGGACACCCAGAGAGGTACACAGAGGTACATGGAGAAGAGAAAAAGGAGGAGGGAGATAAAGGTGACCAGGAGGAGAAGAGGGGGAATCAAAAGGGGAGAGAGCAAGCTGGCCAGTAATCACTTCCCTATGTGCTCTCCACAGTCTGGATCCCTCATAGATGTTCACAGAGTTACACAGAGAAGAGAAGAGGGAGGAGGGAGACAGAGGTGGCCAGGAGGATAAAGTGAAGTGAAGTGAAGTGAAGTCACTCAGTCATGTCCAACTCTTTGTAACCCATAGACTGTAGCCCACCAAGCTCCTCCATCCATGGGGTTCTCCAGGCAAGAATACTGGAGTCGGTTGCCATTTCCTTCTCCAGGGGCCAGGAGGATAAAAGGGGGAATGAAAAGGAGAGAGACAGATCCAACCAGTAATCAGTGCCCTAAGTGTTCTCCACAGCCCAGAACACACAAAGAGATTCACCTAGTTGGGTAGAGAAGAAAAGAGGAAGGGAGGAGATAGAGGAAATCTGGTGGATAAAAAGGAGAGTCAAAAGGGGGAGATAGCAATCAGGCCAGTGATCTCGCTCCCAGGTAAAAATGGGTACTGAAGATTAGGTTCTTAAAGGGACAAAGTTGATAACAAATACCAAAAAGCAAAGATTAAAAATCTTGAGTAGAAGTTAGATTCTCAAAAATACAATATTAAAAAAAAAAAAAAAAAGAAACGAACAACAACCAAAAAAAAAAAAAAAAAAACCACAAAGTCACAGAAATTATAAAAAAAAATCAGCTATAAATTATCTTCTCTGGAGACATCATTCTGATTCATATATAAATACAAAATAATACATAAAGTATTTTGTGCATGCTTTAATATAAATAAAATTATCTAGAAATTAAGTCCTATATAAATTTAAGGAAGATTATTCTTAATTTTGTTGGCAGTGTTACCAAGATTATTCATTATTTAACAGATGATCCCAGATCATACTGTTTGTGGTGTTTGAATTACCAGGAAAATATCTTTGTGTGTGTGCATGCTAAGTTGCTTCAGTCATGTCCTACTCTTTGCAATCCTATGGACTATAGCCCGCCAGGCTCCTCTGTCCATGGGATTCTCTAAGCAAGAATACTGGAATGGATTGCCATGCCCTCCTCCAGAGGATCTTCCCAACCCAGGGACTGAACTCATGTCTCTTATGTCTCCTGCATTGGCAGGCGTGTTCTTCATCACTAGTGCCACCTGAGATTCCCAAAGATGCTTTTATTTGGCTGCATTTGTAGCATTTACGTTTAGAGTTAATCCACATATAGGTACAAGCACCTGACTACTTTATTATATTATTTATGTAGTTTAGTGCGGGCATTCATACATTGAAATATAACTCATCTCTTATTTATTTTCTTTTACATCAAAATTAGTGCATCCTATTGATTTAAAATGCTTGAATGTTCTTAGGTGATCTATACATCTCATTTCGGTGTAATGAAAGGAATTCTAAATGTATTTATTGTAAAGAGGAAACAGGGGGTCTGAAAAGATTGAGAAAAGATCCAGAAGTTGTTTTCATGCAATATGGAACTAGCACAAACTCTAGGAAATATTATAAAGAGCAAACAAATGCTACTACATTGAACTTTCTGTCCTCTGATTTTAAAAATACATAAATAAGAAAATGCACCAGATCACTACTTTTAATTTCTTAGATTGACCTACAAGACTGACGAAACATGGCATGAAGAACTTTATATCTTTATTTTTCTTATACTCTACCAGCCATTCTAAGCTCACTTGACCATATGATAGTCCCCCAAATTTTTCATAGTTCCTTGCTCACTCTGATTCTTGTTTCCTCTTCAAACAAATGTTTTCTTTCCATTCTCTGCATCCTTAAGTCTTGCCCATCTTTCAATACTAACAACAAAATTAATTTTTTTTTCTATGCAGAACTTTCCCATACCCACATTCAAAATCAATTCAAATCGCTTCTTAGACAAGAAACCAAGTTATTTTTACATTTGCTATTAAAATAATATTCTGTCATATAATAGCTTTATTATTTCATTCTTTCCTGCCAATCTGTAACTAGATCTGAAGAGTCAAAGAGTAAATAAACAGCAGGGTCGTCTAACTCTTGCTATTCAAACTGTGGGCTTCACACTGAGGCCATTGATATTTACCTGGAGTTCTGCTGGAAATGCAGTTTCTCAAACTCCATCCCAGACCCACTAAATCAGAAAATGTATTTTAACAAGACAATTGAGTTATATGTTTTCTTTCATAAAAAACTTGATTTTGTTTTAAGGTATAGCCGATTAGCAATGTTCTGATAGTTTCAGGTGAACAGCAAAGGGACTCAGCCATACATACATATATATGTATCCATTCTCTCCCCAAATCTCCTCCCATCCAGGTTGCTGCATGAGTTAAATGTTTTCACATTAACATTTGAGGAGAAGTATTCTAGTCTATTTTAACCAATTTGCAGGTAAAGACCCTTTGTCCATAGCGAATTCATGGACATCTTTGGGGCCACCAGTATCTTTTACATAGGCTTTAATATACAGTTATTAAATGGAAAGATGTATTAGGTAGTTAAAATAAGAAAAATGGGTCCAAGATAGCAATCAGAGGATGTAGTGACTGAAAGGACCATGGTCAGAGCAAACAAAGGAAGGAAAAAGTCCATGAAAGGGAAAGCCAGAGTGAGAATCTTTGGCAGGAAAACGTGCCCAACATGCCCCTCCTCTGATTGCTCTCCATACAAGCCCTATTTTGCATGGGGAATAGCCAATTAGGCTCCAGGGACCACTTAAGGAAGGGAACAAAGGGCATAAAAAGGGAAACCTTCCCAAAACTGAACCAGGAAAAAATAGAAAATCTTAACAGACCCATCACAAGCAAGGAAATTGAAACTGTAATCAGAAATCTTCCAGCAAGCAAAACCCCAAGTCCAGACGGCTTCACAGCTGAATTCTACCAAAAATTTAGAGAAAACCTAACATCTATCTTACTCAAACTCTTCCAGAATATTGCAGAGAAAGGTAAACTTCCAAACTCATTCTATGAGGCCACCATCACCCTAATACCAAAACCTGACAAAGATGCCACACAAAAAAACACAAAACTACAGGCCAATATCATTGATGAACATAGATGCCAAAATCCTTAACAAAATTCTGGCAAACAGAATCCAACAACATATTAAAAAGATCATACACCATGACCAAGTGGGCTTTATACCAGGGATGCAAGGACTCTTCAATATCCACAAATAAATCAATGTAATCACAACATTAACAAATTGAAAAATAAAAGCCATATGATTATCTCAATAGATGCAGAGAAAGGCTTTGACAAAATTCAACATTCATTTATGATAAAAATGCTCCAGAAATCAGGAATAGAAGGAACATGCCTCAAGCTATATATGACAAACCCACAGCAAACATTATCCTCAATGGTGAAAAATTGAAAGCATTTCCCCTAAAGTCAGGAACAAGACAAGGGTGTCCACTCTCATCATTACTATTCAACATAGTTTTAGAAGTTTTGGCCACAGCAATCAGAGCACAAAAAGAAATAAAAGGAATCCAGATTGGAAAAGAGAAGTAAAACTCACTGTTTGCAAATGACATGATCCTCTATGTAGAAAACCCTAAAGACTCCACCACAAAATTACTAGAGCTAATCAATGACTATAGTAAAGTTGCAAGATACAAAATCAACACACAGAAATCCCTTGCATTCCTATACACTAATAATGAGAAAACAGAACGAGAAATTAAGGAAACAATTCCATTCACCATTGCAACGAAAAGAATAAAATACTTAGGAATATATCTACCTAAAGAAACTAAAGACCTGTATACAGAAAACTATAAAACACTGATGAAAAAATCAAAGAGAACACTAATAGATGGAGAAATATACCATGTTCATGGATCGGAAGAATCAATATAGTTAAAATGAGTATACTAACCAAAGCAATTTATAAATTCAATGCAATCCCTATCAAGCTACCAGCGGTATTTTTCACAGACTAGAACAAATAATTTCACAATTTGTATGGAAATACAAAAAACCTTGAATAGCCAAAGCAATCTTGAGAAAGAAGAATGGAACTGGAGGAATCAACCTGCCTGACTTCAGGCTCTACTACAAAGCCATAGTCATCAAGACAGTATGGTACTGGCACAAAGACAGAAATATAGATCAGTGGAACAAAATAGAAGGCCCAGAGATAAATCCATGCACCTATGGACACCTTATCTTCGACAAAGGAGGTAAGAATATACAATGGAGAAAAGACAATCTCTTTAACAAGTGGTGCTGGGAAAACTGATCAACCACTTGTAAAAGAATGAAACTAAAACACTTTCTAACACCATACACAAAAATAAACTCAAAATGGATTAAAGATCTAAATGTAAGACCAGAAACTATAAAACTCCTGGAGGAGAACATAGGCAAAACACTCTTCGACATAAATCACAGCAGGATCCTCTATGACCCACCTCCCAGAATACTGGAAATAAAAGCAAAAATAAACAAATGGGACCTAATTAAACTTAAAAGCTTCTGCACAACAAAGAAAACTATAAACAAGGTGAAAAGACAGCCTTCGGAATGGGAGAAAATAATAGCAAATGAAGCAACTGACAAACAACTAATCTCAAAAATATACAAGCAATTCCTGCAGCTTAATTCCAGAAAAATAAACGACCCAATCAAAAAGTGGGCCAAAAAACTAAATAGATATTTCTCCAAAGAAGACATACAGATGGCTAACAATCACATGAAAAGATGCTCAACATCACTCATTATCAGAGAAATGCAAATCAAAACCACAATGAGGTACCATTTCACACCAGTCAGAATGGCTGCAATCCAAAAGTCTACAGGCAATAAACGCTGGACAGGGTGTGGAGAAAAGGGAACCCTCTTACACTGTTGGTAGGAATGCAAACTAGTACAGCCACTATGGAGAACAGTGTGGAGATTACTTAGAAAACTGGAAATAGAACTGTCTTATGACCCAGCAATCCCACTGCTGGGCATACACACCGAGGAAACCAGAATAGAAAGAGACACGTGTACCCCAATGTTCATTGCAGCACTGTTTATAATAGCCAGGACATGGAAGCAACCTAGATGTCCATCAGCAGATGAATGGATAAGAAAGCTGTGGTACATATACACAATGAAGTATTACTCAGCCATTAAAAAGAATACATTTGAATCCGTTCTAATGAGGTGGATGAAACTGGAGCCTATTATATAGAGTGAAGTAAGCCAGAAATAAAAACACCACTACAGTATGCTAATGCATATATATGGAATTTAGAAAGATGGTAATGGTAACCGTGTATACGAGACAGCAAAAGAGACACAGATGTATAGAACAGTCTTTTGGACTCTGTGGGAGAGGGAAAGGGTGGGATCATTTGGGAAAATGGCATTGAAACATGTATAATATCATGTATGAAATGAATCTCCAGTCCAGGTTCGATGCATGATACTGGATGCTTGGGGCTGGTACACTGGGATGACCCAGAGGGATGGTACAGGGAGGGAGGAGGGAGGGGGGTTCAGGATGGGGAACATGTGTATACCTGTGGTGGATTCATGTTGATGTATGGCAAAACCAATACAGTATTGTAAAGTAATTAACTACCAATTAAAATAAATAAATTTATATTAATTTTTTTTTTTTAAAGGGAAACCTAAAACGTGGAGGGAACACTTCCATGGGGGTTGATTCTCTGTCACATCTTTGTGTACTGTAGGCTATATGCTGCTTGCTTAATAATCCTGCCTGCTTGAGCTCTCCTCGCCTATCATTTCAACTTTTTGCTATGACAAGAACAGAGAGGGAAAAAAACTGACCTGACAGGTGATTATAAAAATTGTCAATATCACTAACCTTTTTCAGTTGTAGAAAATGCTTTAAAATTGGCTGTATTGTTTCTTTATATTTTTAAATTTATATTTAATTTACTTATTTAAATTTATGCTGTAGTAATCAAGGCTATGGTTTTTCCAGTGGTCATGTATGGATGTGAGAGTTGGACTGTGAAGAAAGCTGAGCGCCAAAGAATTGATGATTTTGAACTGTGGTGTTGGAGAAGACTCTTGAGGATCCCTTGGACTGCAAGGAGATCCAATCGGCCCATTCTGAAGGAGATCAGCCCTGGGATTTCTTTGGAGGGAATGATGCTGAAACTGTAACTCCAGTACTTTGGCCACCTCATGCGAAGAGTTGACTCACTGGAAAAGACTTTGATGCTGGGAGGGATTGGGTGCAGGAGGAAAAGGGGACGACAGAGGATGAGATGGCTGGATGGCATCACTGACTTGATGGATGTGCGTCTGAGTGAACTCCAGGAGTTGGTGATGGACAGGGAGGCCTGGCGTGCTGCGATTCATGGGGTCGCAAAGAGTCGGACACGACTGAGTGACTGAATTGAACTGAACTGAATGATTAGATAATCACAATATTAGATTTTTCTTCCCCAAATTTTAATACACACTGGTTCAGTGTCACTTTAGTGCACTATTTGAATTTTTATTAAATTAATTAGAATAAATAATATTTAGTAAATTTTAATTACTTCTTATATTTATGCAGGAAACATTCTCTAGATTTAAACTTTTTCAGTATCTTATTGTTTGTACTAATACATTATAGAAAACATTAAATTGTAGTGGTGAGGATTTTAAATAATACCACTAGATGGGCTATATATCTTTGAGAACTTTTTTTACATTAAAAAAATAAAGAATAATGAGACATGTTTTATTTGTTTAGTATCATATAATAGAATAATGATAACTTAAAATATTCCCTAACAGATTTGCGATAGCTTGAACATAGGCATTTGAACAGGTAATTTTTTGCTAATAATTTTTAATTAACAAGGTGACAGCTTTTTGTGCAGGGTAATTTTGTTTTTTGGCAACTTACTGGGAGTAGGAAATTGAAAATTAAGTAGTAGCAGTAGAGCTTCAAGCACTGGGAAAGAAAATAACCTTGGTCTCATCTCTACTTTTTAAAAATAATTCTATTTAGTATCAAGAGAAGCTGAACTGCCATCAGTTTCACTTTAGCTTGTTAAAGATATTATGAAAATTCAACTATCAGTTTTACCCAACACAGGAGGAGATCAATGTATAACAACATAATGAAATCAAAATCATTATTTTTTAAAGTTATTTTGGCTTTAGAGATTTTGAGAGTGTGCTTTCCAGCATGCAAATATACAAACACAAAACAAAAAGCACACTCCTCTTATTTGAAGCAAGATTTTCTAAGCATTCTATTGCCTCAAAAAACTCTTTTCTAAAATTCCTTCTAGAAATGGTCTGAATCACCTTTGAAACAAGAACAAGGAAGGAGTTACCAAAGAAAACCTGAACTAGCACTTATATTTTTTGTAAAGCTTATCTGAGTCATAGTATTTCGGGGGCAAGGAGGTAATTGTTTGGGGCTTAAAAGTCTCTTTTTAACTTTCTGCTACGAAGGTATAAAAAAATGGTTATTCTAATGAATAAATATTAAACAAGTGTTTAGTATTGCATAAATAAATACAAGATTTAGTTTAAAATGTACATAAATCAGATTGCAATCACTTAACTGTGTGGAAGTATATCTATGCCAGTTTATAATAAAATATGAATTCCATTAATAAATTTACTTAAAAAATAGGCCACTACTTGTTATTTTCTGTGTTCTCTCATAGTATCCCAGCTATTACTGCTACATTACTCTTTCCAAATCATGGCTGAAGGCATGGCCACCAAATGATCTATAATACAAACATATTAGCTATAAAGTACATGAACAAAATTAAAATTTGATAGGTATTCATATGACAGAAGTAAACACTAGCTATCATGGAAAAGTATATTTCACAATTTAAATTCGTTGACCTCATTATAATCAATATTCTGAGGTACATTATACTAAATACAATACAGAATAATTACTGAAAGTAAAGAATGGGGAGTCGGTTTTGCCAGATAATACTTTTATTTTTTTCAGGGATTGATTAACTTTTCTCAATTTATAAAAGAGAACCATCACATTATGGATTTCAACCTCATAGAATAAAGAGCCCTTTATCATCTAAAGCTCTTATAGTGCTTAGAAAACAGAATTCATCAGATGCTAGCTATTTTTTGTTATATTTTTAATTTATGGAAATTACCTATTTAGTAATAACTGATTTTGAAAACAGCCTTGGTAGTCTTACATACATTAGAATTATACAGTTTAGTAAATAACACAGGAACAAAATTTACATTGAGTTGAAAGATATCATGACCATTCATAGTTACTAAGATTTGCAAAAAGTTTCTTTAAAACTTACATTAATGGTTATAGTTAATTACAATGAGAAGATACAGACTTAAGTCTCCAAAGTGAAAGGTGAATGATGTAAATCCGAGAAAGACAAGGAACAAGCATCTTATCTCAGTAGAGATAAGTGTCTAATCTCAGTAGAGTCACATGAAAGAATTTACTTCTGCTAACAATGATGTATGACAAGTGTGGAGTACTGTCAACCAGAAAAGCTCACCTAAGCTCCAGGATATTTATTGGGATCAATCATGCAGGCATGCAGCACAGCACAATGTGACTGACATTGGCTTCTCATACTCCAACAGTCCAGAGTAAAATAGGTGTTCACTCTAAATCACATTAACTCTCAGATCAAATTGCTATCTCTTGGCCTAAAGCTTCAGGCATCTGAGTCCAGTCACATCAAGCACAATATTCAAGGGCTTAGACCTCATTTCCAAGAAGTCATCCAATAGGCAATCCTGAAGACAGGTTGTTCTACTCAGGTCTGCTGAGTTAATCCTTCACTGCACAACACCCTTCATCAGTTATCAAATCACTCTGATGGTTGTTTCAATCATTGTGTTGAAACAATGGTTATGTTCCCTTTCTGTCTCTTCTTCCTCTTATGATCCTCATGATTACATTGAGGATGCAGAGAAAATCAAGCATAATCTCTGTATTTTAAAATTATTAATTTAGTCATTTTCACAAAATCTCTTTTGCCACGCTCGTGTGTGTGTGTGTGTGTGTGTTTATTAGTTCCTAAGTCCTGTCTGACTCATTGTGACCTCATAGAGCCTGCATCCCACCAGGGTCCTCTGTCCATGGGATTATCCAGGCAAGAACCCTGGATGGGTTGCCATTTCCTCCTCCAGAAGATATCCCAACCCAGGGATCAAACTCAGGTCTCCTGCATTTCAGGCAGATTCTTTACCATCTGAGCCACCAGGGAAGCCCTCTCTTCTGCCATATAAGGTAACCTATTCACAAATTCTGGGTATAGGAATGTGGACTTTTCTGTAAAGCCATTATTCTGTGTTATGCCCAAGTCACAAAATCTCCCAATGACCACCAGGGAGCCAGCATCCGATGCAAAACCAAGAGAGTTTTTATTACCAAGCTCGAGCTGAGGCTCCCATGGTTACCGCCACAGTGGCTAAGGAGAGGAGCCCCGAACTCTGGGTTACATTGCTTATATAGGGTATTCTCCCGCGAAAAATTAAAAAAAATGGAAGTTTCCGGGTTGGGAGACATCTAATTGGTTACCTTCTGTGGAAGGGTCAGGTGTTGGGTTCTGATTGGTTTTCATTTCCTGGGCTGGCCACAGGTTCTGATTGATTCCCATTTCCCGGGCTTAATTCGGATTTCCCGGGCAGGTCATAAGTCCTGAACGTCAGGTCAGGAGATCCTGATCTGGGATCTGATTGGCTCGCAGGTGGTGGGGTGAGGTCAGGGAATTTCCAAAGACTCTCCTCAGAACTCTAAAATGGAGTCTTTTTTAACAAAATGGGGTGGCTTAGGTTCTTCATCTGCATACCATAATATATAAATCTCCTTTCTAAAAAATCCTATATCTCTTTGTTTGAATCTTAATTCTTCTTATCTTGCCTTTTGAACCAATGTTTAATTTAAAACTGATAGTTTCTTCAATTTTATTTTTTGCAAAAGTTGATTTTAAATTTCTATCATTTCTCATTCTTAAGTTAACCAGTTCTCTTCTATATTCTATTTTCTTATGCATTTATTCTAAACTCTTCATTGCATATATTTTATATATTTGTATTACATATAAAGTGTATACATATATACATGCAGATAACATTCTTGATAATGAGATCATTCCTTTTGAAAAATTTTATACTTTTCTGCAGCAGGAGTTTTCATAACTCAAAAGAAATTTGGAAAGCTGTGATAAATACTATACTATTATAAGTCCATGTTGAAACTGACAGAGCTCTGTGAGGCTCCCAGGCACAGAGGTCTTTTTGTCCTCAATTTCTGCTAGGCAAGAATCTAGCTTTGATGACATTCCCTGAATTCCAATGGGCAGATGTGAACAATTGCTAATCAAGGAAGGAGCAGCCAAGAAATCACCTGAGGCTGTATTAAAGGAACCAGAGAAACTCATCAAGATTAGACCACTAAGAATGCTGCATATACCCTAATCTTGTCAGCAAGCCCATCCTTGAACTATTGCTATAACAGAAAAGAAAGTGGAGTCGCTCAGTCGTGTCCTACTCTTTGTGACCCAATGGACTGTAGCCTACCAGGCGCCTCCATCCATGGGATTTTCCAGGCAATAGTACTGGAGTGGGTAGCCATTTCCTTCTCCAGGGGATCTTCCCAGGGATTGAACCCCAGTCTCCCTCATCGTAGACAGATGGTTTACCATCTGAGCCACCAGGGAAGTCAAACCCCTCATCAAATCCTCCCAGGTGGGGACACAAAGTTTTCCAGGGAAGGAGCTCACTGTGTTCCACTTTGCCTAGCAAAGCAATAAGCATCCTATTCTTTTCTGAAAAAAGTGTTAATCGTTCAGTCTTCAGACTCTTTGCTAACTCATGACCCCTGACGGGCTACCCCAGGCTCCTTTGTTCATGGAATTCTTCAGGCAAGAAGCCTGGAGTGGGTTGCCATTCCCTCCAGGGATCTTCCTGACCCAGGGCTTCAGCCTGGGTCTCCTGTATTGCAGATGAATTCTTTATCATCTCAGCCACCAGGGAAACCTTATACTTCACCCAAAACTCAGTCCCTCAGATTTGATTTGGCACCAGCACACAGAGGCTGAGATTTTGGCCTCAATGTGATAAGGAGGAAGATGAGAGAAGAGTCCACTTTAGGTAGGTTGTCATGAAAGAATTCTGTGAGATCTGAGTGACTCAGTTCAGTTCAGTTCAGTTCAATCGCTCAGTCGTGTCCGACTCTTTGCGACCCCATGAATTGCAGCACGCCAGGCCTCCATGTTCATCACCAACTCGGAGTTCACTCAGACTCATGTCCATCGAGTCGGTGATGCCATCCAGCCATCTCATCCTCAGTCGTCCCCTTCTCCTCCTGCCCCCAATCCCTCCCAGCATCAAAGTCTTTTCCAATGAGTCAACTCTTCTCATGAGGTGGCCGAAGTACTGGAGCTTCAGCTTTAGCATCATTCACTCCAAAGAAATCCGAGGGCTGATCTCCTTCAGAATGGACTGGTTGGATATCCTTGCAGTCCAAGGGACTCTCAAGAGTCTCCTCCAACACCACAGTTCAAAAGCAAAGGGACTCCAAATTCACACAGTTCCATAGAGCCAACTCTTTTTTGGTGCAGAGGGATGCAGGCAAATCAACTGATTTCACAAACAGAGACTTTAGAGGTTTCATATCTGGCATAAAAACAGAACTATCCCTAGCTGAGGTGAGGGAGAAAGCACCTAAACTTAAAACAGATTTTGATGACTACATGTGGGTGATATGATGCATTTGATAACTCAGCATCCTTAGTTATAGAGTAAGTCTGTACCCATCTGCCATTTCTTTCCTATGTGTCTTGTTTAAGAATATAATATCAGTGAGCTGAAAGTTTGGTACAGGTATGGAGGACTAAGGGGAGAGAGATAACATGGAGACAAATGCATTCAGTGAATGTGCAAAAGCTCTTCCACCAAGGCTGATGAATCAGTGGTAAAAGAAAGAAACATCCCTGGTGGTAAGAGACATCACTAGGAAAAGAAAACTGAGGGTAAGCCCTGAGAGAAATAACTCAGTATCATCTCATTACTGGGCGGCGCTATGCTTAGTCTGATGAAGAGGCTGTTATCTAGACTTTAAAAGTTTTAAAATAAGTAGTAAGCTGAACCTACCTAAAACTGAAACAGAGATCAAAACCAGCTCAACTCGAGAGTAGATTGACTCAGTACACTGTCACCCTAATGGCATAACAAATATAGGGCCATACAAGTGTTTGGGTTAAATATTAATTTCAATTTCTGTTATATGTTCTTTTGTATAAATGATCTGCCATATAATAAAAATATAATTAGAAAGAAGTAGAAAGTTATGAACCATAATTAAGATAAAAGCAGCTAATAGAGGAATATATATTGATCATATGTTGAAATGAACAAATAAGCTAACTTATATAAGCTAATAAATAAGCTAACAAATTTAAGCTAACAAAATAATTTAGTGGAACAGAGAAAACTAACTTACCAATAGATAGAGAATTTTGGCAGAAATCTGGAAACTCCAAGCAAGAGTCACATAGAAATCAAATATAAATTATAAGGTATGTTGTTGAAAATGAAGAGGTCATTTGATGATCTGGCTATACCTGGAGAAAGAATAAGTGATCATGAAAACAGAATAATAGTTATCATCCAAAAACACAAAGAGAAAAAAATTTAAATTAAAATTGACCAAGACCTATGAGATAATATCAACTAGCATACTTACTGTACTTCAAGAAGGACAGTAAAATGGGGCAGAAGAAATACTTGAGGAAATAATGACAGAGACTGTTCTGAACTGATGGACGTCTATTCTCAGTTCCAAGGAGTTCAACACACCTTAAGTAAGATAAAAACAAAGAAAATCAGACCTAGGCATATCAAAGAAAACCTTTGAAAATCAAAGACAAAAGGAGAATCTTGAAAACAGATGTGAGGAGGGCATATCAAATTCAGAGAACAACAATAAAAAAATAATAATTGCTGATATTTGATCTGAAACAGTAGAAGCTAGTGTCAGTGGAATCACACCTTCAAAAAGATAAAGAATTAACAAATGTGGACTTGTGTAGCATGGGAGAATATCCCTCAAAAATAAAGATGAATTAAATATATTATACATGTAAGCAAGAATTGAGAGGACTTATCTTCAGCAGATCCACATTCAAGAAATGCAATGTGCACTCCCATTAATATAAAATTTATATATTGGTAAAAAAAGTTATAATTAAAGATATATGGGGGAATTGGTATAATTATAATATGTGCAGAAAATGATTATAATAAAACCCAGAAAAATGTAAGGGAATTATGACATGGAAAGAAACTTGGGATCCTGGAGTTTTGTCAACACCATTTCTAGACTTCAAATTGTGAAACGTATGTCTAGTTTATAATAATTATTAATATGTGCCTTATATTTCTGTATATTTCTTTACTATGGAGGCAAACACAGTCTTCACTGATTGTACATAGCTCTTTAACCAAGGCTGAGCAAGGAAACATAGTGATGAGAAACATCCCTAGGCCCTGAAAGCTGAGAGTACATCTGTAGAGAAAACCTTCACTAATTTACATATTATAATTCATAATAAAATAAACATTTTTTTAAGTGCCATAAAGGCCTATTATTTATAAAAACACTGTATCAGCGATAATTTATCAATTTATCTATTTAGATTATATATCTTATTTCAAAGAAATTGAAGTAGCATAATAAAAGTCAGGGAAATAATATTTGTGTATGTGGGCTTTTTGTTTTATATCATTTTTTTTCATTTTAGTTTTTTACTGATAAAGGTGTAAGGGGAAAATATCACTGACATCGTAGCTTTAAAAGAGATGTCATTGCCTTCTCAAAAAATTTTAAAACCAGCTATTACTACTAAAAATAGTATATGCCTCAATCTGTTTAGTTTGCTTAAGAATTTCATATACATACCACAAAACTCTTCAGGAATTTGTGAAAAAATGAATTGCTGAAAGTAGCAGACAGGATGAACAAGACAAACTGGCAAGATTATCGATATCCTCCAAGCTAGAAGATAGAATCTGGAGGCAAAAGGTGAACCATGAAGCAGATAGTCACACGTCATTTGGAATCAATTTCGTCTGTGTGAGTCCTGGGGAATTTGGAAGGAGCAGCACCAGAGGATTACACCATTCAGGTCCAATGCCAGGAGCTACAGGAAAGAGAAACCTGACATGATGTTAGAGTTATACCCTTAATGTGGCAAGTAGCATCAGCCAACATGAGATTGTACACTGCCAGAAAGAGGGATATTTTGAGGATTTTCCCAGCAAAGGCAGTTTTAACAAAGAGAAAAAAAAAAAAAAGAGAGAGACTATTTCAGAGAAAAGATTAATTGCTTATACTACTCACTGCCTACCCAATTTCCTCAAAATTCTCAGTGTTTGACTAAAGACTGTGAAATAACATTACCAATAAAATCACTTTTTGATCATTTCTGTACCAAAGGCAAGGTGCTGCAAAAAATGCAATTTTGTAACATTTGATATCTGTTGTGATAAAAATTCCATTTTTTAAAAGAATGGACCATTTTTACACATTTTTCTTTCTAGATTAAGCTTGTGTTTGAGTGCTCAGTCACTTTAGCCATATCCGACTCTTTGCTATATTACATACTGTAGCCCACCAGGCTCCTCTTTCCGTGGGATTTTTCAGGCAAGAATACTGGAGTGGGTTGGCTTTTTCCTTTTCCATGGAATCTTCCTGACCCAGGGATCAAAGCCATGTCTCCTGCTTGGCAGGCAGATTCTTTACCACTGAGACACCAGGGAAGCCCAGATTTAGCTTAGAATAAACATTTAAAGTTCCTTTAAAAAAAACCCTCAAACAAGTATCTGAGAAATCAGATTTTCAAAACATAAAAAAACCATGTACTAATATACCTTCTTTAACATCTCCACCTAAATGTCAAAAAGATGTCTCTAATGTAAATCTTCAAATTGGATTTGATTGAGGAGAAACACTGTCTTCAAGTTTCTTCCTGTACCAACACTTCTCATCAGTATATGGCACTTCCATTGTTTTCAGGAGTTTACTCTAATGCCCTTTATGTCACCCTTGATTTTTCCCTTTTCAAAACACTGCTAACATCTAATGACCAGTGCCTTTAAACAGGCTTGACATATATCAAGTACTCAGTAAATATTTGTTAAAGGAATAAATCCAGAATTCCTATAGCTTTTCCATCAAGATTTATCCTAACTTCATCCACTTTCGTTTAGATTTAATGTCTCTCTAAAGTCCATTTGTATTCAAAGTACAGATTATGTTACAGTACTGCTTAAACCACAACATAATATATTGTATTTTATTAGCTTTATATTTTGTTTTATCTGTGTGTATGTGTGTGAGTGTGTACTCAGTTGTGTCCAACTCTTTGTGACCCTGTGGACTGTAGCCCGCCAAGCTCCTCTGTCCATGAGCTTTTCCAGGTTAGAATCCTAGAGTAAGGATTGCCATTTCCTTCTCCAGGGGATCTTCCTGACCCAGGGATCGAAATCATGCCTCTTGCATCTGCTTTGGTAGATGATTTTTTCCTACTGTGCCATGGGAAACCCTTGTATTTTGCTCAGTTCACTTCAGTTCAGTCGCTCAGTCATATCCGACTCTTTGCGACTCCATGAATTGCAGCATGCCAGGCCTCCCTGTCCATCACCAACTCCTGGAGTTCACTCAGACTCACGTCCATCGAGTCAGTGATGCCATCCAGCCATCTCATCCTCTGTCATCCCCTTCTCCTCCTCCCCCAATCCCTCCCAGCATCAGAGTCTTTTCCAATGAGTCAACTCTTCGCATGAGGTGGCCAAAGTACTGGAGTTTCAGATTTAGCATCATTCCTTCCAAAGAAATCCCAGGGCTGATCTTCAGAATGGACTGGTTGGATCTCCTTGCAGTACAAGGGACTCTCAAGAGTCTTCTCCAACACCACAGTTCAAAAGCATCAATTATTTGGCGCTCAGCCTTCTCCACAGTCCAACTCTCACATCCATACATGACCATAGGATAAACCTTAGCCTCAACTTGATCTTAGTCAACAAAGTAATATCCCTGCTTTTAAATAAGCTATCTAGGTTGGTCATAACTTATCTTCCAAGGAGTAAGTGTCTTTTAATTTCATGGCTGCAATCACCATCTGCAGTGATTTTGGAGCCCAAAACAATAAAGTCTGACACTGTTACCACTGTTTCCCCAACTATTTCCCATGAAGTGATGGAACCGGATGCCATGATCTTCTTTTTCTGAATGTTGAGCTTTAAGCCAACTTTTTCATTCTCCTCTTTCACTTTCATCAAGAGGCTTTTTAGTTTCTCTTCACTTTCTGCCATAAGAGTGGTGTCATCTGCATATCTGAGGTTATTGATATTTCTCCCAGCAATCTTGATTCCAGGATGTGTTTCTTCCAGTCCAGCATTTCTCATGATGTACTCTGCATAGAAGTTAAATAAGCAGGGTGAAAAAATACAGCCTTGACGTACTCCTTTTCCTCTTTGGAACCAGTCTGTTGTTCCATGTCCAGCTCTAACTGTTGCTTCCTGACCTGCATACAGATTTCTCAAGAGGCAGGTCGGGTGTTCTGGTATTCCCATCTCTCTCAGAATTTTCCACAGTTTATTGTGATCCATACAATCAAAGGCTTTGGCATAGTCAATAAAGCAAAAATAGATCTGGAGTTCTGGAACTCTATTGCTTTTTCCATGATCCAGCAGATGTTGGCAATTTGATCTCTGGTTCCTCTGCCTTTTCTAAAACCAGCTTGAACATCAGGAAGTTCACGGTTCACGTATTCCTGAAGCCTGGCTTGGAGAATTCTGAGCATTACTTTACTAGCATGTGAGATGAGTGCAATTGTGCTGTAGTTTGAGCATTCTTTTGCATTGCCTTTCTTTGGGATTGGAATGAAAACTGACCTTTTTGAGTCCTGTGGCCACTGCTGAGTTTTCCAAATTTGCTGGCATATTGAGTGCAGCACTTTCACAGCATCATCTTTCAAGATTTGAAACAGCTCCACTGGAATTCCATCACCTTCACTAGCTTTGTTCATAGTGATGCTTTCTAAGGCCCACTTGACTTCACATTCCAGGATGTCTGGCTCTAGATGAGTGATCACACCATAGTGATTATCTGGATCGTGAAGCTCTTCTTTGTATAGTTCTGTTTATTCTTGCCACCTCTTCTTAATATCTTCTGCTTCTGTTAGGCCCATACCATTTCTGTCCTTTATCGAGCCCATCTTTGCATGAAATGTTCCCTTGGTATCTCTAATTTTCTTGAAGAGATCTCTAGTCTTTCCCATTCTTTTCTTTCCCTCTATTTCTTTGCATTGATCACTGGAGAAGGCTTTCTTATCTCTTCTTGCTATTCTTTGGAACTCTGCATTCAGATGCTTATATCTTTCCTTTTCTCCTTTTCTTTTCACCTCTCTTCTTTTCACAGCTATTTGTAAGGCCTCCCCAGACAGCCATTTTGCTTTTGTGCATTTCTTTTCCATGGGGATGGTCTTCATCCCTGTGTCCTGTACAATGTCATGAATCTCATTCCATAGTTCATCAGGGACTCTATCTATCAGATCTAGGCCCTTAAATCTATTTCTCACTTCCACTGTATAATTATAAGGGATTTGATTTAGGTCATAGCTGTATGGCCTAGCGGTTTTCCCTACTTTCTTCAGTTTAAGCCTGAATTTGGCAATAAGGAGTTCATGATCTGAGCCACAGTCAGCTCCTGGTCTTGTTTTTGTTGACTGTATAGAGCTTCTCCTTCTTTGGTTGCAAAGAATATAATCAATCTGAGTTCAGTGTTGACCATCTGGTGATGTCCTTGTGTAGAGTCTTCTCTTGTGTTGTTGGAAGAGGGTGTTTGCTATGATCAGTGCATTTTCTTGGCAAAACTCTATTAGTCTTTGCCCTGCTTCATTCCGTATTCCAAGGCCAAATTTGCCTGTTACTCCAGGTGTTTCTTAACTTCCTACTTTTCCATTCTAGTCCTCTATAATGAAAAGAACATCCTTTTGAGGGCTTAGTTCTAAAAGTCTTGGAGGTCTTCATAGAACCATTCAAATTCAGCTTCTTCAGTATTACTGGTTGGGGCTTAGACTTGGATTACTGTGATCTTGAATGGTTTGCCTTGGAAATGAACAGAGATCATTCTGTCATTTTTAAGATTGCATCCAAGTACTGCATTTCGGACTCTTTTGTTGACCATGATGGCTATTCCATTTCTTCTGAGGGATTCCTACCCACAGTAGTAGATATAATGGTCATCTGAGTTAAATTCACCCATCCCAGTCCATTTTAGTTTGCTGATTCCTAAAATGTTGATGTTCACTCTTGCCATCTCTTGTCTGACCATTTCCAATTTGCCTTGATTCATGGACCTGACATTCCAGGTTCCTATGCAATATTGCTCTTTACAGCATCAGACCTTGCTTCTATCACCAGTCACATCCACAGCTGGGTATTGTTTTTGCTTTGGCTCTATTCCTTCATTCTTCCTGGAGTTATTTCTCCACTGATAGCCAGTAGGTTATTGGGCACCTACTGACCTGGGGAGTTCCTCTTTCAGTATTCTATCATTTTGCCTTTTCATACTGTTCACAGGATTCTCAAGGCAAGAATCCTGAAGTGGTTTGCCATTCCCTTCTCCAGTGGACCACATTCTGTCAGACCTCTCCACCATGACCCGCCTGTCTTGGGTTGCCCCGCGGGCATGGCTTAGGTTCATTGAATTAAACAAGGCTGTGGTCCTAGTGTGATTAGATTGCCTAGTTTTCTGTGTTTATGGTTTCAGTGTGTCTGCCCTCTGATGCCCTCTTGCAACACCTACCATCTTACTTGGGTTTCTCTTACCTTGGGCATGAGGTATCCCTTCACGGCTGCTCCAGCAAAGCGCAGCCACTGCTCCTTACCTTGGATGAGGGGTATCTCCTCACCACCGCCCTTCCTGACCTTCAACGTGGGATAGCTACTCTAGGCGCACTTACCCTCTCGCAGAGATGCTGGTTCTTCTCAATGTGATGTTTGTGGTCCAGAGCGCAATCTCTTTGTCTTCGCTATAACTCCCTGAACTGGCTCAGGTAGCCCTTTGACATCCTCCTCCAACTTCCAGAGTGTGGTGCTAGAGGTCAGACCCGGCTTCTGTCTCAAAAAGGAGAGATGCCCATCTCAAATTAACTCCTAACTGGGAAGGGTCAGGAAGGAAGCTCCCCTTGAGCATGGGGTCTGGGGCGCCAGCAGATGCGCAAGCGCAAGGTCAGGTCTATGCTTGGCCATGGGACTCCCCCCGGCTCTGGCTTCCCTAGCAGAGTATTTTGTTAGCTTCTTTTAATATACATACTGCAATCATGTAAGTTAAAATTAAATGTTAAAATGCTAAATAATCAATATTGATTCTTACCACATTTCTCCCCAGTTGCCTGTCCCCATGCCCTCCTGGATTATCAATCTGTCCAAAGTTGCTTTATGTATTTTCAGGTAAACAATGGTAGAGATGCTGATACTTTCCCTGTGCTGTGCTGTGCTCTGCTCAGTAACTCAGTTGTATCCAACTCTTTGCCACCCTACAGACTATAGCATGGCAGGCTCCTCTGTCTATGAGATTCTCTGGGCAAGAATACTGGAGTGTGTTGCCATGCCCTCCTCCAGATTTCTTCCCAATTTTCTGACAAATAATTTTATATGCAGTTCACTGCCTTACTTTTCCTTTCCCTTCCAAAATATGTCAAAAACATTTCTGCTTCAGGACATAGAGACATTAATCCACCCTTTTCTATAACATTTTCTACTGTTTGGATGTATAAAAATTTAATTAATTAATTAAAATTTAATTAATTCATTCATTTAATTGTTTAAAACTGGTAGTACAAACAAGGGGGTAATGAATAGCATTCATACAAGTATATCTATATGAAAAATTCTTTGAAGAAAATTATTTTGGTTAAAGGTTATATTCTTTTGCAGCTTAGAGATTACATATATGGTGGCCCTTGAATTTAGCTGGGATTAGAGGCACCCACCTTCCATGCTGTTGAAAATCTGCTTACAACTTAGAGTCAACCATCCAGAGTACATCATGGGTTCCTGTGTCTCTGGAGTTCCAATCCGTGGATTCAACCAACCACGGACTGAGTGGTACTGCAATATTTCTACTTTAAAAAAAAAAAAAAAATCCACATATAAGTAGATCGCATGGTTCAAATCCAAATTATTCAAAGATTGACTGTATATGATATTGCTCTCCATAGGTTGTGTAGTAATCTGTATTCCTATCAAGCACAATATAGAATGTGCTTTCCCCCAAATCTCTTAAAAATGAATCTCCATCAACAAATTTTTTGCAAGTTGATTTTGACTATGTTTGTGTCAGTTTTCTCATTTCTATTCTCCAAGTCACTTCTGTATTTTCTTTGATGGATTCTCCCTGGTATCACTTTGAATTTGATCTTCCTTTATCTTATAGTTTTATATTTTCCTTCAATTGTTATGTAGATTCTGCAAACTCATGTATCATATGTTCTCTTATATCTTCTCTAACTTTTTATACTTCAACTCTGTGATTGCCCTTCATAAGACTAGTTGCAAACTTCAATGTATGTGTGTGTGTCTGTTCATTACTTTGTGACAGAATATTTACTTACCACTAGCTCTGAAAAGTCTGTTCTATCTATATAATTATTTAGCATTATGAAAATTTTGCTTCTCATCTCCAGAGTATTCTAATAACAATAGTATAACAGTTACTAACATTTTTCATGTTATTACTCATTACTGAACATAATCATCTTTTTTAGACTATTTGTTTCCAGAAATTTCTTGTTTGGGATGAAGAGGTCAAAGCTTTTACTTATTCTTCTCACCTAGAGACAGATAGCTTCTTACAAATAAACCTTCTTTATGTGCTCTTTGTAAATCCATCTCCAGTGTTTCTTTGTACAAAGTTCAATCTAGAGGACTTTTGCTGCCAACCCTAAACTTCTTGACTTTATCAAAAGCAACTGCAAAGTAAAATAACTCTAACTCCTGGTAAACACATAAAATTTAGGACATGCACTTTTCTGATGCTAAAAATCATTTTCTGCTGAGGTCCTTTGATATTTTCCACTCTCTTGCTTTCTCTCTCTCTTTCTGGGAACATGTTAAACCTTGTCCTAATGTATTAAAGTTACTTACCTGGTTATTAGAAAAAGATACACTGTTTGCCTCTCAGGATAATTCCTTTATCTGTGGGAAGTATATTTTTATGGTTCATCCTGTAATCCGCCACCTCTGGGCCAATAAAATAAACTTCACACTTATTTTTGCATGACATTTGCACAGACTCAACCTTTGCACTCTTGAATCTGTAAATCACATCTGACTCCAAGTTTCTGTAAAACATGGAGAATGTAATTTTTTAATTAGAAAGATTTATATAATTTCTAGAAGAAGAGGAGAAAGATAATCTACAGAACTGCTATGGCATACCTGAAGTCCCTAGTATAATTATGCATTCAACTATTCCTGTAAACATTTCTGTCAGTCACTTCTGAGTCACCCATAAATGTTAATAGTCTTAATAAGCATTCAGTGCAAATTTATATTTTTAATTGGATTCTTTTCCATGCTTTGCTGTTTAGAATAATATCTGCTCTTGTCTTTCAGGAAATAGATTATATATTTATGTAAACTCTTTTCATTCTGTGCTTTTATTAGAAATGGTTTTGAAATTTTATCAAATGCATTTCAGTATCTATTCATGTGAACATATCATAGCTCATTTACTTTCTTGCATTCTTGGAATAAACCCTAATTTGTTATCATATATTTTGATACATTGTAATATTATAGCAGTGGCAAAGATTCTGAGAATATGGTATTGCATGGAGAAGGCGATGGCACCCCACTCCAGTACTCTTGCCTGGAAAATTCCACGGATGGAGGAGCCTGGTAGGTGCAGTTCATGGGGTTGCGAAGAGTTGGGCATGACTGAGCGACTTCACTTTCACTTTTCACTTTCATGCATTGGAGAAGGAAATGGCAACCCATTCCAGTGTTCTTGCCTGGAGAATCCCAGGGACGGGGGAGCCTGGTGGGCTGCCGTCTATGGGGTTGCACAGAGTCAGACACGACTGAAGTGACTTAGCAGGAGTACATCTTGCCTCTGCATTGTCTTAGCTTGAGACATTTGAGAAGTGGTTGCCAAGACAGGCTTAAATTTGCACAAGACTTATTGAATGAAATGTTTTGTGAAGAATAAAGATGGTAGGTGCAAGAGTAGGCAGGGGACCCTTCATATCACAAGGCAGGTCTGATACTTGAGAACACATAGGAAGAACCTCTGTGTATACATAATTTGCTCATTAGAGAAGACCTATTACTGAAGCAGTGAGCCCACACTAGTTCTCTCAGCTATGCTGATTCATTGGTAGGAGCAGACTGGAGATTGGGGTTCAAAAGGGAACTGTGGCCTGTAGTAAAGTAATGGTAGATTCGGAAGGGCAATATCTAGAGCTGTCAGTCTCCTACGCTCTCTGAGGCAGGACATATAAGTAGAGTATTTCATGAGTGATACACTCATCATTCAGCAAATTGTCTATCTACCTTTGTGGCTTTGGGATTAGAGAGCAGTTGGGTTGAAATAAAACTCCTGATGAGCTTTAGTGGAGAGAGCTATTAGAACTTTTCTTCCCTGAGTGATATGCAAGAGCTGGGAGACCAGCACCAGAAAGCATCAGAGTCTTAGAATGCTGATTCCAGGAAGAGTTTGAGAAACAGAAATCTAAAAACTTCCATTTGTAAAATTGATATCAGACCTCTGGGAGACTTCTTGCCTTTCTTTTGCTTCTAATGTTGAGACAGAGCTAAAGGATTGATACAAGTTTACAAAAGCCTGAGGAAAGGAGAGTGTAAGGAACCAGGAAACAGGAAGCTTTCATTGTGGTCCATTAGCAAGGGAACATTTAGCTTCAGTGCTGCTTTATCAATAATCAACCATAGTCAAAATTTTGCCCTCTGTTAATTACCAAGCATGTAGCACATAATGTAGACCAACTGCCAATACTAACCGTCAATGAAATATAAACAAAAATAATAATGAAGACACATATAAAGAGGTTCCTCCATAGGTAGAAGACATATGGCAAATACATCAATGAGTAAGCCAGAATTTAGAATTGCTGGAAGAAATAAATGACACATTTAACAAAATCCTTAAGGGCTTCCCTGGTGGCTCAGATGGTAAAGAATCTGCCTGCAATGCAGGAAACCAGGATTTGATTTCTGTGTCAGGAAGATCCCCTGGTGAAGGAAATGGCTACCCATTCCAATATTCTTGCCTAGAGAATTCCATGGACAGAGGAGCCTGGCGGGCTCTAGCTCATAGGGTGACAAAGAGTCAGACATGACTGAATGACTAACACTTTCACTTTAAATTCACTTAAGATGTTTGATCATAGTTCACATGCACATAATTCTGGAAACAAATTTTTTTCTTTATTAATTTTACTTTATGTACATATATTTGAGTAATTCTTAATATTTCTTTCATGACACAGTGTAGTCATTGATCCATGCCTGTTTTTTCTTTGTTTGTTTGTTTTAATGTACTAGTTTTTTTTTAGTCAGTTTTTTTAAAACTCATTTATCTAAATGCAAAAAGCACCCACACACCTACCACACAAATCAATCTGAGATCTTGATAATAACTTATGTAAATATATCACTGCTCTCATTCCATCCACCTGGCTTCCTCTCAATGAAGTTAACATTTTTCTGAATGCAATATTCATCATTCGTTTATCTTCTTTCTACTTTTTAAAATAAAGCTTTATTGTTTTAATGGATTTCTCTGTTTTCTTTTCATTTTGTTGGGGAAGTGTGTAATTTCCTTGGCTCTGGCTCGCTGCAGCAAAAATTTGGAGCGACGGATGTACCAGTGTTACAGCTCCGTGTTACAGCTCAGTTTTATTGGGGAAGCAAAGGAACATATGTCCTCAAGGCGTGAGGGCAGGCCGACCCAAAAGTCCGAAGAGAAGCCCCTGGCTCAATTTTGGCTCCTCTTTTTATGCTTTTTTCCCTCCCCCTGAGTCTGTCTTATGTAAATTGGGCTAGCCAGGAGGGCTGCTTGTTTTACCTGAGGTTCTTACTCCAGTCCTCAGACCTTTCTTTGTTGTATTCATGGGCTTTCCTCTTCTTTGTCTTTCAGCCACCTCCATTTTGGACTCCTTTTTCCTATTCTAAGACTTCCCTGGTGGCTCAGACGGTAAAGCGTCTCTCTACCATGAGGGAGACCCGGGTTCAAGCCCTGGGTTGGGAAGATCCCCTGGAGAAGGAAATGGCAATCCACTCCAGTACTATTGCCTGGAAAATCCCATGGACAGGGTCGCAAAGAGTCGGACACGACTGAGCAACTTCACTTTCAGTTTCACTTTCCTATTCTAGTTACCTAACAATTTTAACTAAAAATGTTTACATGCACAAAAATTTTAGTAAATATGGTCTTA
The DNA here is from genome assembly GCF_014754425.2 of Oryx dammah. Lineage (NCBI taxonomy): Eukaryota > Metazoa > Chordata > Mammalia > Artiodactyla > Bovidae > Oryx > Oryx dammah. The sequence continues at coordinate 25,446,732 of NW_024070196.1, forward strand.
AGTAAACACAGCAAATGTTGGATGTAACATTTGTCTATTGGAAATTCACAGTGTGTTTCCTTGTATTAATATGATGAAAACTGCAGTTTGCAACAAGTCCTTTCTAATTTTGTTAAACACAATGCAACAACCTTATTACTCTAAGTGAAGCTGAATTTGGCCTCTGTACCTCAATACCGAATCAAATTTTGGAGACAGTTTTGGATGAAGTAGAAAAGAATATCTTTATCACCTTGCCAAGGGCTTCCCAGGTGATGTTAGTGGTAAAGAACATACCTGCTAATTCAGGAGACATAAGATGTGCGGGTTCAATCCTTGGGTCAGGAAGATCCCCTGGAAAGGGAAATGGCAACCCACTTCAATATTCTTGCCTGGAGAATCCCATGGATGGAGGAGCTTGGTGGACTACAGTCCACAGGGTAGCAAAGAGTTGGACATGACTGAAACGACTTAGCATGCACACCAGGCAAAGGGGGCCACAGTAGACTAATATCCTCAGTGCTATGTGTTCTGACCTGGAGGGGGTTGTTAGGAGTAAATTAGAGTAAAGCAAAGTCATGGTTCAAAGAGGGCGTGCTCAGCTTATGGATATTCCTCTGGTTGGTTGGTCGTGAGGTAAGTTGGAGTCAGTAGCATCAGTTTATGATATCATCATCAGAACCACTAGTCTTCTGGTTGTAATCTGTTCAGGGTTTCCATGCTTATGAAAAGCATTCCATTAATTTCTTTCACCACATGTGAGTTTCATTAAATGCAAAATAGCTCAAAGATATTTCTATGTATATCCCTTGAAGGGAAATTATGACTCCATCCCAAGGCTGCTCTATTGTTTCTTGACTGCTGCTGCTGCTAAGTCGCTTCAGTTGTGTCAGACTCTATGCGATCCCATAGACGGCAGCCTACCAGGCTCCTCCATCCCTGGGATTCTTCAGGCAAGAATACTGGAGCGGGTTGCCATTCCCTTCTCCAGTGCCTGTAATGCATGCTAAGTCACTTCAGTCGTGTTGGATTCTGTATGGCCCCATGGACAGCAGCCCACCAGGATCCTCTGTCCACGGAATTCTCTAGACAAGAATACTGGAGTGGGTTGCCATTTCCTTCTCCAGTTTCTTGACTATTCCTCCCTTATCTCCATATCCCCTCCCTTCCCTAATTAACATCTATTTGAACCTGCCCCTTGGAGCTCTGGGAAGGTTATGGAGGCTTAATGAAGGCTATTTCCTCTAATCAAGAAATGGAGGACACAGAAAGCCTTTTCTGCCCAGAAGCCCCACAGAGTTCTGTTCTGTGTCATAAGTACTACACTTCCTATAACAATTCCTCCTGCAAAGGCCTAGGCAACATTAGTAAATGGTGCCATTTACTTGTCTCAGTTCCTATTCTTTATGGCTTTTGCTTCAGATTTTCTCTAGCAACTTCCAGCTTCAAACTTTAATACCTCTTTCCTCACTCAGTAAGAAAATCTCACTTCTGACTTCAGAAAGAAAATAAATTTGTTATATATGAGTCCTGATATAGCTATATCTTCTAAACTATTTTCCTTTCCTTTTCTCTTATTAAAGTTGTCTTCAATGAGTAAAATTTTGCTTTTTTTGTATTATTGAAAATATTTCTTCCATTATCCCAATATTATAACATTTCTTCCATATATTCCAGAATATACAACTATAGTCTGTAGTTTAACTATATTCAGTCATAACTTACTCTTCTTTGGGCTTCCATTGTGGCTCAGCTGGTAAAGAATCCGCCTGCAATGCAGGAGACCTGGGTTCAATCCCTGGGTTGGGAAGATCCTCTGGAGAAGGGAAAGGCTATCCACTCCAGTATTCCAGCCTGGAGAATTCCATGGACACAGTCCCTGGGGTCGCAAAGAGTAGGACACCACTGAATGACTTTCACTTACTCTTCTTTACTGGGTTGCTTCACAATGACCTAAATACATACAGTTTTTCTTACATCTTTAAGATTCTGTTTCAACCCATGATTCTTGAGCCAGTCAACACACAACTTTTGAGCTCTCTGTCATGTTTAAAAGAGATGTCTCTTATCTTTGTGGAATCCATGCAGTAGGAAAAATCAACAGTAAAAATTAAAATTTGCAAATTTTATCTGTGCAAAGTCCTAATAAAGAGAAATTATGGTATTACAGTGACAGTTTTGGAGGAAAATTATTGGGGTTAGTGTACAGATAGTCTTCTATGAGAAAGTGCATTCATTGTTAATTAAACTTGGATCAAATTAAGTAATCAAATGCTAAATAGACTCTGGAACTTCACCAGGTTTTACACCTGGAATAGAGTTATTACAATAAAAGCACAATGGAGTAAGGATATGCATTGCAAGGGAACCTGAGAGTTCAGTAATGATCTTTGTGTTACCATGCTGCCTTTGTCTCTAAGTCTTTAGACACCACCAGCATTAGGACAAAGCACCTCACCATGAGGAAGCTCAGAGTCAGCAGGAGATAGAGTGCTCATAATGGGCTGTGCATAGGTGCATTTTAGCTACACAGGCAGCTTTAAAATCTTAAAATTCCCTGCCCAACTCCCAGGCACATCCAAATCCTGGTACAAACATAAATCTACTTACAAAACAATTAAAAAACAATGCAGACAGACAGATACATCTTGTTCCCAAACTACTCACAGACCCATAATTACAGGATGCCATTTTAGTTTGGCTTCAAAGAGAAAGAGGAAGATAATCATGGTGCTACAAATACAAACAAACCTCTAGACCAAGAAGCATGTGGACTATGCCAGCAGCACAGACGGAAAATGCTGCAGGAAATGAGGGGGCTGATTTGTTCTGGGGGAAGTTGAGAAAGAAGCAACTGTTGAGAGGGAGACAATTCTGTTTTTTTGAAACTCTTTTACAAAGGAGCATCTTTAAGCTACATTGGGCACTTACTGGAAGTCAATAAGTGATAAATTATTGCCCTAATAACCTTCAAGTAGAAATTGTATAGGTAAAAGTCAAACAGTCTAAAAAATTTAATCTTAATAGAGAACACTGGGCTTTGTCCAGCTCTTTTTGGAAAGAGATATTATGTGATCAATTCAATTTACGAGTCTAGAAACTATGAATGTTAAAAAAAAAAAAAAAGGTTGGAAGGTAATTTCTGAGGAAATGCAAGGTTGAGGAAAATAAAACTTGTGAAGAAAAAGGCTACCCAGAATGTGTTTCTTACTGTTTATTGACTATTTTAAGAATGTTAATATGCTCAAATATGTGACTTGGAGTATTTGAATATTCCTATTCAAATATGAATGCCTATTCCCAAACTCTTGAAAGATGTCCAACTTCTCAAATGTTGTCAAGCTTATGTGTTTTACAATATAATTTCTTTTTTAATTTGTTGCTATCTCCCAAATGAGATGTTAATAAAAACTTTGAAAATAAGGCCAAGTTAGATCAAATACCTGCTTTTCCCAAGGGCTAGAAATAAGAGATGTCATGGTGGGGAGGCAGGTATATTGATAGTAAAGAAACAGTGGCACTATGAAAATCATTAAGCTATAAAAAGAGCAAGTAGAATGCTCTTGTAAACTCCTTTTGTGTTCCAGTAACTCCGGAGGATAAAATGCTAATATGTATTTCTTTCAAGGGTTCAAATAGTTGTTAATTAGCTATTGGAGTATTTTTAAATGAAAATCTAGTTTCATGAGTCATATTCTACCACATGAAAAAAAGGCATGGCATAAGATGACAATGATAACAAATTGGAGGAAACAGGTGTGGAAGAGGATGATGACATAGCAGAAGAGCATTATTTTCAATTTCAATATTTGGCTGAATATATATACGCTGCAGTGACTCTGGCCGTATATAGTGTAAAACAAGAGCATGCAGTGCAAAGGCCTAGACATAAATCTTAACTACTTACCATCTTGCATTAACTTGCTAGTTTTTAAAATTGGATATTGCATTTTAGAAAGAAATTTGTTATATTTAGAATTCTATAGCAACATTTTGTATAAAATATACTGGATGCAAACTTTCATGTTTTCATTTGCTACTCTAGATTTTGGGTCTTGTGAACTGCTTCTTCATATAGCAGCTGTGAAATGTATCAGAATGGTGACTGAAAGATACAGGTGTTTAGAACATTTTCGTAAGAGAGCAACTAAAGTAATTTATCAAGTCAGCTTGCACCATCTATTCTTTTGTCGCTTTGTAGTAGAAACATCATCTCTTGTATTAACTGAAAATGCCTTTTAAAAGTTGACCTTCACATATTAGTAAAGAGTTAAAAATATCTCCCAAACTTGTCATTGATGTTAAAATTATGATTTCATCTGACAATTTTTGCATTCAGTTCAGTCACTCAGTCATGTCTGACTCTTTGCTACCCAATGAACTGCAGCATGCCAGGCCTCCCTGTCCATCACCAATTCCCAGAGTCCACCCAAACCCATGTCCATTGAGTCGGTGATGCCATCCAACCATGCCATCCTATGTCGTCTCCTTCTTCTTCTGCCCTCAATCTTTCCCAGAATCAGAGTCTTTTCCAATGAGTCAGCTCTTTGCATCCGGTGGCCAAAGTATTGGAGTTTCAGCTTCAACATCAGTTGTGACTGTTAAAAGAACATAGACCTTTAGCAAAATTTTAACTTCATCTGAAAAAAAATTCTGGTTTTAAAGAGTATAATTATAGAATTACAATCATACACAGGATCCCTGTTCACATTCGTTTTTTTATTTGTTTGTTTATTTTCTCTGTTTAGAGCAGTTGCATCAACACTCAGTTGCATTGGAATCCCTTGGGATGCTCTTTAAATGAACCAATATCCGAGCTCCACCCCTAATAACCAGAAACAGAATCTATGCATATGGAATCTAAGAACTTTTCTGTTGGTGTCTGCTATCTCTTTGGATGATTTTGATGTGTGGGGGAGATAGAAAACCAGAGACAAAGAAAAGTGACATACATTAATTCTTAAAAGAAAGTATTTTATTTCAAAGTCACTCTTGAAATCAAGTGAATTTTTCTTATGTAACTTTCCTTATTTATAAATAGACTTATAAATCATTTTGGAAAACGGGTGTGGCTGGGCAATGTTGCCATTACAAGATCATATAGTAAACCTTTATTTTAAATAAATGGAGAATTTAAGAACTGGATTCTTTAGACAGTATTTATTTATTGAAATAGCAGCTTTGCTACAGTGATATTGATTTAACACAAGAAGTATTACTTTTTTCTTAATTGAAGAAATGTGTCATCCTAAAACTGCTACTGCTGCTAAGTCACGTCAGTCGTGTCCAACTCTGCGCAGCCCCATAGACGGCAGCCCACCAGGCTCCCCTGTCCCTGGGATTCTCCAGGCAAGAACACTGGAGTGGGTTGCCATTTCCTTCTCCAATGCATGAAAGTGAAAAGTGAACATGAAGTCGCTCAGTCGGTGCAAATGCTTACTTGACTTTCAAATATAAATAAACTCAGTCTAAAACATATCTATCTTTTTTCTTTATTTAACATTTAATGTAACAAGCCAAAAAGTGTTTCAAATAGTATTTCAAAAGATTTTATAATGACAGTTCCCTACACAAAACTATATTAAGGAGAAAACATTTCATGTTTCCCATGATGTAATGGGACATTTTATTATGTTTACACAAAAAGGTTCTGGATAAATGAGATCTCCTGCTAAAGAGAATCCTATTGAAAAAGCAGTAGAAACCTGTCAGTAATGCCCATGAGCCCTATAAAATGTTTTTATTTCTTTCATGGTAGGTTATGCTTCATCAGATTCCTTAATCCAGACTGCAGTTCACGTCGCCATTCTGAAACAGCTCACTGATCAGTAATTTCACTTCTAGCTGTGGCATAACGACCACAAATGCAGGTTCTTCTGGGCACTGGGATTTGTTTTGCATAAATCAAATTTAAAAAATCATTTCCAAATGAGATTAATTTACTATGGGAAAATGATTTTTCAAAAAGATATGAAACTAGGCTTGGAGTGTTTTTCTAGGTATAAGATCAAAATTGTCACTTGGTGGTTAGGGATTTCACTGGGGGCGGGGGGCAGTGGGGTGGGAAATGATACTGTAGGAGAAATCAGGTGCTTTCCACATTGGCTTTAATACTTGTTTAAAATGACATTGGAGGAGAGAATGACACATTACAGATTTACTGAATGTTTCAGTTGTGCTTTAGGAGGCTTGCATTTCTTTTCCATTAGGCTGAGTGGCTTAGCACAGTAAGATATAACTGAGTCTGCCCTCAAAAAGGTATCAGAACAAAAGTAGAAAAGGGAGGGGTATTATCTTCTAGAAGATTATTGCCATTCTCTTTTCTAGAATAAGAGTTTTTCACTGGACTTTGTTTTCATATGCTTTTGATGAGAGAATTCTGTGTGTGTGTTGAAACGTTTTGGTTATTTTTGTCACAGCAAGAAGATTTAAATGTTCACATATAGAATAATTCTAGAGTCTGTAAAATGTTGTTTGGCTTTAAGATTATATTCTTTAAAAAGTTTTTAGTCTTTTACTAAATGGCACATATTGTTTATATAAGGGATTCAAGTATTTTCTAAAGTAGCTGTAAAATAATAAAGTGATGAGTAATTTTTGATTAGTTTTTTTCTTTAATGATCACTATTTCTAATGTCAGAGAAGGCAATGGCAACTCTTCTATACATTTCTTAGTAGATTTCACTTAGATAACTTCTAAATTTATAAAAAACTCAAGTTTCTAAATTTCTGCCATGGATAAAAATAGTCACTTTTGAAAGATCATGACTTTTTGAAAATGTATAAAGCTATGCAAATATTGTGGCAGAGAGTTAAACAGCCATAGTATAGCTAAGATTGAATTATTTTAGTTTTGAGAATATTTAGTAGATACTTTAAAGTTAAAAAGCAAAATAGCAAAAGACTGATAGGTCATAAAATTAGACGATTTTTCCCCTCAGGTGTCAAAATTCCAGTCTGTGTAGATTCTCGGGCATTAAGTATTCTATTTTTCTCTTGGTTACCTGACAGCCCTTTTCTGCGCTCCACTCCCTGTTCTATGCAAAACTCACCACTCTCAATTCAATCTTCCTTTTGAGGAGAAGAGTCACTTATAAAACTTTTGGTCCTAGAATCTGAAAGGTTAGTTATTTTATACTATGTGATTGATATATGTTATATTTCATTTATTAGAAGGCTAAAATTTCCCAGGTATTAGATGCTAAATTTGAAAAGGAGACTAGGCAATGATAGAATAAATTTCTCAATGTATTAATGCCAATTTTCTTATAAGAACTTTAGCACAATCATTGTATATGGCACAAACAACAGTAGGTCTTACTGAATTACATAAAAAAATAAAAACTGTGAGTGTGTGTGAATTACTTCAAATGATGGCTAAAGTTTGTCAGGATTTAAAATTTTTGATCAAATAAAAAATTATTTTCCTGCTTGTATTTTAAATGTAAACTTAGTTTTCTTCATAACTAGCTTTAATGGGCTCAAAGGTATTCTAATACTCTCTAGATATCTTAAAAGAGTATATGAGAATAAAATGCACTATACTTATGTTTAAAAACGTTTTTTTTTTACTTCTTTGGCAACAAAATAAATTATTAGAAGGTGAATTTTGCTCTTATTAATTTTTGTACTTCAAATGTCTTTATATTTTTTCCCTTGCTTCTGTGCTATTCAAATAAAGGTCAAAAGAATCTTTCATAGCTCTACTTAATAATCAATACATCACAAGTGGATTAAATTCAATTAATAAAAACAAAATCAGTTCAGTTCAGTTCAGTCACTCAGTCATGTCTAACTCTTTGCAACCCCGTGAAATGCAGCATGCCAGGCCTCCCTGTCCATCAGCAGCTCTCGGAGTTTACCAAAACTCATGTCCATTGAGTCAGTAATGCCATCCAACCACCTCATCCTCTGTCGTCCCCTTCTCCTCCTGCGCCCAATCCCTCCCAGCATCAGGGTCTTTTCAAATGAGTCAGCTCTTTGCATGAGGTGGCCAAAGTACTGGAGTTTCAGCTTCAGCATCAGTCCTTCCAATGAACACCCAGGACTGATCTTCTTTAGGATGAACTGGTTGGATCTCGTTGCAGGCCAAGGGACTCTCAAGAGTCTTCTCCAACACTACAGTTCAAAAGCATCAATTATTTGGCGCTCAGCCTTCTTCACAGTCCAACTCTCACATCCATACATGACCACTGGAAAAACCATAGTGAAGTCACTCAGTCATGTCCGACTCTTTGCGACCCCATGAACTGCAGCCCACCAGGCTCCTCTAGCCATGGGATTCTCCAGGCAAGAATACTGGAGTGGGTTGCCTTTTCCTTCTCCAATAGCCTTGACTAAATAGACCTTGTTGGCAAAGTAATGTCTCTACTTTTGAATATGCTATCTAGGTCATAACTTTCCTTCCAAGGAGTAAGTGTCATTTAATTTCATGGCTGCAATCATCATCTGCAGTGATTTTGGAGCCCCCAAAAATAAAGTCTGACACTGTTTCCACTGTTTCCCCATCTATTTCCCATGAAGTGATGGAACCAGATGCCATGATCTTCGTTTTCTGAATGTTGAGCTTTAAACCAACTTTTTCATGCTCCTCTTTCACTTTCATCAAGAGGCTTTTTAGTTCCTCTTCACTTTTTGCCATAAGGGTGGTGTCATCTGCATATATGAGGTTATTGATATTTCTCCTGGAAATCTTGATTCCAACTCGTGCTTCTTCCAGCCCAGCATTTCTCATGATGTACTCTACATATAAGTTAAACAAAATAGAATCAGATAATATTCATAACAATTTTAAGTAGAAGGAACTCACATCATTGACAATTCTGTCACATTAACATCCACTTTAAAAAAAAATCCAGTTTACTTCCATATAATGCCTGTTTTAAGAAAGATATTTTGTTTACTTTGTTATGCCTCTTTTATGAGGCCAAATATCTTCATATTTGTAGGCTAGAGACTTATATAATGCAATTCATTTATATTTTTATCCAAGTTTTAAAACCAAATTTTGAGAATATTGTCTTGATTCCTAAAATACCTCAACATTTCTTCAGGTTAAAAACAAGACACTTCACTTTACAAATTTTCCCATTTGCCAGATCAGTCACATGGAAGTCAGGGGAAGTAAGAGGAAATGTGTGAGGGTATCCTTTTTGTCTCCACCACACTTGGTATATATGAAATTCACATTGGTGATGTATTCAAAGACACAGGTGTTAAAGTGAATTGTGTAAAACAGATAGCCAGTGGGAACCTGCTGTATAGCATGGGGAGCTAAGCCTGGTCTCTGTGATAACCTAGATGGGTAGGATTGGGAGAGGGGGTGACCAAAGAGGGAGAGTATATATGTATAATTATAACTGATATGATATAAAATAGTCACATCTAAAATATACTTTCATTGATTTTTCCATGAATTACAAATAATACAATGAATTTGTATTTTATTTGTAAAGTTACAGAAAAGCATCAAGATTCTTTTTTGACTAGCGTCTCCATTTTTAGTCTTAAATGTATAGATACATGGCAACATTAGAGAAATAGGGACAGAAAGGAAGAAAAAACACACATGAGAAGTTTAAAAATGTATCTAGCAAAGGTTAAATGAATTTCTCTCATTACTGAACCGTTAGTTTAGTAACTAACGACTAAATAATGTTCATGTAAGAAGGAAATAGATAAAAAACTAAAAGGCTACAATTAAAAGCAATGGTTAATATACTTTGAAATATAGTGATAATATTATTAACTTATTTGGTTCTTTTAATGTTATCTTAAAATATATAACCTGCCTCATGAGGTCAGCAGTCACAAAGAATATCATGCTTTGGATTGTTACTTCATTGAACATATCTTCTGTCTCTCTGAATCCATCACTGGTGTAAATTTCAAATAATCTATGTATCACAGAGATAATACTGTGTATGCACCATGTTTTCCTCTTCTTGGGTATAGAGCAGGGTGACATTTTCCAGCATTCCATGTGACTAATCTAGCAAATGGAATAAAATCACACTTGAACAGCAGATGTGCTTCCTAGAGATCTCTCATCTCTGCACCAGTGACCACAGATCATCATCTAAATTGTCAGAGGATTTATACAGCACCCTGGATCTCTGAGAGGGTCACATGAAGTGGAGTGGCACCTCCTGCATCCACCCATCCAGCAGAATGGAATATATGGGAGGAGTGATAAGTACATTTTTCCTGCACTGGGTCAATGAGCTTTAAGATTTAATTGGTCATCAGAGCATAAACTAGGCTACCTAACTTATACAGCATGTAGCCCAAACATAGTCCTCAAACTAAGTAAAAAAGCCAACTAATAGCATTTCCGTTATACTGTAAAAAAGAAAAAAAATCACCTACTCTGAGTGTGTTAATGTCAGTTCCTCAATTGTAACAAATACGTCACTCTGGTGGGAGATGTTGAAAATGGAAAAGATAATTCAATATTGGAGGCATGAGTAAATGGGAAATCTCTGTCTTCCATTCAATTCTTCTCTGAATCTACAGCTGATCTAAAAAACAAAACAGTAGAAAGATTATTTTAATAACCTTTAAATAAAATTTAATTTATTCAAATAAACTTTAAATAAAAATTTTAATAATCTTTACAAATAAAGCTTATAGAAAAGATTTATTAAGGTTCGTCAATTTTAAATTTAGGGAATAGCATTTATAACATTTTTAATTGCTTTCTAATTGTTAATGACAATTATTGATTTATTCTTAATTTTACAAGCTATACATGTTTATTGCTGACAACTAGAAATACATAAAAGCGTAAAGTAAAAAGTAAAAGTTACCCATAGTCTCCAACCCCCAGAAAAGAATCACTATTAGCATTTTGATTTCAATTGATTTTTATACTTACTAAGTAATTTTAAAATTTCTATGCTATTAAATATTCTAATAAAATTTACCCTTACATAGTTTTAAAAATTATATTGATGTATTAAAATTTCCTGATGGATATTTAACTTTATTAAAATTTCTTGCTGTTTTACAAAATGCCAAAATGAAGTTGTGTGTATCCTCTGTGAATACATGTCATTATATTTATAGTAAGAGTGATTATCATAAAATTTAAGAAGCAGTTTATATACTTAGGTACGCTGTTCTCTTAGGCAAATATGCTCATTATGTAAGTTGTTTTCATGATCAATTATAATACAGTCATACTTCAATAATATGCAACTAGTCTATTTTTATTTTTTGAGAAATATCATGTCTCACATTTTTTACTAATTCCATATTACCATTCCATATTACCATTAATAGCATTTGCATTAATCAAATGTGACTTCTAAGTAATGTCTACTTGTCATTAACAACACCCAAAAATATATCACTAACTGTTCTATTTTACAGTGACTACATAAATCATGAATGGTGTTGTTTTTCAACATTATTTTTAAAGCAGATCCATTTCAGATAAAACATCTTTAATTAATCAGATCTATAAAGAACTCAATACAAACACCCAAGTAAAGAACATATTTAATGCACTCACTCAAAAGTCAATCTCCAAAAAAATAGAGAAAATCCTCAGTGACATCACCAATCCTGGCAAACTCTGAGGCATGATTGTCACATACTGTGAAATGTAGGATGAAGTAAAAGTAGTTGATAAAATTTGGCATCTGCTTCTTTAAAATCTGAGAGCAGAGATTTTTCTAAACATAGATTTTTAAAATACTAAAAAGCCATTCCAAATGATCTTTTGATTAGAATGATGATATCCAGAAGGAATAAACTAAGAATTTATTGTACAGATCATATTCAAAGGCTGAAGAGGCAGGGGTTTAGTTGCTATTTTATTATCAAGCACCCAAGCTCTTAGCAAAGGCCAACTATTAGATGAGAAGCGGGGAGAGGCAGGAAGCAGTGTAATCATAAAGCACTAACCTTGAATGGGCTTGTTTTCAGCCACCACATCATTTTGAATGCTGTTGAAAATAAAGGGAAGACAAATCCTTTCAAGCCACATAAAACTTGTAGTTTTGTCTAAAGTGTGCTTAAGATTAAAGTTGAAAGCTAAAACTAAAACACAAATAAAAAAGCTCAAAGTTTATAAATCTTGTTTATCCCTAAAATAAGGAAATGTGTGCATGCTCAGTCATGTCCAAGTCCTTGTGACCCCATGGACTGAAGTCATCCAGGCTCCTCTGTCCATGTGACAGGCAAGAATACTGGAGTGGGCAGCCATTTCCTACTTCAGGGTATCTTCCCAACCCACTGATCAAACCCACGGTCTCTTGCCTCGCCTGCATTGGCAGGTGGATTCTTTACCACTGCATCACCTGGGGAGCCCATCCAAAACAAGGAGTTCTTTATAAATGCAATTGCACAATGCAAAAAGTGCAATAACCACAAAGGAAGCTCATGGTGCTTATTATGGGTTCAGTTGTGTTCCCTGAATAGATGGACCAGACTCCTCTGTCCATGGGGATTCTCCAGGCAAGAATACTGGAGTGGGTTGTCATGGCCTCCTGCAGGATGTCTTCCCAACCGAAGGACTGAACCCACATCTCCCACACCACAGCTGATTCTAAGCCACCAGGGAAGCCTCCCTCTGAAATGTGACCTTATTTGGAAATAGGATCATTAAAATATAATTAGTTATGAGGAGGTCATACTGAGATAACATGGCCCTTAACCCAATATGTCTGGTGTCCTTACGGGAGTAAAGTGACCTGAAAACCCAGAAACACCAGAGGTTCCACCATGTGATGACAAGACTGAAGTGAAAGTGAAAGTTGCTCAGTCGTGTCCAGCTCTTTGTGATCCCATGAACTATACAGTTCATAGAATTCTCCAAGCCAGAATACTGGAGTGGGTAACTTCCTTTTTCCAGGGTGTCTTCCCACCCCAAGGATCGAACCAGGTCTCCCACATTGCACGCGGATTCTTTACCAGGAAAGCGCATGAGTACTGAATGGGTAACCTATACCTTCTCCAGCGGATCTTTCCGACCTAGGGATCCAGCCGGAGTTTGCTGCATTGCAAGTGGATTCTTTACCAGTGGAGCTACCAGGGATACCCAGAGATTGAAGTGCTGAACTGTAAACCAACAAATGTCAAGGATTGACGATTACCACCAGGTAGCGCAGTGGAAAAGATTCCGCTTGCCAGTGCAGGAGATGTGGGCTTGATCTCTGGGTCAGGAAGATCCCCTGGAGTAGGAAATGGCAACCCACTCCAGTATTGTTGCTTGGAAAATTCCATGGACAGAGGAGCATGGTGGGCTACAGTCTATGGGGTCGCAAAGAGTAGGACATGACTGAGCGACTAAGCACACACGCAGGCACCAGCAGTTAGGTGGAATAAAGAAAACCTCTCCCCTACAGTTTCAGATGAGACGTAGTTCCATGGCTAGCCTTTGACACTTCTAACCTCCGGAACCGTGAGAAAATAAATGTTTGTTGTTTTCTTAGCCACCTGGGTGTGTGGTACTTTGTTAGAGCAGTACTAGGAAGCTAATACTGGACAGACACATACAATTTTTGTAAAATGAGAAAACATAGAAAATAAATTAGTAACATCTACTTAAAATTAATTATACATCTTTATTTTCTCAAATAAATGTACTTACAAGAGATACTTCCATGAATTTGAATAAACTACAAAACAATAGAAATGTAAAAGTATTTAAAACCAAGTAAATCATATTTTCCCTTTTGGAGAGAAAGAACGGGGGGGAGAAAAAAATCCATCATACTTAGTGAAGTCTATTTCTTCTTAAGGAGTTGAGTGAAAGTTACTGATAGAAATGAAGAGATAAGAAATGAAAAGAGACAACATCGAAGAGGCGGGGAAAAAAAAAGACATTTTCTTCTTGAAAAACTATTTGGAAGACTTTCTAAAAATGGTGCCCTGGGCAAAGAAGCAAGAGACTAAGCTGCACTCAATTGTGATTTTATATATATATATATATTACTAGAAGCCTGATTGATTCTGAGAAATCAACAAAAGCAAACCATTAAAGGGCAGTAGAGTCTTCTCATCTATCTTCTCTTTAAAATTAATCTAAGAAAAATCAAATATTATAAGAATATATTTCTCCTCATGATTCTAAGTGACTTTTGCATTTATTCATTTCCAAAATCACTATGTTGTTATTCTCAAAGGTGTTATTTCCTAAACGAATCAGTCTAAATGGGTGCAATGACCTGTTAGTCTGAAAATACTTATTAAAATAACAATTAACTCTGCATAATTTTAGAAGCATTTAAACTGATAATTAAGGATCTGTTGACTAGCTCTGGAAGTTCAGTGGTAGGTCGAGATTAGAGTATTTGCTAAGCCTAATCAGGCCATTTTATAATTCATCATATTTATACTTCGGGGACTATTTACCTTATTCACATGTTGAATTAAATGCTGCTAAAGTCATTAGCTATGTCAGCTAGTTTTTCAACTTGCTAATTGTGTGCAGTATCCTAATTAACATGTCTATAAAAATGTGCTGCTCTATTGTTTCTACTTCTTTAACAGAAAGTTTCCTCATTAATAAAATTAAAGTATTATCCAAAAATTGAATATAATTAAGCTATTTACAGATTTGATTTTAAATCTTCTTTAACCTTTTTAAAAAATAACTTTTTGGATTATTTTTTGAGAGCAGTCTTTCTTTTCATTGCTTTTGTATTTGTTTATTTTACTATTTAGAGGAAGATTCCATTGCCGATTAACAAGTTCATTAATTAATTTACTCATTTCACAGTTGTTTATTGTACCTCTTCAATATTGCCAGTGTTGATTTTAGTACAGAGAATCAGAAATAAACACCATATGATTTCTTCTCTCAAAGAGCTCAGAATCAGCTAATTGTTAAATAAAGGTAAACATGAGTTATGTTGGGATTGTAAAGGAGCATTAACCGCCCGTGATTAAGGAAGATTGCCTTAAAGAGGTAATTCTTGATCTGAATTTAGAGTTATTGTGGTGGTGTTTAGTCACTCTGTTTTGTCTAACTTTTTGTGACCCCCTGGAGTGTAGACTGCCAAGCTCCTCCGTCCATGGGGTTTCCCGGGCAAGAATACTGGGGGGGTTGCCATTTCCTACTCCAGGACAGTTTACTGACCCAGGGATGAAATCTGACTCTCCTGCAAGTCTTCTGCATTGCAGGCAGATTCATAACTGCTGAGCCCCACAAGGGAAGCCCCAGAAATAAATTACAGCATCTTTTGATCATTTGTTATTGCTAACTATGGGATACAAATGAGATTATTTTGAGAGTTTATAGCAAATAGACACACAGGACACTATAGGACGTTCTGGAGTTTATAGGCAGCCACCCCAAAACATTCAATAAGTACATATCATATATATTTACAGTTTATTAATAGAACTTTGATCAATCAGTGCTAGCATAATTGAAGAAGCTGAAACTAAGATGGTCATAGTAATGAAAGGACTATATTGTAGTTGCAGGTCCAAAAATCAACATTCTGAAAATAGAGTAAAAAGGAGGTAATTAATGTAATGAAATTTAGTGAGGAAATGGAGGAGTTGACAAAGATAATACCCAACCAAGTTGGTATAGTTGAAATCATATGTAAATAAATAGATTTCAGGATGAATATGTTATTAATAATAAAAGTTATAACACCAGTACTGCTAATAATATAAGCTAGCACTGCTTTGTGATTATATGCTGCTGCTGCTGCTAAGTCGCTTCAGTCGTGTTCGACTCTGTGCGACCCCATAGACAGCAGCCCACCAGGCTCCCGCATCCCTGGGATTCTCCAGGCAAGAACACTGGAGTGGGTTGCCATTTCCTTCTCCAATGCATGAAAGTGAAAAGTGAAAGGGAAGTCACTCAGTCATGCCCGACTCTTAGCGACCCCATGGACTGCAGCCTACCAGGCTCCTCCATCCATGGGATTTTCCAGGCAAGAGTACTGGAGTGGGGTGCCATTGCCTTCTCCGGATTATATGCTAGACAAGGTAATAACCATTGTACAATATTTTGAAAATATTAAAATTCACTAAATACATACTCATGATAACTCTACAAATTTTAAATATATGTTCATTTAGCAATTATTTTGCAATTAAAATGTCATTGAAATTTAAAGTGTTAGTCACTCAGTCATGTCTGACTCTTTGCAACCCCATGGACTATAGCCTGCCAGGCTCCTCTGTCCATGGCATCCTCCAGGCAAGAATCCTGGAGTGGGTAGCCATTTCATTCTCCAGGGGATCTTCCCAACCTGGGGATCAAACCCAGGTCTCCTGCACTGCAGGCAGATTCTTTACCATCTGAACCACGAGGGAAGTCCAAAAAAGTCATTAATCTTAAAATATTGTTTATTGATCTTTAAGCTGAGTTTATGAGGGCTTTTTTCAGGTGGGCTTTATTTTTACTTAAATATGATAAGCCCAATTATAGTCACTCTGACTAAAAACATGGCGTAACAGTATTTTTTTCAATGAGCAACTGATGAGGTGTAGTCATGTTTAAAGGTTAAGAAACAAGTGTTGAACAAAATACTAGATACATGTTGTATAAGAGAAAGTCCAGATACAGCAAAGAAAATACATCTTCTTGGTTAGTGGAAGAATAGAAAATGTTCAATACAAAACTATCAAACTTCATTTATAAGGTGAAAATGACTGAGAAAAGCACACTTTAAAATTAATGATCATTGACTTAAAGTAGCCCTCAGCGGTCATTGTGTATTTTCCTATTCTAGTTACTCCTCCCCACTCTCCTAGATAATAATTCTATACCTCTACTCTTTCTGCAATTCTCCTCACCCTCCTCAGTCTCAGGTGAATGGCCTTGTTTCATATTTAAC
The DNA here is from genome assembly GCF_014754425.2 of Oryx dammah. Classification (NCBI taxonomy): domain Eukaryota; kingdom Metazoa; phylum Chordata; class Mammalia; order Artiodactyla; family Bovidae; genus Oryx; species Oryx dammah. The sequence continues at coordinate 25,463,519 of NW_024070196.1, forward strand.
TGAGAAAAAAAAAATTTCAATCAATGAAGAGAATTCCCACAATTTCTCACCATCACAGCTTCCCTACTCACCTGATTCTGGATTCTCTCCTGTTACTCTGGGAGAGTTTTCTGTGCTCCTGTATACAAAAGTTTTCATCCTTCCTTACGAGATTATGGACATTATTTTAGCTTATCTCCTCTGTTACTCCATTCTTTACCTCACAGATTGTTCCCATGATTACAAAAATATTTCTATTTTTCACTAAAGACTAAAATCAAAAAAGCTGCCTCTTACAGTTTACTCATCCTTCACAGATTATTTTCCTTTCTTTTAGGGAGAGCAAAGATACCTCAAGAGAGGTATATAGTCAATGTTATATATAATCAATCTATTGTGTATATATATATATATATATTCGACAGTTCAATAATAGTAATAATATATATAGACTTCCCTGTGGCTCAGATGGTAAAGCGTCTTAATCTACAATGCGGGAGACCCGGGTTCGATCCCTGGGTTGGGAAGATCCCCTGGAGAAGGAAATGGCAATCCACTCCAGGACTATTGCCTGGAAAATCCCATAGACAGAGGAGCCTGGCAGGCTACAGTCCATGGGGTCGCAAAGAGTTGGACACAACTGAGTGACTTCACTATATCACCATAATAACATATATACAGTCGATATATATAATCAATCAATGTTATATATAGTATATATAATCAGTTATCTTCTGATTTGCTGTTGAATCATCTCCAAGCATTCTTTTAATTCTCATATTCCCTTAATATGTCCTTTTCTGTGTCACAAACTCCAACTTTCAATTATTAGTTTAAATTGTAGTAAATGATACAGTTAATTATGTTCTCCTGGCTTTTGTTCTTAAATACAATATTCTTGCTGTTTTCTTTGGATCATTTTCTGTTTCAGTTGGAAAACTTACTCCTCATCTCTAGATCTTGAAATTGTAGAGTCTGAAGGATCTATTCCTGAATCTTTTTCACTGTAGAGAAATCTCTTTACTTTCTTACTGACTTCAACTTCCATCATGACTCCAAATACCATCTACATTACTACTTCTCTTTCACTCACTCATCTAATTGCCCAAATTTCATCTCTACTTAGATATCTAATATTCAAACTTAACATGTTTCAAATCAGTTTCTAGTCTACCTCCAAACCTTACTCTGAATAAATAAAGCTGCCTCTGTAAGTTTCCTTCTCTTCATCAAAGCCAACTCTTTCCTTCTATTGCTTAGACTGAAAATTGGAATTATTGTTTTCTTTGTCTCACATCCACTTCCTGTGCAAATTCTTTTCCTCCAAAATATATCTAGGATCTGCTACTTCTTTGTTTTAAGCTATTGCTGTGTCTAACCAACCTTTATCTCTTGCTTTTATTATTTAATATCACTTAATCGATGTTGATTATAATTTTATTTTATTTTTTGGTGAAGCTGATCTCTTTGATGTAACTTTTGCCCTTCTCTTAAATTTATTTTCACAAAGCAGTTAGGGTGGTCTTGTTGAATTTAAGACAGATCCAAACGACTGAGTGAACCGTTGAAGTTTTTCATTTTCTCAATGTGAAAGCAAAATTCTTGCAAGGCTTTTCAAGACTTCACGGGATCTTGTATCTTGTATGTGTGTTGCCTTCTTGGTCTTCTTAAACCCAGAAATCATGTTTATAGCTCAGAGCATGTGTACTTTTGTCTACCTGAACGTTTCTCATTCCAAGTTTAAGCAATGTACACTTGCTTATCCTTTAGTTCTTACTTAAACATCATCTTCTTAGTAAAGCATTTTTGAGAATGTTGTAAAAAATTGAAAACTTCCTCCCACCCCCAACATTTCAAATCTCTCTTCTGTGCTTTATTTTCCTTCCTCATATTTATAGCTCCTTTATTCACTATGTATTTTAGTTAATTAGGTTTTTCATATATAATTTATCATCTATTTCCTTCTGAGAGCTGCTCTATACCTGGTATCTTCACATAAAGGTTAGTCTTCACATAAAGAACACACACAATATATATTGTTAAATAAATGAATGGCTACATGTGTTAGGGAATATTTTAAGCTTGAGAAATCCAATTATACAGCTTGTTCATATGTCACATTAACAAATTTAATTCTAAAATCTGCTGTGTTTAGAAATATAAAGAAAAGAGAAACACAGAAAAGAAGGATAAATGAAAGAAAGCACAAAGAAAAAAATAGAAAGGGAATAGGCTTTACAGAGCTAAAGCAAGTGATCTTTTCAAATGTTAATGTAACATTATTTACCTTAAAACCTTCACTTGCTTCCTAGGGCACTTAGGATAAAATCCAAACCCTACAGCCTGGCTTGCAAATTTATTCAGAATGTGCTTCTTCCTGATATCACCACTTCACCACATGTCACTAGGTTTAAGCCACTAATCTTTAAGATACATATATTTCATCTCTACTCAGTCAAGTCCATGTCCTCCTGGATCAAGGTTAAATGTCATTGCCTGGGAAGGTCTTTCCTCACTACACAATTTGAAGAACTCGCCTAAGAGCTCCATGCCCTAACACTCTGCTATATTTCTATCATGATCAGCTAATTTATTATATTTTTATTTATTGTCTATCTCAGTTAAATAGAATTTTATCTCTATGAGAACTAATTGTACCTATTAATGAATGAACCCATTGTCCAGTTCAACCTAATTAGCTGAAAGCATCTATGTCCTGAATCTACTTGAAGGAGAGAGCCTACATATCACCCCACCTCCCAGCTGTGTTCAACCATCTTGATGATTAGAAGAAGCAGAAGTGCATTGCTGGATAGTAGAAAATATGAGAATGGTGGACAGAGGAAACCTCTTTTTACTGAAACAGTATACATTTCTGATCATAAATCCTGGTGTGCTAGAAATTGCACTTTCTTTATTCTCCTCAAATCAACTATGATGCTTAACTGCTATTTTTGTAAGAAAATGCATTCTTATTCCCTCCCACCTGACTTCAGAATGACTGTGTGGAACATGACCTGTTTGTAAGTTAGAGGATTCCAATATTTAGTTTTGTACTTACAATAAAAGAAAACATCAGAAAGACTTTCGCATTATTGCACATTTAATTTTGATATAAAGCATGTAAATCATTTTGGCCTTGGAAAATCTAGACAGGGAGAATGAAGAGCATTAAAGTGTGTTGATTAAGTTGTTATACTGTAGTTCTAGTATCGACCATTTGCAGCATAAATGGAAAATGAATACAATTCATGTGTATTCATGATAATTGCACAAAAGAAACTGGCTCTGAGTTTATAAAGCTGATTCTATTCACAGCAAAAATAATGATGAAACATTTTAGATACTATTTGTGCCTATGCCTTGTAATACCAGTTATTTTAAAACTCAAATGTTTTAGTATGTCTGGTATCTGCCTAAAAGCATGAGGGAAATCTCAGAAATATCAAATAATACCATACTTTCTGAATAAAAGAACTCTCTTATACAAAGCATTTACCATTCAATACAGAAATACAAAAGAATTTTGAAATTTCAAATGGAAGTCTATTTGAACTGGAAGAAAAATCACACAAGTATATTTTTTTCTCAACAATAGGTATACAGTATAAGTACACTCTGGTCTATTTTGGGATTCACTTAGATTATAATTTACATCTTTTCCTTTTATGTCCAGTTTTTCTAACTAGTCCTAGTGGTCTGTGATTGAAAATTTTAATTGTTTATTTTGACCTGTTTTAAATGCATACTTTAATAACAGAAAACCAAATCACCTAACAGAGATAGTGATCATGTTATGAAAGAATGTATCTTCTTAGGAAGGGATGCTCTGAGAAAAAAACAGTATAAGAGTACCTGTGAATTTGAGTTAGGAAAGTGGTTGATGTATTCTGCATCTATCTTGCCAGTTGTGTATCGAAGTATCCAGTTATAGACAATACACAGTTATACACAGAAGGTTGCTAAGCCAACTCAGAAAGAGACTGCTCACCACTGTTTTCTATCCACTCTGGTCTGTAGTTAAGTCTGTATCGGAAGGCACTGGTTGAGACATTCTTGCTAGGTCTATGGTTTATGAGGTCATTTCCACCTGTAATAATAATAATAATAAAAATTCCAAGAATGGGTCTCAATATGGCTGCAATCCATTAGTCATGATAGTATGCACCGCCTTTCTCATCTGTTCCCCTACGGCCGGCACAGAAACCTTGATCTCACCCTGTCTCCCCTTGTTCTAATTGCCTTATTTGTAGTAGACTTTTCCCCTCAAACATCCATGAATCTCCTTCATTCCAGTGGTAGTTCATCACCAACAGAGAGCATATCTGAATTTGTCCCTGAAACTCTAGCATTCATTTTGGTACTATCCACTTCTGTAGCTTATGGTGACATTTATGCTACATGTGAATGACTGCCCTGATTTTCTACAAACTAAGAGTTGAGGCCATAGTGAAAGTGAAGTCGCTCAGTGGTGTCTGACTCTTTGTGACCCCATGGACTGTAGCTTACCAGGCTCCTCTGTCCATGGGATTTTCCAGGCAACAGTACTGGAATGGATTGCCATTTCCTTCCCCAGGGGATCTTCCCGACTCAGGGATCGAACCCAGGTCTCCCGCATTGTAGACAGATGCTTTACCTTCTGAACCACTGCAACCTCTAATTCCTCACCTTGCATAAAAATGCACTGCATTTCTCTTTCAAGGCATGTCATGACCACTCTTTCAAGAGTGGTCAGTTATTTCCCAATCATTGCTTTTCCAAAAGGAAACATTTCTCACTTCTAGGGTCCACCTACCGTTATTCATCCATTCTGTCAAGGACTAGGAATTACTTAAACCTATGTTCCCTGCATTGCAACACAAATACAAAACCTCAAAATTAGTCCTGAAATAGGTATTTTTTATATTCTTTCTTATATCATCCATAGACTAAAGTTGCAATTACTAAAGTTTCAGTTCCTGCAAAAATGATAGAAAATTTTCAGGTAGAGATGTTTTTTCTGGGTGGTATCAAAAGGTATCACAAGCAATCAGCCTTCTATCTTGCAAGTCAGAAAAAGAAACATTTAGTACATAATTCTGTTAATTTCACTTTCTGTTACACATAAAAAGAACTTTGAATAATTACTTAATAGAAGCCTGGAGTTGGTGACCTCAGGGTTGGTTCAGTGGCTTAAAGATGTCATCAAAGACTCATTTTTATTTGAATACTCTCTCTACCTCAGTATATTAATTTTGAATCCATGACATATATATATACATATATAGAAAAAAAGAAGCTGCTTTTCTGGAACAGAAATTCTTAAACTTTTAGAAAGAAAACATTATCATATTTTTAAATAGATAAGGATTGTGATGGGAGAAGGAAGAAAAGTAAAGAAAAAAGAAGAGAGGACTGGGAATAGGGACTTGAATGGATAAGGGTACTAATGGAGTCCTCAGTGTGATAAGGGCCCGATAGCAGAATGGAAGAGCTTCCAGGGATGAAATGCCTTTGAATGTGTGAACACCCTCACCTCCTTCTAAATGATCACCTGTGAAAAACCTGCCATTCAACTGCTCTCTTGATATATGTTAACACCATTCCTATTAGGAGCAGGGAGCCTGGTTGAGTTTCAGCCTTTAGGAGTATGAAAAGAAATACCCACTTCTAACTAAAGTGGGATGGAACAAGTTAGATAGGACTTTAGACTAGCAGTGAACTCACGGCTAGTATTATATTTTGGACACCGCGTTATTATTTTTAGTAAATCTAAGTGAAATGTTGTCATTGTCATAGGCATAAAAATATCTTTAAATCCCTCTGAGCTTTAATTTAAGATGGATATTAAATAAGTAATAAATATTTAGTCACTCAGTCATGTCAAACTCTTTGCAACCCCATGGACTGTAGCCTGGCAGGCTCTTCTGTCCATGGGGTGTTTCAGGCAAGAATACTAGAGTGGGTTGCCATTTCCTTCTTTAGGGGAATCTGCCCTACCCAGGGATCGAACCCATGTCTCTTGCATTGCAGACAGATTCTTTACAGCTGAGCCATCAGGGAAGCCCATGGTAGGAACAACTTATCATCAAATCTAGGACCTAAAAATCACAAAATCTAAGAATTATTTTGTGTTGCTAGATTCACAGGGACTCTCACCATCATAACTAACATCTATGCAATTTCCCACTTGGATTGTTGACCATCAGAGTAAAGAATGACCATCACATGTTTATGCCTCAATTACTTTTCCATTTAAGGAATACTTACTAAGTATTTATGAGTCATGGTACAGTTTTACCCTGACGCAGCAGTAAACAAGACAGCCAACAGTATTGTTCCATTCAGTTTTAGTGGCACATGTCATATGACTAATGCTGCTGCTGCTGCTAGGTCACTTCAGTCGTGTCCGACTCTGTGAGACCCCATAGACAGCAGCCCACCAGGTTATGCCATCCCTGGAATTCTCCAGGTGAGAACACTGGAGTGGGTTGCCATTTCCTTCTCCAATGCATTAAAGTGAAAAGTGCAGTGAAGTTGCTCAGTCATGTCTGACTCTTTGCAACCCCATGGACTGCAGCCTACCAGGCTCCTCTGCCCGTGGGATTTTCCAGGCAAGAGTACTGCAGTGGGTTGCCATTGCCTTCTCCGCATATGACTAATGTTGCCACATAAATGATCTATGAAAAAATAGTTACCTGATCAGTATTTTCCTAGTTTTTAACTAATTTGAAATTTTAGATAACTTAGGTAGAGGATAGGATTGTTTTCTTTCCTTCTGTACTATTATGAGGATTTCCTAAATAAATATGTAATATTATTAGAATGATAATGTTTTTCTTAATTTTATCAGGAATATCTTTTCAGAGTTTATGATGTACTTGGCTACTTATTATTTATACACTAATTATTGCAATGCTTATGTATATATGTATGTATCAAGTAAGAACTGCAAGTTTCTTCCTAGTAATACTTTCTTATGCTATAATTTTTAAATTTCTTTCTTTCTTGGGAAAAGCTAGATATGTATAGCATCTGGACTTTCTTGATATTAAAGAATATTCATTTTCCCTCTTATTGACCCCTGAATATCATGTTAGGAAATGATGAAAGCAATATAATCTGGGCACAATGCAAAATATTTATTAAACATATTAAATATATACCTCTCTGTATGTTCTGCCCTTATAAACATAAAGGGTAACTTTCAACATTCTGAAATCACTCTGAAAGAACTACTTAGCAAATTTTTTCTAGCATGTAAATTGCCTTATATGCTTACTCTTTAAAGTCTGAAAGTAAAATGTTAAAGGCTGATATTTGTGTGCATAAATATATGTTTTAATAATATAAAAACAATAGTATGCTGTAGAGGAAACATGTCACAGTAAATAATGAAAAGCTATTCTTGAGATATTACAAAAGTAAATCAATGAATTGTTTAGACAAGGAATAAAGAAAATCTCCTCAACTGAGATAATCAATCACTACAGAGCCTTGATGAAACGATTTCATTACTTGCAAACCACAAAAGTTTTCTTTCTAAAAAATAAATCTTTGGGGAACATCCTAATGATTAATTATACAAATAACTTTTCTTTTTAGTAAAAGGAGTTGCAAATAACATTTCAAATATGAAATAAAGTTAATTTGATCAGATTTGTATGCAGTTCTTTGCATTCAAATGTCATTATGAGATCTTGAAATAAATTTAACATGAATAGTCTTGACAATATTCTCTTATTTGTGTGGTGGTGTTTGTATTACTAACACAATATACCCTTTTTATAGTAACAATATATAGGAAATATCTAAAAAGAAAGATGAATATAAAATGAGCACTAAAGCAAAAACTGTCTATTGTGCAATTAATTAGGAGATATATTTAATATAATATTATACATTTAGTAGTAGAAAAAATGGTGTTGTATAAAAGCTTCATTGATTAGAGTACATTGATAATAAATCTCTGATGATAATTTTTCTCTATACTCCAACTGCAGAAATCAGTTGTTGTCTGTCATCTAACAAATGTATATTCTTTAATTTACTGAAAGATACATCATTCATTGAGTATTCAATCATTCATCCATCCAAATATTGACTATTTATAACTTGTCCGGCATTGAGGCTGCATTGACGAGTACAAATATTGATTGACATTACAAAATTTACAGTGTAGTGAGACAAATCTTCAAATGATCACATTATCAGTGGAAAATTACAACTCAATAATTAGTAGTAATTAAGTGCTATAGAAAAAAGTTGCATGATGAAGAAGTTGGTAAGATTTGATCTCAGAAAGGAAGAGTTACTATAAATTAATGAATAAATACCATATATATATATATATATATATATATAATCTATATACACACAAAGGCACACATACATATATATAAACCCACTCTCTATATAATGAAGACCATTTAAGATCCTACTTATATTCAATTTATATTTAAAGTTCAATACTTTTATGTGTATGATGAAAAGATTGAAGGTGGAAGGAGAAAGGGGCGACAGAGAATGAGATGGTTGGATGGCGTCTCTGAATCGATGGACATGAATTTGAGTAAGTTCTGGGAGTTGGTGATGCACAGGGTAGCCTGGCGTGCTGCAGTCCATGGGGTGGCAAAGAGTCGGACATGACTGATCAATTGAACTGAACTGAAAATCAAGCTACTTGCACATGTCTTACATCAAGCTTTTGTAACAAATTATTGTAGGGTGCATGACTTAAATATAAACACTTATTTCTTACAGTTCTGGAGGCTGAAGTCTAGATGGGGATGATTATATGGTTCAGCTCTTGGTGAGGGCTCTTTTCTTAGTTTACAGATGACCATATTGTTACTGTGTGGAGAAAAAGAACTAGCTAACTCTGAACTCTCTGAAGGTCACCGTTACTATTCAGGAGAACTCCACCTTCATGACCTAATTCCCTTCCAGTGGCTCCACTTCCATGTACCATCATATTGGGATTAGAGTTTCAACATGTGAATTTTCCAGGGATACACATATTCTGTCTATAAAAGCACAGTAGGCAGTATATACATAAGACTTAGCTCTCTCTTTCTTTATGTTCTGCCATTATAATCATATAAAGCACCCTATTAAGTCCTCAAATTTAAAGAAACTTTTATTTGTCGAATAGCACTTTAAATGCTAATATATTTGTATGTATATAAATTACACATGTAAACTATACATATATTTTATATAATTTCAACATTTGTTATTTATGTGAGCAAATATAAAGTAAATGTATTTTTTTTAATTGTTTATTTGTATTAATTGGAAAAGTAAATATATTGGAAGGACTAAATAGACAGATACCTCTGTGGCATAAGAGAAAATTATGCATTTAAGAAGCAAAGGAAGTGAATGCGGTAATATTGCATGATTTGGGCACATGTCCAATACGTCTTTGAAATTTTGTCTCCAACATAAGGACAACGAGAAACTGCTGAAATGTTTTATATGGAGTTACTCTAATGGATTTGATGCTTACAAAAGATATTGCTTAAAGTGAAGTTTAGAGAATGAATCGAATTAGATCAAAGAAGATGAGAAAAAAAGAGGTAACTATAAACTTCACTGACAAAAGTGAAGCCGATATGCTTTTGATAAAAATTGCAATAAATTAATCCAGACAGCATTGACATCTTAAAGGTATCACCTTCTGATCCATACACACAATGTGTCTCTCCATTTGTATATGTTTGTTTGATTTATTTCAGCAATGTTTTATAGTATTCCACAAACAAATCTTGCCCATTTTTTGGCTAGATTTACCCTTAAGTATTTTGTAGTTTAAATGACATTGTAAGTGCTATTTTTCATTCACTTTCAATTTCTAATTATGTGGTCACAACATATCACATAATTCATTAATACAATTAACAAGTAAGAAATAAATTTAATTTTAGTATTTTAATTTGTATGTTGCAGGCTTACCTAAGTCATTCCTTAGTTTTAGTAGCTTATTTTGCAGAATTTCTAAGTTTATTTATTTTTTGGTAGATTCTCTAGGATACACAATCACATCACAGAAAGGCATTTAATTCTCCCTTTCAAAACTGTATATCCCTTATTTCTTGTTTTTGTCTTGTTGCAATGACTAGGATGTCCATATCGTATTGAATAGAACTGACAAGAGCAGACCACTGTTAAGTATAATATTGGATATAGGTTTTTATAGATGCTTTTTCTCATTTCAGGGAGATTCCATCTATTCCGAGTTTGCTGAAAGTTTTATATTTTGTTTATCATGAGTAAATAAAGTTTATCCATTTTTTTGCATCCATTGAGGGTGTTTAAAGTTTTATGCCTTTTGGGATCAGTTGTTTGTTGTTTCTCATTATTTTTTTAAAATTTCATCCAATATATACTCAAATATAAGTTTAGACTTATTCTCTTCTTTTTCTGTGATTTCAAATACATACATTAGGCTATTTGATTTTTAAAATAGCTCTTCAATACTATTATCTTTTACATTTCCTTTTTTTTAAATTCCTTATTTCAACATAGAACATTTGTATTGAATTATATCCAAGGTCACTGATTCATGTTCTGTGGTTTTATCTGTTGAGTAGTTTGAGAAAATTCTTCCTCTCTGGCATCATATATTTATATATTTTAAACATTTTGCTTGCCTCTCTGTATATCTTCCATATCTCTTCTGGCAATGCCCACCGTACATGTTCACCTTTGCTACTAGACGTTGTACCATCTTAATTGTAGCTACATTGACATCACTGTCTGATAGACTCAACATCTTGCTATTTTGTGCTTCTTGTTCTGTTGAATACTTGATATCTTGACAAAACTTTTGTTTTGTTTGTTTGTTTTTGTATTCTCATTGTGTGTTTTGTAGTTACATTCCACATAGATATTCACACTGTGGTGAAGGAAAGGGATAGGCTGCCAAAGTCCAGAGGAAGTATCCTCAAGTTTCCCCTTTGTCCCTGCCTTCTCAAACATATATACAAAAAGAGGGTCTCACAGAGGCACAGAAAGCCATGGCTGGAGACTGCCTGGGAATGCAAAAGTGTATAATAGCAGGACTACACAGAGGGGCCTGAGTCCTTGACTGCAGCTCCCTTCTGAGCCTGCAAAGCACTGATTGCACCCCAAGCCTGGAATGGGGAGGGGACAGATTTGCCCTATTGAGGCTGGCCAGTTATTTAAAGTCTATGTAATTTCTGTGACTGGGCATGAAAAGTCACATCTAGGTTTTTTGTTTGTTTTTATTTTAAGCAGCTGGACCCCTCATATGCATCATGCTTATTTTTAACTCATTCATTTTAGTTATTATGTGTTGTTCAGTTTTCTAGAAAGGTTTGGTTCATTCAGATGGCTTGAAATATTCCATGGAGCCTGATTAATATGAACCTTTCCTTAGTTTTATATATCCAGATACATTTTGAGACAGTTTGTTGACAAAATTGAGCCTCTGTTCCAAATAGAACATGGAGACAGAGTTTTGGGTGAAATAGAAAAGAGTAGCTGTTATTACTTTGCCAGGCGAAGGGGACCAATGCCCTCTAGACTGTGTGACCCACTGTAGGGTGGGTAGTGAGGAGCTCTATAGTGTTCAAGGAGCAGGGTGTGATCCGTGTGTGGACAGTTCTTGGATTGGCTGGCCTCCAGGTGAAGTTTCAAACATCGTCAACCTTCTGGTTTCAATCAGCCTAGGATCAATGTTCTTGTGCTCAGTGGTTTTTATCTGGAAGTGTCTGCTTCCTGTAAAAACAACTTAGGAATGTGTGGTAGGCCTTTATTCAAATCTTTCAGGCAACTGGGAGTTCAGTGATTCTGCTATATGGCAGAATTACAGTCTCAATTGTTACCAGTTCCCCAGGCCAACAGTTATTCTTTGTTCCTGTCCTTTCACATTTTCCAATTATTAACTTCTGAGTCAGCATTCTACTTTGAAAGACAATGAACACAAGGGCTTGTACAGGGTTTCAAAAGGAACAGAAAATGTTGAATTAGACAGTCCCATCTTCTCCATTTTGCTGTCCCTGAACCAAAAATCAACTCTGATTTGGGTTTTTCCTTTAAATTCCTAAGAAGCAATGCACTGGGAGGAGGCAGTCATCTTACTTGCAAATCCCTCTGGTTTTGGAGAGAGAACACTTGGAGATGAGAATGCCAGAGAATGGCAGATCATCCTTCATCTGTTTGCATCATATCAGCACACTCTGACACCTTGCTGACAGGTAGCATCACATCCAAAATGACAGCCTCAGGTTATCGTAGCACACTATGATAGGTAAAAAGTACTGAAGTGGGGAAATAAGGTGTTAAAATTTACCCTCTAATCTACGCTTATCTTTCCTCAAGCTTTGATTCTGCACTCCAAGTTTAAATCACTATATATATATTCAGTAGTTCTGGAGAGACTTTACATTCCCAGGAATTTCTCTCTCTTTTTTCCTTTAATTTATAAAATCTTCCTCTCACTCCCTTAAATGATTCTCCAGAGTTATTTGAACATAGAGAGAAGCTAAACCTTGTCACTTTAAATCTATAACATGTAGTGGTGCCAGGTCCTTTGGACAGGTTTCAGACTCAAACCTTCCTTGATATCACAGTCTTTGTATTTTTGTATACAGTCTTCTGTATTTTTTAGTGCTATCTTTTTCTAGAATGCCTAAGATTCACCCTTGAGAGCAGTAGCACTCAACTGAATAATGCTAGGGAGCTCTCCAGCTTAATTAAATATCATAATCCCTTATAAATACAGAAAGAAAAAGTTAGAAGGAGAAGAAAGAGAATGAGGAGGAGGAGGAGGTAAGATTATTTGTGCGAAGCTTGTGGAGGGGCTGGAAGAACCACAAGCTGGAATCAAGATTGCCAGGAGAAATATCAATAACCTCAGATATGCAGATGACACCACCCTTATGGCAGAAAGTGAAGAGGAACTAAAAAGCCTCTTGATGAAAGTGAAAGAGGAGCATGAAAAAGTTGGCTTAAAGCTCAACATTCAGAAAACGAAGATCATAGCATCTGGTCCCATCACTTCATGGGAAATAGATGGGGAAACAGTGGAAACAGTGTCAGACTTTATTTTTTGGGGCTCCAGAATCACTGCAGATGGTGACTGCAGCTATGAAATTAAAAGATGCTTACTCCGTGCAAGGAAAGTTATTACCAACCTGGATAGCATATTGAAAAGCAGAGACATTCCTTTGCCAACAAAGGTCCATCTAGTCAAGGCTATGGTTTTTCCAGTGGTCATGTATGGATGTGTGAGTTGGACTGTGAAGAAAGCTGAGCGCCAAAGAATTGATGCTTTTGAACTGTGGTGTTGGAGAAGACTCTTGAGAGTCCCTTGGACTGCAAGGAGATCCAACCAGTCCATTCTAAAGGAGATCAGCCCTGGGTGTTCTTTTGGAAGGACTGATGCTGAAGCTGAAACTCCAGTACTTTGGCCACCTCATGCAAAGAGTTGACTCATTGGAAAAGACTGATGCTGGGAGGGATTGGGGGCAGGAGGAGAAGGGGACGACAGAGGATAGGATGGCTGGATGGCATCACGTGAGTCTGAGTGAACTCTGGGAGTTGGTGATGGACAGGAGGGCGTGGCGTGCTGCAATTCATGTGGTCGCAAAGAGTCGGACACGACTGAGCGACTGAACTGAACTGAACTGTGGAGGGGCTAATGGAGAATGGTTTCACTCCTGCCATTCTGGTTCCATGTTGGTGAACCTCAGGCCCCTTCTGGTTGCTGCAGTTTCAGTTTCCTGGAAGATTTGGACAAGTATAGAAGTAGAAGCCTGAACTAACTAGGCACTGTTCTTTCTGTCACCACATTAGTCTGCTGTTGTTATTTAATCACTATCATGTCTGACTCTTTGGGTTTCCATGGATTGTAGCCCACCAGGCTCCTCTGTCCATGGGAGTTCCCAGGCAAGAATACTGAAGTGGGTTGCTATGCCTCCTCCAAGGGATCTTCCCAATCCAGGGATCTAACCACCTTTCCTGCATTGGCAGGCAGGTTCACTGGGCCACCTGGGAAACCCACTTGTCTGATTAATGGCCTCCAAATTTTGCATACATCTCTATTTTTCCCAACACTGCTTAAGAAAAGACAGGGCAAGGTGATCTATGAAGTATAGTTGTCAGCTTAACCAAAGAGGCAGAGCACAGTATATTCTTAGTCAACTTTACATTTTCCTACATCTTTATAAATCTTATTCCTCACTCACAATATTTTAGCTATATTTCTGAAAGTAAGTGGCATTCTGAAAGTAAGTGGCTCAGTCATGTCCAACTCTTTCTGACTCCATCGACTATACAGTCCATGGAATTCTCCAGGCCAAAATACTAGAGTGGGTAGCCTGACCCTTCTCAAGGGGATCTTTCCAACCCAGGATCAAGCCCAGGTATCCCGCATTGCAGGCAGATTCTTTACCAGCTTAGCTACAAGGGAAGCCCATTCTAGACATTTCTTTTAAATGTATTTAACTTTGATATGAGAAATTATTAATATAATGCTTTTCCCTAGTATAACTATCCCTCATGCATCCAAACACAGGCTAACCTTCCCTCCCCAAAGGTTTGTCACTTTATCCATCTTTGGGTCTTATTCAAGTCTTTTCCAGCTGACTCTTTGCTTCAAATCCCTTAAATGAAATACTGAGAGAAAAGGTTAGGCACTAATAACACTTTGTGTTTGTGGAAAATAATTCAGCCTCTACTAGGAACCTAGAACAATCCATAAGCTTTTACTCAAAAGGAAATACTTACCTACAGAAGACAGAAGAGGTTTGCTCCAAATTCTAAAGGAATTAACAGTTATTCACCTAAAGGCGTTTGTAAGATCTTCTTCTGACATTGCTGTTCTTTCTGTTTTGTGTCTTTACAAGGTTAGAAAATGCAGGCTAGCTTTCTTTTTATTTGAAAACCTGGATTCAACTAATATATTTATTAAATCAAGGGTCTCATGGCATAACAACTATGCTTAGAATTCTATGCATTGTAAAATATAAGTATGCTGCTCAAATTGTTTACTCTTAAAATTAAATAATAATAGCAGATTTTATTTTGAAATATTTCATTATTTACTATTATTATTGGTAGTAAGTTAAAATAATAATGGTGTTCATTATTGAGAACTTACTAAGGAGGTAAATATTTTTTTTCATTTTAACTACAAAATATTACTTTTCCAAATTTGAATAAATTGTCCAGACAACTCACAACTGGTGGAGTGTTCTGGAATAATACTTTCAATGTCTGCATGGAAAACAGCACTTGTCAGGTCCCAACAGCTATATCGTCTTATATGACCAACTCAGTTTTTAATCAGCATGCCATCTATCTTTGATTGAGAGAGGCCAGGAAAGCCTTCTCCAGGGGACTTCTCCTGACACCAGCAATATCAAGCTGGAGAATTGTTATTCCTAATCTTTGTTAATTTACCTAGTTGTAGCAGTACAGACTTCAATTTTTTAAATATTTTTTTTCTTCTAGATTAGAAAAACTTGCAAATAGGGCTGTACTTTCTACTTTCTTTATTTTAATCTAAGCTGTAAAAGATGCTAATAGGTTGATTTTCCATTAGAAATGTTGCCATGTCCTGAAAAAAAATTAAAAAGGCAGTGGGTAGACAATTTGTTTCATCATAGATGGAAATTATATTTTACATTAGAATTTGGCATGTGAAATATTCAGAAAAATTTGAAGTTTTTCTATTTGTCACATTTCACTTGAGTTGGTGGTAAACACATGGACATGGTGGAAAGGAAGGAATTTAAAGCTATGTGATTGAAATGAGCCAAGACAATTTATAAGCTACTCAACTTAATATTTCTGTTGTTGTCAAGCCACATTTTTCTAAGATGCTTTTTACTTCATTGTCAGTGCCTGTGTGAATGCCCTTCACTGAAGCTCCCTTCACCGAGGCTGCTTCAGAATGTGTGCCATGTGACTGCTCTGCTCACCAAGCTTCAATTTTCAGTTTCTGTTTTCCCACTTCTCATAATCAATCTGATAGGCTGAGTTAAAGTTTATTGCCAGAAAAATAAATATGATTTAAAAAAAAAACCCAATTACTGGCAATTTATTTTTCCATTTGATATATATTGAGCCTGCCTTATCGTTTTCTAATTTATTAAGGCAAAATTTATTCAAATACCTTAGAAAGACTGCATAAGCACCTTCTCTTTTGGTAAATTTGTATCCTAGGGTCTGAACGACTCCACATTGAATGGATTGAAGCCATTTAATCATTTACCTGATTCCACATCATTTACAGGAATGTCTTTGGGTATAGCTCTAGGCAAATAAAATAAATGAAGTTAACTTGGATTGATATTGCATAACTGTGAACTAGAAGCTGAGACAAATGCCTATTTCTAGTTACAGGTCTCAAAAAATATTTTATTTGGAGGAGAAAGATGGAACTACTGTGTGAGCCCTTTGAATTTTCACATAATCTAATTTTCTCTGACAAAATCTTCATGCCATGTGGGCATCTCATATTACCTAGGCTGTTATAAAGCATCAGATGGTTGTTGATCCTTTAAAGTCATCTAAAGGAGCAAGGACACTTTGTTAATTTTCTGTAACATATAATAAATATAGGCATCATTGGAAAATACTTATACTGTACTGTAAGTGAACGTCATTCAGTTGTATCTGACTCTTTATGACCCTATGGACTGTAGCCTGCCTGGTTTCTCTCTTCATGAGATATCCCAGGCAAGAATACCAAAGTGGGCTACCATTCCCCTCTCCAGGTGATTTTCCCGACTCTGGGATCAAACCCATGTCTCTTGCACCTCCTGCATTGCAGGCCGATTATTTACCATCTAATCCACTAGGAATGGTTTTTATTTTGCATTATTTATCCATTAAGGGAAACACATGACAAAAGAAAAATAGATATTTGTATTGTTTGTTTTTCAAATACAATCTTCTGTTGGGTTGAACTAAGAAAGTGAGAGAAATGGCTTTTCATATAAGAACAAAAGTGATTAAACTTTCTGTTGCTTAATTATTGATATTTTTCACTCCAAAGCATCTCAATTACAGACGTCCCTTTTCTTTGATAGTGATTTAGGTACAGTTTACAGATAATAACTGTCAAGAAAAAGCTTTTATACCTTTAAAAAAAACTTTTATATACATCTTTTTGCAAAGTTTTGGGTTCAGAACAAAAGCAAGTGGAAGGTATGGATATAACCCATACACACCATGTCTCCACAAGCACAGAGACTCCTTCTTTATTAAATCCCCTATCAGAGGTAAATTTTTGATAATTGATGAACTTATATTAACACATAATAATCATCTAAAGTTCATAGTTCACATTATGAGTAATTACTGATGTACACTCTATGGATTTAGACAAACATGTATGCAATACTTTCAACATCATGACATCATATACAGTATTCTCACTTCTTAGAAGGAAAGTTATGACCAAACTAGATAGCATATTCAAAAGCAGAGACATTACTTTGCCAACAAAGGTCCGTCTAGTCAAGGCTATGGTTTTTCCAGTGGTCATGTATGGATGTGAGAGTTGGACTGTGAAGAAAGCTGAGCACTGAAAAATTGATGCTTTTGAAGTGTGGTGTTGGAGAAGACTCTTGAGCGTCCCTTGGACTGCAAGGAGATCCAATCAGTCCATTCTAAAGGAGATCAGTCATGGGTGTTCTTTGGAAGGAATGATGCTGAAGCTGAAACTCCAGTACTTTGGCTACCTCATGTGAAGAGTTGACTCATTGGAAAAGACTCTGACGCTGGGAGGGATTGGAAGCAGGAGGAGAAGGGGATGACAGAGGAAGAGATGGCTTGATAGCATCACCGACTTGATGCACATGAGTTTGGGTGAACTCCAGGAGTTGGTGGTGGACAGGGAGGCCTGGCGTGCAAAGAGTCGGCCATTACTGAGCGACTGAACTGAAATGAACTGAACTCTCACTTTATTAAAAGATCTCTATGCTCCTCCTATTTATTTCTCCTCCTGGTGCCCACTGCCTGGCAGAAACCACTGATTTTCTTCCTGTCTCCACAGTTTTGCCTTTTTAAGTATGCTATATAGTTGGAATTATACCACAGGCAGCCTTTCAGATTAGCTTCTTTTATTTAATAATATGCATTTAAAGTTTCCTTCCATGTCTTTTCATGATTTGATAGCTAATTTATTTTTGAAGTACATTGTATGAATATACCACAGCTTAATTATTCATTCACCTAATGAGGAATATCTTGGTTGCTCTCGAGTTTTGGTAATTATGTACAATGCTGCTATAAATATCCATATGCAAGTTTTCAAGTAGACAAAAGTTTCAGCTCCTTTGGGTAAATACCAAGAAAGACAACTGCAGAATCATATGGTAAGATTTTGTTTACTTTTGCAAGAAAGTACCAAACTGTCTTCTAAGTAGGCAGAACACCCTTTGACATAAATTGTAGTGATACTTTTTGGATCTGTCTGCTAAGACAAAAGAAATAAAATCAGAAAATAAACAAATGAGACTTAATTAAACTTAAAAGCTTTTTGCAAAACAAAAGAAACTACTGACAGAAAGGAAACACAATCTATTAAATGGAAGAAAATATTTACAAATGATATAGGTTTACAATTTTCAGATTTATAATTCTGAAATGACTGATAGAGGGTTAATATCCAAAATGTATAAACAGTTCATATCATTCAATAACAAAAAGCTAAAGAACTCAATTAAAAAATGGGCAGAAGACCTGATTAGATCTTTTTGCAAAGACATACAGAGGTCAAGAGGTACATGAAAACATCCTAAATATTGCTAATAATCAGAGAAGTGCACATCAAAACAACAATATCACCTCACACCTTTCAGACTATCATCTAAAAAACCACCATAATAAGTGCTAGTGATTTGAAGAAAAGGAAACCCTAGATGGAAAACACTATGGGGGTTCTTCACAATGAAAATAGAACTACAATATCATCCATGAATCCCACTGTTGGGTATATATCTGAAGAAAATAAAAAACACTGATTTAAAATGACATATGCACCCCAAAGTTCACAGAGTGTTATTTACAATATCCAATATATAGAAGTAACCTAGATGCCTATCAACAGATGAAAGGATAAAGAAGATGAGGAATATGTATTCAGGACCTAAACATGAATCTAAGATTCTGAAATGAATGGTTAGTAATTAGTGAAAAGAAAAAAATTAGATAATGGAAACTGCATAAATACCAATTTGAGTGATCTCCAATGCATTAAGATAGGATAAAGAGAGATGGCAAAGCAAAATATAAATTTCAGAATAGGTGCTATAATTGATTTCAAAATGTTTGGGGCTCAAACCTAATTTGATAAGAATAAAAATTATGAAAAGTTGAGAAAGGAAATGGAAAGACAGCCAATAAAGACAATTCTCGGGTGAGAGCTCTTGGCCTATTGTGAAGACCCATGACTTGACCCTAAGTCTAGGGGTGAAGGTGTCCATGATATTTTTGTCTGTATACATTAAGTCTGTCTGCACTGGGGAGTGAGTGGGTTTGTTAGTAAAACCAAACCCCCAAGTTGAGAGGACAGGAAAAGTGGGCTTATTATCTGCTTTGATTAGTAGTTAAAATTAGACTTTCTTTATTTCCTTTCTTTTCCTTTCCTTTTTTTTTTTTTTTCCTTCCAGTCTCTATATTCTTGTAGAGGTGGTTTAGGAAGTATATTTGCAAATATTATAAGCAAGTGAGAATTAGCATGAAACTTTCTCCTGTTAAAATCTGTCAGTGTATTAAGTCTATGTTTGAGACTTGAAGAAACTATGGTAGTTTATTAAATGAGTGTAATTTTAAAAGTCCTAAAATTGCTCCATTCTTCATCTTGGCTAGAGGAAAGTATTCCACTGATTAAGCATAAAGAGAAGAGAAGAGAGAAACTTAAGCTGTGCTTTGATTATGCTTTTTTAAAATATAAATGTATTTATTTTAATTGGAGGTTAATTACTTTACCATATTGTATTGGTATTGTCATACATCAACATTAATCCATCACAGGTATATACGTGTTCCCCATCCTGAACACCCCTCCCTCCTCCCTCCCGGTACCATCCCTTTGGGTCGTCCCAAGGCACCAGCCCCAAGCATCCAGTATCATGCGTCGAACCTGGACTGGCAATTCATTTCATATATGATATTATACATGTTTCAGTGGTCTTTTGGACTCTGTGGGAGAGGGAGAGGGTGGGATGATTTGGGAGAATGGCATTGATTATGCTCTTTGATAATGCTTTTTCAAGATATCAGTTAAACCCAAAAAGGGAATCAAGTACAGATCAATTACACCCATTTCACTCAGATTTCTCAGCTATATGTCAACTCTGTGGCTTTGTTAGCTCCTTCCTCTACTTTTAAATCCACCTAACATTTGTCTTGTCACTTTGGATCAAAATAAATACCATTATTTAATATAACAATCAATTCAAAACATAATCTATATTACATAAAGTGATATTATTTATAGTACAATCACTTTGTGAGATAATCTGAAATTATTGGGAAGATAACACAGTAATATACTGTAATGACTCTAAGTCCTCATTAATGAAATTAAGAATGATAAGGAGGTGTTAAATGCTTTGTGTTAAAGTTATTGCAAGTGAGTATAAAAAAAGCCATTGCTTAATAGTATCTGTTAGATAAACTCAGCCCTTATGTGTTGAGGCTTGGTTAAATAATATATGTTTACATAAACAAATTTTAGCAATGATAATATCCTTGCTATTGCAAATTAGGGGAAGAAGATTTTATTTTGAAAAGTATAATTCTTTTAAAATTTAACTGCCTAATTTTCCTATTTAGAGGTATGTTTTTACAATATGGTCTTGATAACTTAAGGAAATACTTAAGCATATACATTAGACTTGAAAAATAACAGACTGAACCACTTTGATGGTGAAAATGAAAGGAAATAAATTTCTATATTTTCTCATACTAAAAGCAAATCATTTTCTAATGGGAAAATGAACTGTGTAATATAACAGAAAGAACATTGACTTCAGAGTTCTGCACATCTCTTACTCAAAACTGCCGCAAAAATGTTTGAGTAACTGTTTTTTATAAATTGAGTATAATTCTGTGATCAAAATATTTTTTTCTAGATTTCTTCTGTATTGCAATAAAATAAATTTACAGTGTGACACCATATATGTTTGTATCAGGATCCGCTGCAAAGTTGGCATATTGAAAAAGAATAAACATCTCTAAACACCAGAAAGGTCAGGTTTATTGTTAATTAATTTCAGCCAAATCCAAGGATATAAATCCATGTTTAGTGACACATGTGAATTTGTATTGGTGTTTCAATTTAAGGATTAGAATGATATGCTTAATAATTATCATATAGCCATGTGTGGGAATTTTCTAACTTTATAAAAACAGATTCAAATGTATTAATTCATCTGTTCAATCTGTTAATTTATAGTATTAAGGCAATCATTTTTTTTTTTTTTTCTATCTCACAGGACTGTGTGGAGTGCCATCTGCCACTGGAAATCTTTAAAATTAGATGGGCATTCTAAGTATAGAGTCCTGGTTTTATTTCTGTTCTGTGTAAACTCAACATCTGTTGCATTAAAGAGATAGGCTCCCATGATGTTAAGTAAGTTATCTACTAAATATCAGTGAAGATGTGTATTATTGAGCACTGTAATCATAAATGAGGATTTTTTTTTTTTCTTATGTGGGGCACCTTTGATATAATCTTAACAGAGTTAAGGAATTTCATCAGCTGTGGAGAATATCGAATGCACTCATTTATCAAAGTCTGCAGAGTCAGAGACTACAAGCTACACTAATCAGAAGTGTCCTTACTTGTAAAGGAACACATATGTGAAACAATTAAGCAGAGTTAGCTAAAGAAAGTTTGGGGAACTAATTTCACATTAAGATGATTTTAAGGAAATAATGTTATGTAAAATCAAGTCAAGCTAGGACAGTCTTTTAAAACAACTAATGAATTAGTGATGTCCTTTAGTGTGTTGTATGATGGTAAATCTCTCATTTACACTCACCTAGCAAAGCACTTAGTTTGAAAATGCTGCTTGGAGAAGAGCAGGTGTTAACTACAGAATCACTTTACAGAAAATATATTTAGTATCATACAAAAAGAGACACTTTAAAATGCATTCTTATCACAGGGTCATTATTTTCTGTGTATGTTTCTCTCAGTGTGTCTATTTCCCTGGCAATTCCAATACAAATATCCTTTTCCAATGTCACACCCGGTATTTTATCTGGTGTTTACAGTTTTCTAGAGTTACAAAACCATATACTATTCCCACCCCAGACCTTGGCCTTGGGGAAAAGAACAAATATTAGTTGGGTGTTGTGTAAATTGTGTAAATATTAATTGAAGGCTACATAAAAAATGAGTTGATTAGTGAATGGAAGCAAGGAAGACCATATGCTTGTAGTGTTATGTAATAAGGAGTTTTCTTTCTGGACTACTCTCACTGAATACTTTTACAAATGACTGACTCTGAAAACAGAAAATGAGTTTCCAAACTTGTGAGTGGGAGGAATAGCAAAGATTCTGGATGCTAAATTCTGAATCTAGCACAAGAAGTTACTAATTGTGTAACCAATATCTACTTTTCCTTTCTTGTGTATAAAAAAATATTTTGTTGGAGGAAGAATGAGAATATTTTCTATTTAAGCTTGAAGAGAAGGCCAGCAATGATGTGAATACCTGGGCTATTAGATTTGGGGGATACTTCAAAGAAAATGCATTAAAAGAAGTTGCTGATTCAGCTGAATTCAGCCCTTAACTATTTGCTTCTTTCTTTTTTTAAAATTTAAATGTGTTTATCTTAATTGGAGGTTAATTAATTTACAATATTGTATTGGTTGTGCCACACATCAACATGAATCCACTACGGGTGTACACATGTTCCCCATCCTGAACCCCCCTCCCACCTCCCTCCTTGTACTGTCCCTCCGGGTCATCACAGTGCACCAGCCCCAAGGATCCTGTATTGAACCTGGACTGGTGATTCATTTCTTATATGATATTATACATGTTTCCATGCCATTCCCCCAAATCATCCCACCCTCTCCCTCTACCACAGAGTCCAAAAGACTGTTCTATACATCTGTGCCTCTTTTGCTGTCTCACATACAGGGTTATCATTACCATCTTTCTAATTTCCATATATATGCATTAGTATACTGTACTGGTGTTTTTCTTTCTGGCTTACCTCACTCTGTATAATAGGCTCTAGTTTCATCCACCTCATTAGAACTGATTCAAATGCATTCTTTTTAATGGCTGAGTAATACTCCATTGTGTATATGTACCACAGCTTTCTTATCCATTCATCTGCTGATGGACATCTAGGTTGCTTCCATGTCTTGGCTATTATAAACAGTGCTGCGATGAACACTGGGGTACATGTGTCTCTTTCAATTCTGGTTTCCTCGGTGTGTATGCCCAGCAGTAGGATTTCTGGATCATAAGGCAGTTCTATTTCCAGTTTTTTTAAGAAATCTCCACACTGTTCTCCATAGTGGCTTTACTAGTTTGCATTCCCACCAACAGTGTAAGAGTGTTCCCTTTTCTCCACACCCTCTCCAGCATTTATTGCTTGTGGACTTTTGGATCACAGCCATTCTGACTGGTGTGAGATGATACTTTATTGTGGTTTTGATTTGCATTTCTCTGATAATGAGTGATGTTGAGCATCTTTTCACGTGTTTGTTAGCCATCCATATGTCTTCTTTGGAGAAATGTCTGTTTAGTTCTTTGGCCCATTTTTTGATTGGGTCGTTTATTTTTCCGGAATTGAGCTGTAGGAGCTGCTTGTATATTTTTGAGATTAGTTCTTTGTCAGTTGCTTCATTTGCTATTATTTTCTCCCATTCCAAAGCCTGTCTTTTCACCTTGCTTATATTTTCCTTTGTTGTGCAGAAGCTTTTAAGTTTAATTAGGTCCCATTTGTTTATTTTTGCTTTTATTTTCAATATTCTGGGAGGTGGGTCATAGAGGATCCTGCTGTGATTTATGTTGGAGAGTGTTTTTGCCTATGTTCTCCTCTAAGAGTTTTATAGTTTCTTGTCTTACGTTTAGATCTTTAATCCATTTTGAGTTTATTTTTGTGTGTGGTGTTAGAAAGCCTTCTGATTTCATTCTTTTACAAGTGGTTGACCAGTTTTCCCAGCACCACTTGTTAAAGTGATTGTCTTTTCTCCATTGTATATTCTTGCCTCCTTTGACAAAGATAAGGTGTCCATAGGTGAGTGGATTTATCTCTGGGCTTTCTATTTTGTTCCATTGATCTATATTTCTGTCTTTGTGCCAGTACCATACTGTCTTGATGGCTGTTGCTTTGTAGTAGAGCCTGAAGTCAGGCAGGTTGATTCCTCCAGTTCCATTTTCTTTCTCAAGATTGCCTTGGTTATTCAAGGTTTTTTGTATTTCCATACAAATTGTGAAATTATTTGTTCTGTCTCTGTGAAAAATACCGCTGGTAGCTTGCCATTTAGGACAGGGGTGCTTCCCTGGTGGCACTAGAGGTGAAGAAGCTGCCTGCCAGTGCAGGACACGCAGAAGACAGGGGCTCTGTCCTGAGTCGGGAAGACCCCCTGGAGGAGGGCATGGCAACCAACTCCAGTGTTCTTGCATGGAGAGTCCATGCATAGAGGAGCCTGGCAGGCTGTAGTCCACAGGGTCACGCAGCATCAGACACGACTGAAGTGACTTAGCACCACACACACGCACATTTTCACAGCAGCTTCTGCAGTTATTTTTTTTGTTGTTGTTGCTGCTATTGTTCAGTTGCTAAGTCGTGTCCTAATCTTTGCAACCCTGTGAACTGCAGCACGCCAGGCTTCCTTGTCCTTTACCAGGCACTTACAAGGCAGTTATTTTTTTACCAAGAGGCACATTTGAGAATGGAGCCTCTGAAACATGTTAAAGAAGCTGAAGCAGCAAAATGCAACCCTAAACCTGGATACCACTATGCGTCTGTTGCCACCAGATCTCCATCCAAACTCTGAATTTACCTATCTGAAAGAGAAAATATGCTCCTAATTTATTTAAGGAAGTTCATCCCATGTATTTGTCCAATAGCTGGGCACAATTCCTAATTTTAACATGCAAAACAGTGTCATTTATCATGATTTAAAGAACAAACTTTACATATTAGGTAGATGCAGCTTAGAAACAGAATATTTCATACACACAAAACACAAATTGTATTCACTGTTACTAAGTAAATAAACAGAGTACTTAAAAACATGAACAAAAGGTTTTAATACATCGTATTGTTGATAGCTTGTAATATAGAACTGATCAGTCATTTTTCTTTTCTAGTCATCTTAAACATACACTTAAGTGCATAGGTTTCAAAACTTGGAAGTTGGCTTCAAATTTGGCTTCAAAAATTGACAACATAATTTAACATAAATGTATGGGAAAAGGACAAAAATATGCTTAGAACAGAGTGACTAGACTGCAAGAAAATTAAGTATTTTATATGCAGCAATTAATGAGAGACACCACATATTTTCATTTTAAAAAGAGACTCAGAGGTATATATAAGTTATTTTCAAATATGACAAAGGCTATAAGATGGAAGAGGATTAACTAACTTCTGGAAGAGGATAATGACCAGAAATCTGGAAGGAGCTGGCTGTGGCTTTGTAAAAGAAAACACTCTCCCTGCCCCCCCCCCCGCCCCCACCTTGGGGCAGGACGCATGTAAGGGGTAGTTACTAAATAATATGTTAAATTATACAATTTACATATGAGAATGCATTCATTTACTAAACTGGAACTTATCAATCATATCCAAAGATCAAGTTGCAGCTCAATTTTTAGTGTGCATTTATGGTTACTACTGTAACCATTATTCACTTTAAGAAAATAAATAGTACCAAACACATCAGAACCTCCCTTAGGCCTCTTATCATCATCATCAAATTAATTAAATGAGCTATATTGGATGTCTTAAAATAATAATAATTATTAAATTGGGCATTTTTTTCATATCCTTATCAATACAGTAGATTGGGGTTTGCTAATGCCTGTGGGTAAAGGTTCTATAGAAAATATGTGTGTATATATACACATGTGTATTTATATTATAAATATATACATATATGTAAAGTTCAACATTCAGAAAACGAAGATCATGGCATCCAGTCCCATCACTTCATGGGAAATAGATGGGAAAACAGTAGAAACAGTGTCAGACTTTATTTTGGGGAGCTCCAAAATCACTGCAGATGGTGACTGCAGCCATGAAATTAAAAGACGCTTACTCCTTGGAAGAAAAGTTATGACCAACCTAGATAGTAAGTATATTCAAAAGCAGAGACATTACTTTGCCGACTAAGGTCCATCTAGTCAAGGCTATGGTTTTTCCAGTAGTCATGTATGGATGTGAGAGTTGGACTGTGAAGAAGGCTGAGCACCGAAGAATTGATGCTTTTGAACTGTGGTGTTGGAGAAGACACTTGAGAGTCCCTTGGACTGCAAGGAGATCCAACCAGTCCATTCTGAAGGAGATCAGCCCTGGGATTTCTTTGGAGGGAATTATGCTGAAGCTGAAGCTCCAGTACTTTGGCCACCTCATGCAAAGAGTTGACTCATTGGAAAAGACTCTGATGCTGGGAGGGATTGGGGGCAGGAGGAGAAGGGGACGACTGAGGATGAGATGGCTGGATGGCATCACGGACTCGATGGATGTGAGTCTGAGTGAACTCCGGGAGTTGGTGATGGACAGGGAGGCCTGGTGTGCTGCGATTCATGGGGTCGCAAAGAGTCGGACACAACTGAGCAACTGAACTGAATTGAACTGATGTGCTTATATACTATATACATATATATATATATACACATATATGTTTAGAGAGAGAGAAGGCAGCAAGATATTATTTGCAAATGTAGTTGATAATGTTAAACTTATAAAACTAAACACTTCCTAACACCATACACAAAGATAAAATCAAAATGGATTAAAGATCTAAATGTAAGACCAGAAACTATAAAACTCTTAGAGGAAAACAGGCAGAACACTTGATGATATAAATCAAATCAAGGTCCTCTATGATCCACCTCCTAGAGTAACAGAAATAAAAACAAAAGTAAACAAGTGGGACCTGATTAAACTTAAAAGCTTTTGCACAGCAAAGGAAACTATAAGCAAGGTGAAAAGACCACCCTCAGAATGGGAGAAAATAATAACAAAAGAAACAACTGTCAAAGGATCAATTTCCAAAATATACAAGCAGTTCATACAACTCAATACCAGAAAAACAAAAAACCCAAGCAAAAGGTGGGAAAAAGACCTAAACAGACATTTCCCCAAAGAAGACATACAGACGGCTAACAGACACATGAAAAGATGCTCAACATTGCTCATTATTAGAGAAATGCATATCAAAACTCCAATGAGATATCACTTCACAGTGGTCAGAATGGCCTCATCAAAAAGTCTACAAACAGTAAATGCTGGAGAGGGTGTGGAAAAAAGGGAATGCTCTTGCACTGTCAGTGATAATATAAATTGATTACAGCCACTATGGAAGACAGTATGAAGTTTCTTTAAAAAACTAGGAATAAAAGCACCATATGACCCAGCAATCCACTCCTAGACATATACCCTGAGGAAACCAAAATTGAAAAAGATACATGTATCCTATTGTTCACTGCAACACTATTTATAATAGCTAGAACATGAAAGCAACCTAGATGTCCATTGACAGATGAATAGATAAAGAAATTGTGCTACATATACACAATGGAATATTACTCAGCCATAAAAAGGAATGCATTTGAGTCAGTTCTAATGAGGTGGATGAGCCTAGAACCTATTATATAGAGTGAAGTATGTCAGAAAGAGAAAGAGAAATATTGCATTCTAACGCATATATACAGAATCTAGAAAAATGGTACTGAAGAATTTATTTAGAAAGCTGTGGTACTTATACACAATGGAGTATTACTCAGCCGTTAAAAAGAATATATTTGAATCAATTCTGATGAGATGGGTGAAACTGGAGCCAATTATACAGAGTGAAGTAAGCCAGAAAGCAAAACACCAATACAGTATACTAACACATATATATGGAATTTAGAAAGATGGCAATGATGACCCTGTATGCAGGACAGCAAAAAAGACACAGATGTGTATAGTGGACTTTTGGACTCAGAGGGAGAGGGAGAGGGTGTGATGATTTGGGAGAATGGCATTGAAACATGTATAATATCATGTAAGAATCGAATCGCCAGTCTATGTCCGATGCAGGATACGGCATGCTTGGGGCTGGTACACGGGGATGACCCAGAGAGATGTTGTGGGGAGGAGGGTGGGAGGAGGTTCATGTTTGGGAATGCATGTACACCCGTGGTGGATTCATGTCAATGTATGGCAAAACCAATATAGAATTGTAAAGTAAAATAAAAATAAATAAATAAATAAAAAGAATTTATTTACAGGGCAGCAATGGTGAAACAGACAAAGAGAATAGACTTATGGACATGGGGAGAGGGCAGGAGAAGATGAGATGTATGGAAAGAGTGACATAGAATCTTAACTTATCATATGTAAAATAGATAGCTAATGGGAATTTGCTGTATGGCTCAGGAAACTTAAACAGGGGCTCGTATTAACATAGAGGGGTAGGATGGGGCGGGAGATGGGAAGGAGGTTCAAAAGGGAGGGGATATATATATACCTGTGGTTGATTCATATTGAGGTTTGACAGAAAACAACAAAATTCTGTAAAGCAATTATCCTTCAATTAAAAAGTAAATTAATTAAAAAATAATTACTTGGGAATCTAAAAAAGTTAATAAAAATTACAGAATAAATACTGTAAAAACCAAATTTATTTTACTTTATTTTTTCTGTGATACTAAATGCTGATGAGTTGTTATTCAACTAGACACTTCACTTTAAAAGATTTAGGGACTTGTTAAATAGCTTTTTATTCATTACTCATTGGAATTCAGATATTTGTTTCAGAGGGTTACATTCTGTTTTCTTTTCTTTTTATTAAATTTATAGCATCAGTGAAAACTAGATCAAATGCTTAATTCTGTATTTTTCTCTTTAATAACTACTGATGAAAATGCAAGAACTTACTTTGACAGAATTGATATATTAAACTTAAAATCATTTGTATTAAGATCCTTAGCACTCTCAGGATTTGTGCCAATTTCTCAGATGAATAAAAAAAAATATTGTAATCTTACCTAGCATTTGTCTTTATGTAACTTGATAGTAATACTATTGATACTAAATTTGTGCAAGTATCCTTAATACAGATGTGCATTACATATATTAAGAACAAGACAATATAATTAAAAAGCACATTAAAGGAAGCCTTGAAAAGTGGTGAAGCCTGAACCCTGGTGGTTCAGATGATAAAGAAGCTTCTTGCAATGCAGGAAGACCCAGTTGGGAAGATCCCCTGGAGAAGGGAATGGCAACCCATTCCAGTATTCTTGCCTGAAGAATGCCATGGACAGAGGAAGCTGGTGGGCTACAGCCCATGGAGTCACAAAGTATTGGACATGATTGAGCAACTAAAACTTTCGCTTTCAAAGGCTGAAAAAGCTTGAGAATATTAAAAAACAGCTACTTAGTAGTTGCAAATTAATTCTGTTTTCACCCAAAGAGTTTTATTAAAGAAATGAAGAGTAAAAAATGTTGGCAGAAAAAGATCAGCTAGATCATGATAATTAGGATTAATTTCTGTTTTTTAAAAAAAATTCCTTAAATCTTTATTGTAAAATAGATTGATTTGTGGAGAAATAAAAGAGGAGAATGTACCCTCACTATTGATAAAATATAACTAAAATTCTGTTGGAATATTCATTCTCATTTATACAACATTTTCATAAAAGAAACACTGGTATATACAATTGAAACAATTATTCCAAAATTTTTAAATCATTGGATTCAGTTCAGTTCAGTTCAGTTAGGTTCAGTCGCTCAGTCGTGTCCGACTCTTTGCGACCACATGAATCGCAGCACGCCAGGCCTCCCTGTCTATCACCAACTCCCGGAGTTCAATCAGACATCCATCGAGTCAGTGATGCCATCCAGTAATCTCATCCTCTGTCATCCCCTTCTCCTCCTGCCCACATTCCCTCCCAGCATCAGAGTCTTTTCCAATGAGTCAACTCTTCGCATGAGGTGGCCAAAGTACTGGAGTTTCAGCTTTAGCATCAGTCCTTCCAAAGAAATCCCAGGGCTGATCTCCTTCAGAATGGATTGGTTGGATCTTCTTGCAGTCCAAGGGACTCTCAAGAGTCTTCTCCAACAGCATAGATCAAAAGTATTAATTCTTCGGTGCTCAGCCTTCTTCACAGTCCTGCTCTCACCTCCTTACATGACTACTGGAAAAACCATAGCTTTGACTAGATGGACCTTAGTCGGCAAAGTAATGTCTCTGCTTTTGAATATACTATCTAGGTTAGTCATAATTTTTCTTCCAAGGAGTAAGCGTCTTTTAATTTCATGGCTGCAGTCACCATCTGCAGTGATTTTGGGGCCCAAAACAATAAAGTCTGACACTGTTTCCACTGTTTCCCAATCTATTTCTCATCAAGTGATGGAACCAGACGCCATGATCTTTGCTTTCTGAATGTTGAGCTTTAAGCCAACTTTTTCACTCTCTACTTTCACTTTCATCAAGAGGCTTTTTAGCTCCTCTTCACTTTCTGCCATAAAAGTGTTGTCATCTGCATATTTGAGGTTATTGATATTTCTCCCGGCAATCTTGATTCCGGCTTGTGCTTCTTCCAACCAGCGTTTCTCATGATGTATTCTGCATATAAGTTAAATGAGCAGGGTGACAATATACAGCCTTGACGTACTCCTTTTCCTATTTGAAATCAGTCTGTTGTTCCATGTCCAGTTCTAACTCTTGCTTCCTGACCTGCTTATAGGTTTCTCAAGAGGCAGGTCAGGTGGTCTGGTATTCCCGTCTCTTTCAGAATTTTCCACAGTTTATTGTGATCCACACAGTCAAAGTCTTTTTGGCATAGTCAATAAAGCAGAAATAGATGTTTTTCTGGAACTCTCTTGCTTTTTCCATGATCCAGCGGACATTGGCAATTTGATCTCTGATTCCTCTGCCTTTTGTAAAACCAGCTTAAACATCAGGGAGTTCATGGTTCACGTATTGCTGAAGCCTGGCTTGGAGAATTTTGAGCATTACTTTACTAGCATGTGAGATGAGTGCAATTGTGCGGTAGTTTGAGCATTCTTTGGCATTGCCTTTCTTTGGGATTGGAATGAAAACTGACCTTTTCCAGTCTTGTGGCCACTGCTGAGTTTTCCAAAGTTGCTGGCATATTGAGTGCAGCACTTTCACAGCATCATCTTTCAGGATTTGAAATAGCTCCACTGGAATTCCATCACCTCCAGTAGCTTTATTCGTAGTGATGCTTTCTAAGGGCCACTTGCCTTCACATTCCAGGATGTCTGGCTCTAGATGAGTGATCACACCATCGCGATTATCTGGGTCATGAAGATCTTTTTTGTACAGTTCTTCCGTGTATTCTTGCCACCTCTTCTTAATATCTTCTGCTTCTGTTAGGTCCATACCATTTCTGTCCTTTATCGAGCCCATCTTTGCACGAAATGTTCCCTTGGTATCTCTAATTTTCTTGAAGAGATTTCTCATTCTGCTGTTTTCCTCTATTTCTTTGCATTGATCGCTGAAGAAGGCATTCTTATATCTTCTTGCTATTCTTTGGAACTCTGCATTCAGATGCTTATGTCTTTCCTTTTCTCCTTTGTTTTTAGCCTCTTTTCTTTTCACAGCTATTTGTAAGGCCTCCCCAGACAGCCATTTTGCTTTTGTGCATTTCTTTTCCACGGGGATGGTCTTGATCCCTGTCTCCTGTACAATGTCACAAATCTCATTCCATAGTTCATCAGGCACTCTATCTATCAGATCTAGGCCCTTAAATCTATTTCTCACTTTCACTGTATAATCATAAGTGATTTAATTTAGTTCATACCTGAATGGTCTAGTGGTTTTCCATACTTTCTTCAATTTAAATCTGAATTTGGTAATAAAGAGTTCATGATCTGAGCCACAGTCAGCTCCTGGTCTTGTTTTTGTTGACTGTATAGAGCTTCTCCATCTTTGGCTGCAAAGAATATAATCAATCTGATTTCGGTGTTGACCATCTGGTGATGTCCATGTGTAGAGTCTTCTCTTGTGTTGTTGGAAGATGGTGTTTGCTATGACCAGCACGTTCTGTTGGCAAAACTCTATTAGTCTTTGCCTTGCTTCATTCTGTACTCCAAGGCCAAATTTGCCTGTTACTCCAGGTGTTTCTTGACTTCCTACTTTTGCATTCCATTCCCCTATAATGAAAAGGATATCTTTTTTGGGTGTTAGTTCTAAAAGGTCTTGAAGGTCTTCATAGAACCGTTCAACTTCAGCTTCTTCAGTGTTACTTGTTGGGCCATAGACTTGAATTACTGTGAGCTTGAATGGTTTGCCTTGGAAACGAACAGAGATCATTCTGTTGTTTTTGAGATTGCATCCAAGTACTGCATTTTGGACTCTTTTGTTGACCATGATGGCTACACCATTTCTTCTAAGGGATTCCTGCACGCAGTTGTAGATATAATGGTCATCTGAGTTAAATTTACCCATTTCAGTCGATTTTAGTTCGCTGATTCCTAGAATGTCAGTGTTCACTCTTGCCATCTCTTGTTTGACCATTTCCAATTCGCCTTGATTCATGGACTTGACATTCCAGGTTCCTATGCAATATTGCTCTTTATAGATTGGACCTTACTTCTATCACCAGTCACATCCACAGCCAGGTATTGTTTTTGCTTTGGCTCCATCCCTTCATTCTTTCTGGAGTTATTTCTCCACTGATCTCCAGTAGCATATTGGGCACCTACTGACCTGGGGAGTTCCTCTTTCAGTATACTATCATTTTGCCTTTTCATGCTGTTCATGGGGTTCTCAAGGCAAGAATCCCAAAGTGGTTTGCAATTCCCTTCTCCAGTGGACCACGTTCTGTCAGACTTCTCCACCATGACTCACCCATCTTGGGTTGCCCCGCAGGCATGGCTTAGTTTCATTGAGTTAGACAAGGCCGTGGTCCCAGTGTGATTAGATTGACTAGTTTTCTGAGTATGGTTTCAGTGTGTCTGCCCTCTGATGCACTCTTGCAACACCTACTATCTTACTTGGGTTTCTCTTACCCTGGGCGTGGGGTATCCCTTCACGGCTGCTCCAATAAAGTACAGCCACTGCTTCTTACCTTGGACAAAGGGTATCTCCTCACCACCACCCTTCCTGACCTTCAATGTGGGATAACTCCTCTAGGCCCTTCTGCACCTGCGTAGCCACTGCTCCTTGGATGTGGGGTGGCTCCTCCCGGCTGCCTTCCCTGACCTCGGATGCAGGGTAGCTTCTGTCGCCAGTGCATAGTGTGCGGGTCGCAGCAGCCCATGCTTAGAGGATAATTTCTAATGTAAAACTTCTATTATTTCTATTCATAAAAGAAAAATTGAGTGACTAAAATATTAAGCAAATTTAATGGTAGAAAAGAAATTTTATTTTAAATTAGCACATTTTAATATCACACAGTGTTAATCATTTATAATTCCTCAACTCTGTGACTAGATAAACCAGTCTTTTTGAAAATTACTCTAAAAGACAAATTTAGCATATAGATGAATTTTCAGCTTCATGGAGGTGGTAAGTATAGTCTAACATAAGTGGACAAAACCTCTGGGGGAGAAAAATTTCGGTTAGCAATTATCAGAAGTTAGAAGGTAGATGCACTAGTTTTATGAAAGTAATATGGTTTTGTTTAATTTGCCTTCACTAGAACCTGATATTGTTTTAGTCTTAGGCATTGTGCTATGTCTGAATAAGACAAGACTGAATAATATTTTGAAGTACTCTTATTAGATCTGGAAAAGAAAAACAAAATTTTTCAATGAATGAGAATTATTTATAGGAAGTATTGATGCTTAAAATGTAAGAAAATATTAACCTGTAAATCAAGATTTACTCCAATGAGAGAAATTAGTACATTTCAGAGGCATTGGAGAACACAGAACACTCTGAAACTGATATGGGTAAGGGATAGGTAAGAGAAAGTCATACCAAAAAAGAGCAGCAACACAAAAAAGTGCAAACCCAAGAATGAATATGATAATGCCAAGTAACCATGGGCCTATTGGTTGTTAAACAAAGGAGGCAACAAAGCAGTGAGACAGTTTAGTTCATGGATCTAGATAATGAAGGTAAATACAAACCAGGAATCAAAGAGGTAAAGATTTTTAACCAAAATCATATTGAAGTTAAGATGCTTACCCCCAAAATACCTCACTATATTTTACTTTATATATATATATATATCTTATCAGAGTAAAATACAATATAACTAAAACGACATTATTTTCTATTTTTTCTACTTGGGTGAAATTTCAAATCTAGGTGTTGCTGTGAAGATATTTTCTACATGTGATTAAAGTCCATAATCAACTATTTTAAGAAAGTCAACTTGAAGTAAGGAAACTTATTTTAGTTAATTTGGACATGCATTTCCATAACACAGTCCATTTCCAGTAGTAAAAAGGAAACATATAATTCATGGTGTGTTATGTTAATTGAAAAGCACAAAATATTGCCATTGGATAATCCTAATTGAATACTTATAGACAGAAAGATTTTGAGTCACCATATATTTTCACAGAATGTTTTAGTCAAAAAGGACTTTAATTTGGCTGCTTCTTGCTACGATGACAAAGTGGGGAAAGAAAAGAATGACCTCAAGGCTCCAAATTTTAATCTCAAATCCTACATACACTGCCTGAAGTTTTCTTTATTCACCCTGACAGCCTTTATGTCCTGTAGCTTCAAGCCAATATTTCTGAAAACCAAACACACAGTTTCATTCTATGAGTGGCTGAAAGACAACAGAAATTTCTGAGGGCATGATTGGGAATAAATAGGATCCTGATAATTGGACTAATAATATATGGGGTGATCCTGATGAAGCTGGAGGCATCCGTCCCCTAAATTCTGACTATTCTTTGCTCTGTCATACATGCCTGGGGAGTTTAGTCTTTGCCTGAGAAACTTGTAAATGACTCTCCTGAAATTGTTGCCTTGCAAGGCACTGCTGATGCTCCTCAGGACTGACCCCCGCTACTGTCTATGCTTTTAGATCCAGAACTAGATTTATCTTCCATTATGGTCAAAAGACTGAGGTAAAAATTGTGATTTTTCTATTCTTAATTTATGCCAGTAGTCAAATTCTCAAGTTCTAGCAAGCGTTCAACTATAATTTGTTGAGTTTAGGAATTTAGATATTTTCTTACTTTATCTACTTGTTTCTTATTCTAAATTTAAGATAATCTCAGAAATTAAACTCACTCTAATATGCATTAACAACTTTTCCCTAGATGGGTAAAGGATATAGGGGACTTTTACGAGTTTCATAGGCTGCTATTATAAATAAACACATCTATGTATCAATGGGAAGTTATACAATCTGGCTTTCTGTCCTCTGTGGTGAAGAGGCAGCCGATGGTACTCTAGTTCAAATGGAATACCATATTGAACACTTAGCTCAAGTTGTGTTTAATTTGAGGTGGCTGAGTACTTTGGTGTTGCTTATAATTTGAAAATTGACTCCATGGTTATGACTACAGATGGGCTGGTATAATTATTAGATTTTTGTATTGAAAAGAGTTTTCCCATTTATATATTTTTCATTGGAACTTGAGTTGTAAGGTTTAAATGTCTGAATCATGCATATGTGGCTAAATTCTTTTAGAGGTTACAATTACATATTTCAAGAGTGGGCAAAATTATCACCCCTTTACTTGTGTCTCTCTTCAAAGTGACATTATCAAAGCATAAAAGAAGCTCAGGACACAGCTCTGAAATATTTCTAGTTTTGTTTTGAATTTTCCTTCCACTGTCCTGCCTAGTCCTCAGTTTTCACTTTCATTTTTCCCTCCCTAGATATTAAAACACCTATCGTTCATAGCATGTGAAGCTTTGGGAGTATGAAATTTAAAAATATATTATCAAAATTGTCACATTTTATTACATGGATCTTGTCAAGGATGAGGGATGAGAATGAACTCTGGACACACTTATCCGAAGAAGTGTTGTATTAAAGCAAAGTTTGATGTTCTCCTGCCCTTCCATACACAGTGAATTAGTCACAGACCTCTGATAAATCAAAGCTCCTTTTGATCTGCAAGATATTAGCAAAGGTATAAGGGTAAGAGTGCATTTGAACAGACATGTAGCTGTCAAGGGTTCATTTTGGTGATTACAACCAATTGACATGAAGTTCTTTGAGATTCTGCTCTGTTTGCCTTCTGTGAATGCAGAGCACTTCAGGTTGTGACAAATGTCTATTACAGAAATAAACTGATGGATGAGGGCAGGAGGTTGTTGACAGGTGAGATAGTTATTCTGTGACATAGTCTTCTTAAAAGTAACTATCATATTTTAGAGCTGATGCTTGGAGTGGTCCAACCATGTTACTTAAGCTTTATAATGAGATATAAAAGCATGCTTGGTGTTATTTTATACATACAACTGGAATTCTTCTAAAATAATTAGATGATCCAGGTACGAAAATGTGACATTGTGCTATAAATGGAGAAATGTCATAAGATATAGTTACCTTGCCCCAAATCACTTTTTGGAACTTATCTTTTATTTTTGCTCCCTTCTCTTTTATCTTCTTCTGAAATCACCCCACAAAAAAAATCTAAAACAAAACAAAAATCAAAACCCACCCTGCAGCAGTGCATTATCTAGGGCTTCCCAGGTGGCACTAGCGGTAAAGAATCTGCCTCCCAGTGAAGGAGACACAAGAGACTGGGGTTCAATCACTGGGTCAGGAAGATCCCCTGGAGTAGGAAATGGCCCCTAACTCCAATATTCTTGCCAGGAAAATTAAACAAAAATCAAAACTTACAATGCATTATTTATATGTTCTTTTTTCAAAAAAAAATAATTGGCTTCCAAGCCCCAATTTAACTCTAGTTCCTGAGATACAGAAATTTTACTCACAAGACACTTCCATTTTTTTTATTTCACAGCACCATATTTAATTCCTTTTTTTTAAAAAATAATTTTACATATTTATTTATTTTGGGGTGCATTGAGTCTTTGTTGCTCTGTGGGCTTTCTCTAGTTGTCGTGAGTGGGAGCTTCTCTTGTTGCAGAGCACAGGCAATAGAATGCAGGCTTCAGTACTTGTGCAACAGGAGCCTAGATGCACCACAACATATGGAATCTTCCCAGATGAGGGATTGAATCCATGTCTGCTGCACTGGCAGGCAGATTCTTTTTTTTTTTTTTTTTAATTTATAACTTTATTTTCTTTTTTCTGGCTGTTCTGAGTCCATTTCTGTGCCGGCTTTTCTCAAGTTGCGGTGAGCAGGGGCTACTCTCTAGGTGCAGTGCACGGACTTCTCATTGCAGTGGCTTATCTTATTGTGGAGCACAGGCTATACGGCATGTAGGCTTCAGTAGTTGAGGTTCCTGGACTCTACAGCACAGGCTTAACAAGGATGGCACACAGGCTCAGCTGCTCTGTGAACTGTGGGATCTTCCCAGAGCAGGGATCAAATCCATGTCTGCTGCATTGCCAGGTGGATTCTTTACCACTGAGCCACCTGGCAGGCAAATTCTTAACCACTGTGCTACCTGGGAAGTTCCATATTTTCTTCTTATGAATTCAGTTTGTTTAACCAATTCAGTATCACACACATGCATTTTAAAGAATGTGTTTGTGAGTGCTCAGTGGTGTCTGGTGTCTGAGTTTGGACTCTATGGACTATAGCCCACAAAGCTCCTCTCGCCATGGGATTCTGCAGGCAAGAATACTGGAGAGGGTTGCCATCTCCTCCTCCAGAGGGTCTTCCCTACCAAGGGATCAAACCTGCATCTTCTGTGTCTCCTGCGTGGCAGGTGGATTCTTTAGCCACTAAGCCACCTGGGAAGCCTATTTTAAAGTATCAGCTCAGTTCAGTTCAGTCACTCAGTCATGTTTGTGACCCCATGGACTACAGCATGCCAGACTTCCCTGTCCATCCCCACCTCCCAGAGCTTGCTCAGACTCATGTCCATTGAGTTGGTGATGCTATCCAACCATCTCATTCTCTGTCATCCCCTTCTCCTCCTGCCTTTAATCTTTCCCAGTATCAGGGTCTTTTCCAATGAGTCAGTTCTTCATATCAGGTGGTCAAAGTATTGAAGCTTCAGTTCTTCCAATGAATGTTCAGGACTGATTTCCTTTAGTATTGACTAGTTGGATCTCCTTGCAGTCCAAGGGACTCTCAAGTCTTCTCCAATACCACAATTCAAAAGCATCGGTTCTTCAGTGCTCAGCTTTCTTTACTGTCCAACTCTCACATTCATACATGACTACTGGAAAAACCATAGCTTTGACTAGAGGGACCTTTGTTGGCAAAGCAACATCTCTGCTTTTTAATATGCTGTCTAGGTTGGTCATAGCTTTACTTTCAAGGAGCAAGCGTCTTTTAATTTCATGGCTGCAGTCACTATCTGTAGCGATTTGGGAGCCCAGGGAAATAAAGTCTGTCACTGTTTCCATTGTTTCCCCATCTATTTACCATGAAGTGATGAGAACAGATGCCATGATCTTTGTTTATTCAATGTTGAATTTTAAGCCAGCCTTTTCACTCTCCTTTTTCACCTTCATAAATAGGATCTTTAGTTCCTCTTTTCTTTCTGCCATGAGAGTGATGTAATCTGCATATCTGAGGTTATTGATATTTCTCCCAGCAATATTGATTTGGATTGTATTGAATTCAGTATTGAACTAATATTGAATTGAATTGATATTGATTCCAGCTTGTTCTTCATTCAGCCCACTATTTCTGATGATGAACTCTGCATAGAAATTAAATAAGCAGGGTGACAATACACAGACTTGATGAACTCCTTTCCCAATTTGGAACCAGTCCATTACTCCATGTCCTGTTCTAACTGTTGCTTCTTGACCTGCATACAGATTTCTCAGGAGGCAGGTAAGGTGGTCTCTGGTATTCCCATCTCTACAAGAATTATCCACAGTTTTTTGGGATGTACACAATCAAAGCCTTTAGCACACTTAAGAAGAAGTAGATTTTTTTTAAAATTCTCTTTCTTTTTCTATGATCCAACAGGTGTTGGCAATTTGTTCTCTGGTTCCTCTGCCTTTTCTAAATCCAGCTTGAACATCTGGAATCTCTCGGTTCATGTACTGTTGAAACCTAGCTTTGAGAATTTTGAGCACTACTTTGTTAGTGTGTGAGATGAGTGCAATTGTGCAGTAGTTTGAGCATTCTTTGGCATTGCCTTTCTTTGGGATTGGAATTAAAACTGACCTTTTCCAGTCCTGTGGCCACTGCTGAGTTTTCCAAATTTGCTGGCATATTGAGTGCAGCACTTTAGCAGCAGCATCTTTTAGGATTTGAAATAGCTCAGATGAAATTCCATCACCTTCACTTGCTTTTTTTCATAATGATGCTTCCTAAGGCTCAGTTGACTTTGCACTCCATGATGTCTGGCTCTAGGTGAGTGACCACTTAAATTGAAGAAAATAAGGAAAACCATTAGACCATTTGAAAGTATACCAACTTATAAATCATCAAACAATGGACATTTTCCCAACCAAGAAAGTAATCTGTCCAATATGTTCACCCCAAGACTCACAAAAAATAAGCTCATTCCAATTTTTCTTCCATCTGTAGTAGCACAGTCACACACTGCTTTCTTATTCATAGCCACTTTTGTGAGCAATTACCTACACTAACTGTTGAAGGAGTTAACAAAGTAGAATATGATTTCTGTGGGTTATCACATTCTTTCTAACCATAAATCATTGCTTCAGAAGTGAGTCATGACACCAAAAAATTAACCAGGTACCAAAGACATCATTTCTCTTGTAAATATTGTTATGAATGTGGAAAACATAGAGTCCAGTAAAATGCACTGGGGACTTAATACCTTGATATTAGAGAACCTAGTGAGTATGGGCTCTTATTGGTTAATGTACAATCACAAATTGCAGACTTCAATAGATGGAGCTGGGATATTGGGGAGTGAGTCCCATTGATCCTGAGGAAAATGGTAACTCAGACAGTGGTTGTATATGATTGTATTCCATTTCTCGGAAAAACTAATTTTACTTCTTGTTTTTTGACATTAACTGATTTGAATACATTTCAGTTCTAAGCAGTTCAGAATTCATTGGATAAAAATCCTTCTATAGTTATGTTTATATTCTTCAGTTCCTGAATTTACTCCTTAAGTAAATAGCTGATTAAAATTTTCATTTTTTGGGTGGTGCAGTCATTTCAATTTTCTTGATTTAAGTGCAATATGTATTTGCTTTGTCCTTCAGATATGAGTTTCATAAGAATGAGAACTATTTTCTCTCACTCTTTATTTACTTTGTAATTTCACCAGTATAGGTTATCATCCTGTTACTTGCTGATTTTATATATATATACTATAGATATAAATAACATATAATATACATAACTTTGTTATTGTTCAGTTACTAAATTGTGTCCAACCCTTTGCAACCCTACAGACTGCAGCATGCCAGGCTCCTCTATCATCCACTATCTCCCCAGATTTGCTCAGATTCATGTCCATTATATTCATGTCCATATATAACTTAAATGTTATATATGAATAATATATGTTATTTTGATAAAACAAACTGAATTGTTCAGACGTGCATAATAGCGTGCTTAAAAAAAAAAACTATTGGAAGGCTTTCCTGGTGGCTCAAATGGTAAAGAATCCGCCTGCAATGTGGGAGACCTGGGTTTGATCCCTGGGTTGGGAAGATCCCCTGGAGGAGGACATGGCAACCCATCCCACTATTCTTGCCTGGAGAATTCACATGGATAGAGGAGCCTGCTGAGCTACAGTCTATGGAGTCGCAAAAAGTTGGACACGACTGAGCAACTAAGCACAGCACAGTAGTTGATTTACAATGTTGTGTTAGTTTCAGGTGTACAGAAACATGATTCAGTTATACATATACATATATTCATTCTTTTTCAGATTCTTTACCCATATAAGTTTTTACAGAATATTGAGTGGAGTTTCCTATTTTATACAGCTGTTCCTTGTTGAATACATATTTTATATATAGTAGTGAGTGTATGTTAATCTTGAGCTCTTAATTTATCCCTCTCCCACATGTTTCCCCTTTGGTAACCACACATTTGTTTTCAAATAACAAGAAAATTTTTCTTTAAGGCTGTCACTTTAAATATATGGGCATATTTAAGTGTTTGCACGAAACCACCATTTTAAATTTAATCTGTCCCCTTGATAAGGTACGAAAGAAGTAGTTTTACTCTTGACTATATGCCTAAAATACATAAAAAATGAAGTCTCATAGAGAAGAAACATCTATTTTCACCTGAATATATTAGAAAATATACTTACCCTTATGTGAGGAATATAGCTAGTGGTTAACTATGTTTTTTTTTTTTTTTTTGCTGATGACAGTATCTGTCCTCATAGAACCTGATTCAATTTGTAAGAGATACTTAAAATGAGATTACAGAATCACAAATGTACAGGTGGTACTTAAAGAGAAAAACAGAGTGATACATTTCATACGTCTCTTAAAAGAGGCATTCCCACAACAGGACAGGATAAGAATATAACAGGAAAGCAGCCACTAGTGTGAATGCTATTTTGCATTCTGAAATCTCATTTTGACTTGACTG
This sequence comes from Oryx dammah, assembly GCF_014754425.2. Classification (NCBI taxonomy): domain Eukaryota; kingdom Metazoa; phylum Chordata; class Mammalia; order Artiodactyla; family Bovidae; genus Oryx; species Oryx dammah. Next base: position 25,505,230 of record NW_024070196.1, read on the forward strand.
TCGTTACAATTTGTTAGGTGAACTATAATAAAGCCTGCAAATGGCATCTGTCACCTTTGATGCATGCTGCATTTTACATAATATAAAAATAACTTATGATTCTACAGGGTAATAAATAGCTCACCAAGAGACTTAGGATTTGCATGAAGCTCCTGCAATGAAGTTGTCTGTCCTCCTGTTAGGATGTGGTGAGTCAGACATCTATTTTTCTAATATTACTGAAGGAAATGTTGACCCACACAATGTTAAATTAACAGTTTTACATTGACTAAAACTGGATGAGAAAAGAAAGTGAAACTAATACACTTGGGTTTCAAACAATTTTGTGAATAGTTGAAAAAAAGTCACCTTGACTTAGTGTGCTTTTGTATTTTTATTATCAAAAATAGAAGGATAAGTGAGATCAAATACTTCATTATGGAAAGAAAATCACATGTTAATATAAACAGCCAAAAGTAAACTAGAATTTTAAAGAATGTATGTATATAATGTATGTACATTAAAAATTAATGCTAAGATTATAAGATGATTTGCTATGATGTACCATTTGTCAAAATGTGTGTTTTGTCCTTTTTTTCTATAAGTTTTTAACAGCATCATTTTAAAAATATGACACATTTTTTCAGTACAAAAGGGTAATATATATTTTAGTCAAACCTGTGATTATGAAGTAACAACCCCAATAATTATCTTTAAATTAGAATCATAGAGACTTTCTCCTTAATAAAGGTCATAGTATAGATTTATAGTATTTGGGACAATGGCTCTCAAAATGTCACTACTACTGAATATTTGGGAAAAGCGCAAATATCTGTACTCCTATTCCAGAGGTATTTGTTCCTAAGAGGGTACATGAAAAATCTGCTTACCTTCTTTTTTAACCTCTAGGTCTTTAATTACTGTAAAGCTGTAACAGCCCAGGAAGATCTCCTCTGTGGAAATCAGAGACAAGATTCACCCAGAATATTGCAGAACACTTAGAACCTCAAGGGTCTCAGAATCTTCAGAGGCTCGTTAGGTTCTGGAAGGTGCATTTAGGAAGACCATTCTTATGATATTTTTCATATAACAAGTGGGAGGTGAAAGTTGTCATGTTTTAAATGTCATGGGGAGATTAATTGAGCTGCAGTTGCTCTTCAGTTTAGTATAAAACATACTCCATTTCTAGAAATTCTTGACATAAAAGAAAAGAATTGAGGTGACTATAACATATTCTGGTATTAGAGAGGTTAAGAAGAGGTCGGATTCAAAGCACAAGTTTGGAAGTATTTGAGATGCCATCGCTGGTTCTGAAGTTAGAGCAAGCCATGTGTCAAAAAACGTGGGCAGTCTTTAGAAGCTAAAGGGAACTGTGGGCTGACAACTAACAGAGACTTGGGATCTCAGTTCACAACCTTAAGGGACTGAATTTGACCGACAACCTGAATGAGCTTGGAGGAGCTTCTTTCTCAGAGCTTCTAGGTAACAGCCCATACTGGCTGATGGTTTGATTTAGGTCATGTGTGATCATAAGAGGAGATCCCAGTTAAAATCACTCAGACTTCAGACTTACAGAACTGTAAGCTAATAAATTGATAGTGTTTAAAGATGCAACCTGCAGTCAATTTTATGCTGCAATAGCAAATTAATACACTCCTATAAATGCATCCAGGACCCACTGAAGATCATGGAATATTTCTCCATGGACATCTAAGAACTGGATAATTTCTAATGTGAGGTAGCCATCAGAAATATTTGTTTCTTTCTTTGATCATCACAAAAAATGACTATGTTACAAAGCCATCAGCATCTTGGCTGAATACTGGCACTAGAAAATTAATACAAAATGAGTACAAATATCCAGGATTTGAGGGCTATGCCTTGAATGAAGCAGAACATCTCTTTTTATAAGCTCATCTGATAATGCCAGCAGCAGCCTCACTGAAGAGGCTACCAGCAGTACCTTCAATAGCCCTACCTACTAGCTCCCAGTTCCAATTAGTCCAAAGAAGAGGGTTGGATATCCTGGGGTGGAAGGTGGGAAAGGTTTGAATGCAAAAAATACTATAGGAACAAAAGGACCTCATCTTCCAACCACCCACATAAAGAACCCTATCTATTAATATGAATAAGTATCTCATTTTTTCCCTTGAATGTTACATAATGCAAATTAAAAGGCTGTCAATCTATCTCTCCCCTCTTTCCATAAAGGTGGAATAATAAAGCATGTAGATTCTTTTTACATGTAATACTTCAAATGAATGTCTACTGAGTTATAAAGCCTAGTAGTTTATATCCTGAATTTCATTTATAGGACCTGTATGAACCAAGTGGATGTAGTTGCTTCTCTGAAGATATACAATGTATGATGATAAACCATCAATGGTTAAAAGTAAAAACAACAAGCTTGACTTCCTCTATTAATCAGACAACAACAGCTAAAGCAAAAAAGATGTGCCCTTTCCAATTTAGGCATGATGTTCTCTAGACAGTGAGAGTGACTTTGAAGCATAAAAAGTAGTTAACCATCCTGGTATGATGCTGTAAAAGATGTCTTCTTATATCTATTTGCTTCCAGAAATCATTTGGATCAAAGAAAGGTGCCACTAGGCTGGTTTTCTATTGTGATTCAGGCTTCCATTTCAGAGCAAGTAGCAACTTGAGGCTTATTTTGAATCAATTAACCATTTTGCCTTTTGCCATAGAGTTGTGCTCTTATTATACTATGAGAAATCAACTTGGGCTAGTGGTTTCAGAGCAATGCACGGTTTAGCTTAAAGCAGTTATGGTCATATCCTTACACTTAGTACTACTCCCTGATACTTATTAGCTTCTTTCCTCATTCAAATGACAGCATCTCAAAAATAATAGAAAATAGATGTTGTATTAAATGCAAAATTAAGGAGGCAGAAAAGGTGGCATTGGCTGATTATTTGACCAAGGGTAAAATGAAAATTTAAGCAAGCACAGTTAATAAACAGATAAAATACAAAAATCCATTTTACGGATACTTCCATAAAATGATTATTTGTATGAATTATGTATGATAATTTGACTGAATGTTGGAAGTTTTGCACCAGACTGTCAAGAATGAGATTCTTAAAAATTGGCATGTCTGAAAGAGGGGAAATACCAGTTGCCCAAATTCTAAAAAGTAGTGCACAAATGGTATCAAGTTGCCCTCATAGTGCGGGCATGTCTGTTTCATAGTGGATGAGTTTGTTATGAAAGTAATGGTGGGGAGAAAGGACTCTTAATGCTGAACATTACACAGCAGAATACGAGGGCAGCACCATATGCACTTGCAGCTGGGGTTAGCATAAGATTATTTTGTCTGATTTGACATTTCATTTACATCCAGCCCACAGTTTTAGAGATTTTTTTAAATTGCTAAATGATATACTGAGTTTTAAGAATTGAAAAAAAAAAAGTTTCAATGAAAAAAAAAATAATAATGCTGACAAAAAGTTAGCAGTGACCTGTTGTAAAGATTCAGAATGACCCACAGCAGTGAGATGAGTCGTCAAGGCAAAGTCATCAAGTCATCAAGACACTAGGTTGTAGAGGTTGAGCATCTGGCAACAGAACCATCACAGAGATAAAACTGAGTGATTAAGGGGAAGCTTCAGTAGTTAATGAGAACTCATAAGGAACCCTAGATCCAGGTACTCAGGCTCTTTTCAGCAAAAGACAGGAATCTATTTCTGGGGCAAATGACAAAGCCATACACAGTACACACTGTCATTTATCAGATTGGTAAAAATAAAAAATGTGTTATAAGTAGAATATACTCGGCTTGGTAATTTGACACTTTAGCATTAGTAGAAATGTCAGATTTTAAAGATCATGAGTGACAATTTAAATGTTTACCAACATTTTCAAATGTGCACATTATTTTTCAAAACAACAGATTCCAAGAAAAATCCCCACAGATATCTTTATATATATGCAGAAAAACAGAAGTTCAGGTGTAATCATTAATCATTTGTACTAGCTAAGGATGAGAAATTATGAATAATGAATAATAGAAAAATGTTAAATAATGTCCTTTCACATCAGAATAGGCTTTTGCAGCCATTTGAAGACTCAGACTGGTCTATGAGTACTTACTGGAAATTTTAAGCTAATAGTTAAATGAAGAAAGGCAAGCTGCCAGTGAAGATGCACACACGCTGTAGGTTTCAGAGTTTAGCTCCCTTTTCCAGATTCATTCGCCTGACCAGGACAGTGAGGGTAATAGGCATATCCCAAAGAAAGCAAGGCAAATAGATCAAAAGAGCCTGGCTTCCTGGTGACATCATTAAACCTCTGTACTTATTTCGAAGTTCACATGGTGTGGGAGATACAATTTTATTTGTATTTATAGTTCTAATAATTAGGTCTCTTTTCTTTTCACTTCCAGCTTCTGCATATGTTTATCATACTTTTCCGTTTGTATTGGCCAGTTGCTACATGTTAATCTCTTTAAAAGGTGTAAAGTAACATAGAGAGTTAGTGTTTTATCATGTTCCCTTTTAGGTGGCTCAGTGGTAAAGAATCCACCTGCCGATCCAGGAGACACAAGAGATATTGTTTTGATCCCTGGATTGGGAAGATCCCCTGGAGCAGGAAATGACAACCTATTCCAGTATTCTTTCCTAGAGAATCCCATGAACATCTGGTGGACTACGGTTTGTAGGGTCGCAAAGAATTGGACATGACTGAGCACAGCACACACACACACAAGGTATTGTAAGAATAATAATAACGAATGTATTTATATTTCCTTATGGAATATACTAATATAAATATACTTAATATATTTGTTATATATAATATCAATAATTAATATATACATATATTTCATTATATTCACTAAGAAAAAATGAGTGTGTGTGTGCACACGCTTGTGCTCAGTCATGTTCAACTCTTTGAGACACCATGGACTCTAGCCCACCAGGCTCCTCTATTGGTGGAATTTTCCGGGCAAGAATCCTGGAGTGGGTTGCCATTTCTTACTCCAAGGGATCTTCTGGAACCCAGGGATGGAACCAGTGTCTCCTGAGTTGACAGGTGGTTTCTTTACCACTGTGCCACCTCAGAAGCCCATAGATAGATAGATTGATATTCCTTAAAATGAACCAAATAAATGAATATTAGGGAAAAAAAGAAAAGCATTTTTATCAAATGTCATAAAATATTTTAAATTCTATTAATATAATGTTTTACCTGGCTTCCCTGATAGCTCAGTTGATAAGGAATCCACCTGCAATGCAGGAGACCCTGGATTCCTGGAGAAAGGATCTGCTGGAGAATGGGTAGGCTACCCACTCTAGTATTATTGGGCCTCTCTTGTGGCCCAGCCAGTAAAGAATCGACCCACAGTTCAGGAGACCTGGGTTCAATCCCTGGGTTGGTAAGATGTCCTGGAGAAATGAAAGGCTACCCACTCCAGTATTCTGGCCTGGAAAATTCCTATAAAGTATAAAATTTGATGTTAGTGGTTTCAAAGTTTTTGTTAGTGTTTTTATGTTGTTAAGTAGGAAAAAAAAGGTCTCTACTGACACCTTTTTGACAATCAGAAAGAACATATTTGTTGCAATTTCCTGAAGATAACTATTACCTAGTTGGCATGGTATATTGGCCATAATTTTGTTAAAATTCTTCATTTTATTAAGGATTTTGACTATACTATATTGTTTCACTACTTAAGATATGCACAGATTTAGGTTCCGGTAGAAATGTATGCCTAGATTGAGTATCTGCTTATAGGATTTAATATAGAGCTGACATAAGGATGTGTTGCAGGAATTAAGATCTTATATAAATGTGTATTCCAATCCTTCCACATATATCTTACTAATATAATGGCTGAGATTATAAAGGACACATAGTACCATAGTAAGACTCTAAGAAAATAAATCCTGACAATTGGTGCAGCTGCAGCATAATTTACTTATGGGCAGGTGGTTTGGTTGTCAGACAAGTAATCCCCTGGGTAATCAGAATTGCAAAAGGCACTGATGATCATTTAGATAAAATAGTATAATACCAGAAATAAATCTGGGTGAGCAGTCCAGCCATGTAACACAAACAGCACAGACGTGAATTAAAAACAGATTTATTTAAAATGCTCCCAGAAAGAAGAAGTTTCCCATCAGTAACATGAGTGCAGAAAATATGTCATCTGCCCATTGATGTAATTCTGGTCTTTAAACAGAAAAAATACTTCAAAAGTAAAATTAATAATCCTAAATGTTATGTTAAATGGTACAAAATAAGACTTCAAACTCTTACAGGAAAATCATCAATAATGCTGTTTCATGTCAATTGTTCCATAAAATTGCAAATTTTTATGGCTCAAATTTTAAAGGATCTGCCTGCAATGCAGGAGTTCAGTCTCTGAGTTGGGAAGATCCCCGTGGAGAAGGGAATGGCTATCCACTCCAGTATTCTTGCCTGGAGGATTCCATGGACAGAAGAGCCTGGCAGGCTAGAGCCCATGGGTTCACAAAGAGTTGGACATGAATGACACTTGAGGGAACCAGAACTTCTGAGGATTTTGCTTTGAACACATCATCTAACCAGTTCTCCACATCAGGAAGATACATAAAGTAAGGTGAATGTGGCATTAGTTGTGGAAGATTAGAGAACACTGTCCTCTGTTATCATAAACTTTGTCATATAGTTCAGAGTAGCAGATAAGGGATACAATAATGACTCAGAACCACTTTTTGACAAAGTGATTTTGGGGATATGTGAAGATAACATATACTCTATTTTGGGATGGTGTGAGGAGTTAAAAGTGGGCTCAGAAAGACCCTCAGACCAATTTCCACAGTGCACTTGTACTAGAAGAGGGTTGAATAGTAACATAAATGATATATCATTACTGTATATCTGTATACTGTGTGAACATGTATTGTAATCTTAATTATAGATTAAAAATTAGCTTTAAGACTACATCAACAATATGATATCTTTTTACATATACACTGTAAGTGGACATGCTTTACTGGGTGAAGGGAATAAAAATAATGTAGAAGCAGACTCAGGAAAATGAAATAATTTTACATTAAATAGGTTTTGGCTTGGTAAAATATAAAACTGCAGGCCAAACAGTCTTGCTTGTTCACACAAAAATTATAAACACACAGTCTGGTCACTCAGTGCAAAGAGAAATAGAAGGTGCTTGCAGTTGAGACCATACACCCCTTCACACCTCTTAAAATTCCCAGCCTCTCTTCCTTGATCATAATATCTACTAGTACCAAAATCTTTTAGCCAAGGTAATGACTGAAAGGACGAAAGTCAAGCAAAGTTTTTAAGAAGATTTTACCATTATGAATATTTGAGAGGAGAGTAATTTGAATAGAAATATTGTTACATACAAAACACAGAGAAACCCTGACATCCCTTGTAGCTCAGTTGGTAAAGAATCTGCCTGCAGTGCAGGAGACCCAGGTTCGATCCCTGGGTTGGGAAGATCCCCTGGAGAAGGAAATGGCAACCCATTCCAGTATCCTTGCCTGGAAAATCTCATGGACAGAGGAGCCTGGTGGGCTGCAGTCCATGGGGTCGCAAAGAGTCGGCATGACTGAGTGACTAACACTAACTATATATATATAATGTTACTGTGTGTTTTATATATTTATAACATTGGTATATAATATATACATGAATGCATTTACATACACCAGTATGAACAAGAATTATCTTTGGATAATGCTGGAAATAGATGTTAGCCTCATCTTTTTACACCTTACCAAACTTTCCACCTGTTCATGCATTAAGTATCATTTAGGGAAGTAACACATTAAAACATATAGAAGGTTAAAAAACACCTTAAAATAAGGTTAAAAATAAATTTGGGCCATTGAAGAAAAAAATAAACTATAGGGAAAAGATAAAAATTCATAAATACAAAATATAATGCAATAGGCAATGCAGTAATAAATAAAATCTGCAAGCAAGGATAGCATTTGAATAGAAGAGAATGGATAAAGATGTGATAATAGGATGACTAGCAGATAGAATTTCTGCAACCTAGAAGCAGAGTCAGAAAATGTGAAGAAATGAGAATGACAAAGCAACATACATGAAGGTGATCAGATAAGAAATGGAGGTGGTGGAGTGTACTGATGTTAGGAATACAGAGGGAAAGTACAGGCAAAATGAAATCTGTAAGAAGAAATTAGTGAACAGCTTCACTTAAAATACTAAGAGGAAAGAGACACGTGTACCCCAATGTTCACTGGAGCACTGTTTATAATAGCCAGGACATGGAAGCAACCTAGATGTCCAGCAGATGAATGGATAAGAAAGCTGTGGTACATATACACAATGGAGTATTACTCAGCCATTAAAAAGAATACATTTGAATCAGTTCTAATGAAGTGGATGAAACTGGAGCTTATTATACAGAATGAAGTAAGCCAGAAACAAACAAACAAACAAAACCAATACAGTATACTAACACATATATATGGAATTTAGAAAGATGGTAATGATAACCCTGTATGCGAGACAGCAAAAGAGACACAGATGTATAGAACAGACTTTTGGACTCTGTGGGAGAGGGAAAGGGTGGGATGATTTGGGATTATGGCACTGAAGTATGTATAATATCATATATGAAACGAATCACCAGTCCAGGTTCGATGCATGATACTGGATGCTTGGGCCTGGTGCACTGAAACGACCCAGAGGGATGGTACAGGGAAGGAGGAGGGAGGGGGGTTCAAGATGGGGAACATGTGTACACCTGTGGAGGATTCATGTTGATGTATGGCAAAACCAATACAATATTGCAAAGTAACCACCAACTAAAATAAATAAATTTATATTTTTAAAAAATTTTTAAAAATACTAAGAGGAAAGTCCAAAGTTGCAAAAGGCAGAAATAGCATTTGAGAATATGTTGAGATTAGTATATATATCCCTGTTTAGTATACCCATCCATGGAAAATAATGCATTTGCCAATGCAGGAGACTTAAGAGATGAGGGTTCAATCCCTTGAAGGAGGATGATCCCTTAGAAGAGGTTACGGCAACCCACTCCAGTATTCTTACCTGAAGAATCCCATGGACAGAGGAGCCTGGAGGGCCACAGTTCATAGGGTTGCTAAGAGTAAGACATGACAGAACTGACTTAGCATGCACACATACTCATCTATGTGCAAAGTTCAGTTCAGTTCAATTGCTCAGTCGTGTCTGATTCTCTGCGACCCCATGAATCAGAGCACGCCAGGCCTCCCTGTCCATCACCATCTCCCAGAGTTCACCCAAACTCATGTCCATCGAATCAGTGATGCCATTCAGCCATCTCATCCTCTGTCGTCTCCTTCTCCTCCTGCCCCCAGTTCCCCCCAACATCAGGGTCTTTTCCAATGAGTCAACTCTTCGCATGAGGTGGCCAAAGTATTGGTGTTTCAGCCTCAGCAACAATCCTTCCAATGAACACCCAGGACTGGTCTCCTTTAGGATGGATTAATTGGATCTCCTTGCAGGCCAAGGGACTCTCAAGAGTCTTCTCCAACACAACAGTTCAAAAGCATTAATTATTTGGCACTCAGCTTTATTCACAGTCCAACTTTCACATCCATACATAACCATTGGAAAAACCATAGCCTTGACTAGACGGACCTTAGTCGGCAAAGTAATGTCTCTGCTTTTGAATATGCTATCTAGGTTGGTCATAACTTTCCTTCCAAGGAATAAGCGTCTTTTAATTTCATGGCTTCAATCACCATCAGCAGTGATTTTGGATCCCCAAAAAATAAAGTCTGACACTGTTTCTCCATCTATTTCCCATGAAGTGATGGGACCGGATGCCATGATCTTTGTTTTCTGAATGTTGAGCTTTAAGCCAACATTTTCACGCTCCTCTTTCACTTTCATCAAGAGGCTTTTTAGTTTCTCTTCACTCTCTGCCATAAAGGTGGTGTCATCTGCATATCTGAGGTTATTGATATTTTTCCCGGCAATCTTGATTCTAGCTTGTGCTTCTTCCAGCCAAGCGTTTCCAATGATGTAATCTGCATATGAGTTAAATAAGCAGGGTGACAATATACAGCCTTGATGTACTCCTTTTCATACTTGGAACCTGTCTGTTGTTCTATGTCCAGTTCTAACTGTTGCTTCCTGATCGGCATATAGGTTTCTCAAGAGGCAGGTCAGGTGGTCTGGTATTCCCATCTCTCAGAATTTTCACAGTTTATTGTGATCCACACAGTCAAAGGCTTTGGCATAGTCAATAAAGCAGAAATAGATGTTTTTCTGGAACTCTCTTGCTTTTTCCATGATCCAGCAGATGGTGGCAATTTGATCTCTGGTTCCTCTGCCTTTTCTAAAACCAGCTTGAACATCAGGAAGTTCACGGCTCACTTTTTGCTGAAGCCTGGCTTGGAGAATTTTGAGCATTACTTTACTAGCATGTGAGATGAGTGCAATTGTGCAGTAGTTTGGGCATTCTTTGGCATTGCCTTTCTTTGGGGTTGGAATGAAAACTGACCTTTTCCAGTCCTGTGGTCACTGCTGAGTCTTCCAAATTTGCTGGCATATTGACTGCAGCACTTTCACGCCATCATCTTTCAGGATTTGAAATAGCTCAACTGGAATTTCATCACCTCCACTAGCTTTGTTCATAGTGATGCTTTCTAAGGGCCACTTGCCTTCACATTCCAGGATGTCTGGCTTCAGGTGAGTAATCACACCATCGTGATTATCTGGGTCATGAAGATCTTTTTTGTACAGTTCTTCTGTGTATTCTTGCCACCTCTTCTTAATATCTTCTGCTTCTGTTAGGTTCATACCATTTCTGTCCTTTATCGAGCACATCTTTGCAAGAAATGTTCCCTTGGTATCTCTAATTTTCTTGAAGAGGTCTCTAGTCTTTCCCATTCTGTTCTTTTCCTCTATCTCTTTGCATTGATCAGTGAGGAAGGCTTTCTTATCTCTTTTTGCTATTCTTTGGAACTCTGAATTGAGATGCTTTTATCTTTCCTTTTCTCCTTTGCTTTTCGCCTCTCTTCTTTTCACAGCTATTCGTAAGGCCTCCCCAGACAGCCATTTTGCTTTTTTTGCATTTCTTTTCCATGGGGATGGTCTTGATCCCTGTCTCCTGTACAATGTCACAAACCTCCATCCATAGTTCATCAGGCACTCTGTCTATCAGATCTAGTTCCTTAAATCAATTTTTCACTTCCACTGTATAATCATAAGGAATTTGATTTGGGTCATACCTGAATGGTCTAGTGGTTTTCCATACTTTCTTCAATTTAAGTCTGAATTTGGTAATAAGGAGTTCATGATCTGAACCACAGTTAGTTCCCAGTCTTGTTTTTGTTGACTGTATAGAGCTTCTCCATCTTTGGCTGCAGAGAATATAATCAATCTGATTTCAGTGTTGGCTATCTGGTGATGTCCATGTGTAGAGTCTTCTCCTGTGTTGTTGGAAGAGGGCATCTGCTATGATCAGCATGTTCTCTTGGTGAACTCTATTAGCCTTTGCCCTGCTTCATTCCTTATTCCAAGGCCAAATTCGCCTGTTGCCCCAGGTGTTTCTTGACTTCCTACTTTTGCATTCCAGTCCCCTATAATGAAAAGGACATATTTTTTGTGTGTTAGTTCTAAAAGGTCTTGGAGGTCTTTGTATACCTGTCCAACTTCAGCTTCTTCAGAGTTACTGGTTGGGGCATAGACTTGGATTACTGTGATCTTGAATGGTTTGTCTTGGAGATGAACAGAGATCATTCTGTCGTTTTTGAGATTGCATCCAAGTACTGCATTTTGGACTCCTTTGTTGACCATGATGTCTACTCCATTTCTTCTGAAGGATTCCTGCCCGCAGTAGTAGATATAATGGTCATCTTAGTTAAAATCACCCGTTCCAGTCCATTTAGTTCACTCATTCCTAGCATGTCAACGTTCACTCTTGCCATCTCCTGTTTGACTACTAGGTATGACCTAAATCAAATCCTTTATGATTATACAGTGGAAATGAGAAATAGATTTAAGGGCCTAGATATGATAGAGAGAGTGCCTGATGAACTATGGAATGAGGTTTGTGAATTTGTACAGGAGACAGGGATAAAGACCATCCCCATGGAAAAGAAATGCAAAAAAGCAAAATGACTGTCTGAGGAGGCCTTACAAATAGCTATGAAAAGAAAGTGAAAGTGAAGTCGCTCAGTCGTGTCCAACTCTTTGAGATCCCATGGACTTTATCCCACCAGGCTGCTCCATCCATGGGATTCTCCAGGCAAGAGTACTGGAGTGGATTGCCATTTCCTTCTCCAGGTTATCTTCCCAACCCAGGGATTGAACCCAGGTCTCCCACATTGTAGGCAGACGCTTTACCATCTGAGCCACCAGGGAATAAGAGAGGCGAAAAACAAAGGAGAAAAGGAAAGATATAAGCATCTGAATGCAGAGTTCCAAAGAATAGCAAGAAGAGATAAGAAAGCCTTCTTCAGCGATCAATGCAAAGAAATAGAGGAAAACAACAGAATGGGAAAGACTAGAGATCTCTTCAAGAAAATTAGAGATACCAAGGGAACATTTCATGCAAAGATGTGCTCGATAAAGGACAGAAATAGTATGGACCTAACAGAAGCAGAAGATATTAAGAAGAGATGGCAAGAATACACAGAAGAACTGTACAAAAAAGATCTTCATGACCAAGATCATCATGATGGCGTGATCACTCATCTAGAGCCAGACATCCTGGAATGTGAAGGCAAGTGGCCCTTAGAAAGCATCACTATGAACAAAGCTAGTGGAGGTGATGAAATTCCAGTTGAGCTATTTCAAATCCTGAAAGATGATGGTGTGAAAGTGCTGCAGTCAATATGCCAGCAAATTTGGAAGACTCAGCAGTAGCCACAGGACTGGAAAAGGTCAGTTTTCATTCCAATCCCAAAGAAAGGCAATGCCAAAGAATGTTCAAACTACCACATGATTGCACTCATCTCGCATGCTAGTAGAGTAATGCTCAAAATTCTCCAAGCCAGGCTTCAGCAATAGGTGAACTGTGAACCTCCTGATGTTCAAGCTGGTTTTAGAAAAGGCAGAGGAACCAGAGATCATATTAAGAAGAGGTGGCAAGAATACACAGAAGAACTGTACAAAAAAGATCTTCACGACCAAGATCATCATGATGGCGTGATCACTCACCTAGAGCCAGACATCCTGGAATGTGAAGTCAAGTGGGCCTTAGAAAGCATCACTATGAACAAAGCTAGTGGAGGTGATGGAATTCCAGTTTAGCTATTTCAAATCCTGAAAGATGATGGCATGAAAGTGCTGCAGTCAATATGCCAGCAAATTTGGAAGATTCAGCCTTGGCCACAGGACTGGAAAAGGTCAGTTTTCATTCCAATCCCAAAGAAAGGCAATGCCAAAGAATGCTCAAACTACCACACGATTGCACTCATCTCACACACTAGTAAAGTAATGCTCAAAATTCTCCAAGCCAGGCTTCAGCAATACGTGAACTGTGAACTTCCAGATATTCAAGCTGGTTTTAGAAAAGGCAGAAGACAAGGGTGCCCACTTTCACCACTACTATTCAACATAGTTCTGGAAGTTTTAGCCACAGCAATCAGAGCAGAAAAAGAAATAAAAGGAATCCAAATTGGAAAAGAAGAAGTAAAACTCTCACTGTTTGCAGATGACATGATCCTCTACGTAGAAAACACTAAAGACTCTACCAGAAAATTACTAGAGCTAATTAATGAATATAGTAAAGTTGCAGGATATAAAATCAACACACAGAAATCCCTTGCATTCCTATACACTAATAATGAGAAAGTAGAAGAAGAAATTAAGGAAACAATTCCATTCACCATTGCAACAAAAAGAATAAAATACTTAGGAATATATCTACCTAAAGAAACTAAAGACCTATATACAGAAAACTATAAAACACTGATGAAAGAAATCAAAGAGGACACTAATAGATGGAGAAATATACCATGCTCATGGATCGGAAGAATCAATATAGTGAAAATGAGTATATTACCCAAAGCAATTTACAAATTCAATGCAATCCCTATCAAGATACTGGCGATATTTTTCACAGAACTACAACAAATAATTTCAAGATTTGTACGGAAATACAAAAAACCACGAATAGCTAAAGCAATCTTGAGAAAGAAGAATGGAACTGGAGGAATCAATTTGCCTGACTTCAGGCTCTACTACAAAGCCACAGTCATCAAGACAGTATGGTATTGGCACAAAGACAGACATATAGATCAATGGAACAAAATAGAAAGCCCAGAGATAAATCCACATACATATGGGCACCTTATCTTTGACAAAGGGGGCAAGAATATACAAAGGAGTAAAGACAATCTCTTTAACAAGTGGTGCTGGGAAAACTGGTCAACCACTTGTAAAAGAATGAAACTAGATCACTTTCTAACACCGCACACAAAGATAAACTCAAAATGGATTAAAGATCTAAATGTAAGACCAGAAACTATAAAACTCTTAGAGGAGAACATAGGCAAAACACTCTCCGACATAAACCACAGCAGGATCCTCTATGATCCACCTCCCAGAATTCTGGAAATAAAGGCAAAAATAAACAAATGGGATCTAATTAAAATTAAAAGCTTCTGCACAACAAAGGAAAACATAAGCAAAGTGAAAAGACAGCCTTCCGAATGGGAGAAAATAATAGCAAATGAAGCAACTGACAAACAACTAATCTCAAAAATATACAAGCAACTCCTGCAGCTCAATTCCAGAAAAATAAACGACCCAATCAAAAAATGGGCCAAAGAACTAAATAGACATTTCTCCAAAGAAGACATACGGATGGCTAACAAACACATGAAAAGATGCTCAACATCACTCATTATTAGAGAAATGCAAATCAAAACCACAATGAGGTACCACTTCACACCAGTCAGAATGTCTGCGATCCAAAAATCTGCAAGCAATAAATGCTGGAGAGGATGTGGAGAGAAGGGAACCCTCCTACACTGTTGGTGGGAATGCAAACTAGTACAGCCACTATGGAGAACAGTGTGGAGATTCCTTAAAAAATTGCAAATAGAAATGCCTTATGACCCAGCAATCCCACTGTTGGGCATACACACAGAGGAAACCAGAATTGAAAGAGACACATGTACCCCAATGTTCATTGCAGCACTGTTTATAATAGCCAGGACATGGAAACAACCTAGATGTCCATCAGTAGATGAATGGATAAGAAAGCTGTGGTACATATACACAATGGAGTATTACTCAGCCATTAAAAAGAATACATTTGAATCAGTTCTGATGAGATGGATGAAACTGGAGCCGATTATACAGAGTGAAGTGAGCCAGAAAGAAAAACACCAATACAGTATACTAACACATATATATGGAATTTAGGAAGATGGCAATGATGACCCTGTATGCAGGACAGCAAAAGAGACACAGATGTGTATAGCGGACTTTTGGACTCAGAGGGAGAGGGAGAGGGTGTGATGATTTGGGAGAATGGCATTGAAACATGTATAATATCATGTAAGAATCGAAATGCCAGTCTATGTCTGATGCAGGATATGACACGCTTGGGGCTGATGCGCGGGGATGACCCAGAGAGATGTTGTGGGGAGGGGGGTGGGAGGGGGGCTCATGTTTGGGAACGCATGTATACCTGTGGTGGATTCATGTCAATCTATGCCAAAACCAATACAGAATTGTAAAGTAAAAATTAAAAATAAATAAATAAATTAAAAAAAAAAAAAGAAAGCATGAAAACTGCAAAAAAAAACAACTAATAATTATTAAATAAGACATGACAGTCATCTTAAAAATACAATGGTTACTATAGAAATATGAAATAAAAGGGTTGTAGCAATAAAAAAAAAAAAAAGAAAAGAAAAGGCAGAAGAACCAGAGATCAAATTACCAACATCTGCTGGATCATGGAGAAAGCATGAGAGTTCCAGAAAAACATCTATTTCTGCTTTATTGACTATGCCAAATCCTTGGACTGTGTGGATCACAATAAACTTGAAAATTCTGAGAGAGATGGGAATACCAGACCACCTGACCTGCCTCTTTGAGAAATCTGTATACAGGTCAGGAAGCAACAGTTAGAACTGGACATGGAACAACAGACTGGTTCCAAATAGGAAAAGGATTACATCAAGGCTGTATATTGTCACCCTGCTTTTTTAACTTATATGCAGAATACATCATGAGAAATGCTGGACTGGAAGAAACACATCCTGGAATCAAGATTACCGGGAGAAATATCAATAATCTCAGATATGCAGATGACACCACCCTTATGGCAGAAAGTGAAGAGGAACTAAAAAGCCTCTTGATGAAAGTGAAATGGAGAGTGTAAAAGTTGACTTAAAGCTCAACATTCAGAAAATGAAGATCATGGCATCCGGTTCCATCACTTGATGTGAAATAGATGGGGAAACAGTGGAAACAGTGTCAGACTTTATTTTGGGGGGCTCCAAAATCACTACAGATGGTGACTGCAGCCATGAAATTAAGAGACGCTTATTCCTTGGAATAAAAGTTATGACCAACCTAGATAGTACATTCAAAAGCAGAGAGATTACTTTGCCGACTAAGGTCCATCTAGTCAAGGCTATGGTTTTTCCTGTGGTCATGTATGGATGTGAGAGTTGGGCTGTGAAGAAGGCTGAGCACTGAAGAATTGATGCTTTTGAACTGTGGTGTTGGAGAAGACTCTTGAGAGTCCCTTGAACTGCAAGGAGATCCAACCAGTCCATTCTGAAGGAGATCAGCCCTGGGATTTCTTTGGAAGGAATGATGCTAAAGCTGAAACTCCAGTACTTTGGCCACCTCATGTGAAGAGTTGACTCATTGGAAAAGACTCTGATGCTGGGAGGGAATGGGGACAGGAGGAGAAGGGGACAACAGAGGATGAGATGGCTGGATGGCATCACTGACTTGATGGATGTTAGTCTGAGTGAACTCCGGGAGTTGGTGATGGACAGGGAGGCCTGGCGTGCTGTGATTCATGGGGTCGCAAAGAGTTGGACACAACTTAGCGACTGTAATGAACTGAACCGAACCGAATTTGCCTTGATTCATGGACCTAACATTCCAGGTTCCTATGCAACATTGCTCTTTATAGCACCGGACCTTGATTCTATCACTTGTCACATCCACAACTGGGTATTATTTTTGCTTTGGCTCCATCCCTTCATTATTTCTGGAGTTATTTCTCTATTGATCTCCAGTAGCATATTGGGCACCTACCAACCTGGGGAGTTCCTCTTTCAGTATCCTATCATTTTGCCTTTTCTTACTGTTCACGTTGTTCTCAAGGCAACAATACTGAAGTGGTTTGCCATTCCCTTCTCCTGTGGACCACATTCTGTCAGACCTCTCCACCATGACCCACCCATCTTGTGTGGCCCCACAAGGCATGGCTTAGTTTCATTGAGTTAGACAAGGCTGTGGTCTGTGTGATTAGATTAACTAGTTTTCTGTGATTATGGTTTGTGTGTCTGCCCCCTGATGCCTCTTGTAACACCTACCGTCTTACTTGGGTTTCTCTTACCTTGGATGTGGGGTATCTCTTCATGGCTCCCCCAGCAAAGAGAGGAATATAAATTGAAACGTTTAATCCAAATTACCTTTAATTGTCTTCTAAAACTAGTTGTTATGTTATAATGTTAAATGAGTTTATTAGAGAGCAACATCAATATTAATTTTATTTTATTTACCATATTGATTTGTTCTTGTTTCATATGCACATGTTCAAATTTACTTAACAGGCATAAGGAGAAAAATCACATTTTCTTTTATGCATATGCTGACCATTTAAAAAGAGAAACAATTTTAAGATATTTAATAGAAATTAGATAAATACTGTTTATTTTTCTCTAAAAAAAAATGAGATCTCTTCTGGTGACTTTTTTTCCCCTGTTTTCCCTGATATGTACCTATCTAGTTATTTGTCAAGAGTTTGATGTACATGCCCATGACTTATTTTCTACATGTATATATACAATTCAGTAAATAAGTGGAATGGTAAAAATAGAATGATATAATGATATAATTATTTATAATGAAAATCATTAATCATTATACTATTCCAGGTACACGGTTTTACTGTTTTACACACTTTACTCTTTGAACCTTTTACATTAGCCCCATTATGTAGGCATTATTATTATCCATACTTGCAGAAACTTACTCTTATGCAAGCAATGTATATTTCCAAAGATCATCCAACCATTATGTGGCAGAGGTGAAATTGAGGAGGTGTGTTTTGGTCCCAGAGTTGGTGCACTCAACCATCTGGTTATGTTACCCATCAATGGGTAAAATAAATTCATGAATATTAATATATGGATTCCACTTTATTTCCCAAACAGCTTCTGTTGTTTCAAACAGCTTTAATATTAATTATATCTATTTAGTAGACTTCAGCCAATAATATTCTCTTCCTGTGTTATCTTTCTCTTCAACAAAGAACACTTCTCTAAAAAAATCAAAATCTCTTTCTCTCCAGTTGCATTATTACACAGTTCATTGGATCATGGCTTTGTGTAACCATGAACAAAATCATCTCATCTCTATTTCCTGAACTGCTAATTATATGTGGCAAATTAAATCAAGTCCATGTTAGGAAAGACCATTAATTAATTAATTTAATTAAGAGTAAGAAGAGAGGATATGGTTATCATATGATAATTATTCCTTTGGGATATTTTTCAGCACAATGTGTTCCATATTTGAGTGATAAAAGAACAGCCACACTTTATTAGTTTTATTAAATTGTACCTAAATGAACTGCTTGTTGCTTTTCCTGAGGTGAAACTATGGTGGAGGTAATGAAGATAATGGCGACCTCCTGCAAAACTCCCAGGCGTGCACTGCTGCACTCAGTGCCCCCGACCTTGGAGCAGGCCACCACTGACCCAGGCCTCTGCTGGGAACTCCTGGACACTGATGGGCAAGTCTGGGTCAGTCTCTTGTGGGGTCATTGCTCCTTTCTCCTGGGTTCTGGTGCACACAAGGTTTTGTTTGTGCCTTCCAAGAGTCTATTTCCCCAGTCCTGTGTAAGCTCTGATGGCTCTATGGTGGGGTTAATGTGAAGTTTCTCCAAGAGGGCTTATGCCATACCCAGGTCTGCTGCACCCAGAGCCCCTGCTCCTGTGGCAACAAAGGTCCATCTAGTCAAAGCTATGGTTTTTCCAGTGGTCATGTATGGATGTGAGAGTTGGACTATATAGAAAGCTGAGCACAGAAGAATTGATGCTTTAGAACTGTGGTGTTGGAGAAGACTCTTGAGAGTCCCTTGGACTGCAAGGAGATCCAACCAGTCCATCCTAAAGCAGATCAGTCCTGGGTGTTTATTGGAAGGACTGATGTTGAACCTGAAACTCCAATTCTTTGGCCACCTGATGTGAAGAGCTGACTCATTTGAAAAGACCCTGATGCTGGGAAAGATTGAGGGCAGGATGAGAAGCAGACGACAGAGGATGAGATGGTTGGATAGCATCACCAACTAAATGGATATGAGTTTGAGTAAACTCCAGGAGTTGGTGATGGACAGGGAAGCCTGGTGTGCTGCAGTGCATGGGTTTGCAAAGAGTTGGACATGACTGAGAGACTGAACTGAACTGAAATGAACTCCTTAATGCAAAGCATAGGATAATGTATCTCCACGTAGAATACAGGTAATGGGAATTTTTATATAACCCCCAAATATTTAGGACCACTTAGAACACAGGTATTGGGAATTTTTATGTAACCCCCAAATATTTAGGATCCTTTAAGTTTCACTACATGGTGTTTTTGTATCGAGAAAGAGGGACTAAATATAAATACAGTTACTTTTCTGCCCTATGTGATTTGCTCCCAGGTAATATTTGCATAAAGATGAATATCATAATTAGTCAAATTCCAACCTAGAGGTGATATTATACCACCTCTAATGGATGTTAGAATCTTGAACAAAATGTGTTCTATTTTTGTCAGTTTGCTACAAATTCAATTAAACAAGAGCTCCTTATTACTTGGAGAATGAGTACCATAAAGTGTGACCTTTTAGAATTTAATATAGTCCATGACAATTCGATGGTAAACTAGAGGTATATATCTGTTGGAACACATAGAGAAGTATACAGATTAATGGTTAAGTTTTTAATATGTAGTAATAATCTACATGAAAGATTATGCAAAATTTGCCATATTGATACTTTTTATTTCCAGGTGTCACTAGTGATAAAGAACCCACTAGCTAATGCAGGAGATGTTAGAGACACCAGTTCAATCCCTGGCCCGGGAAGATCCCCTGGAGGAGGGCCTGGCAACCTGCTCCAGTATTCTTGCCTGGAGATTCCCCATGGACAGACAGTCCTGGAGGATAGAGTTATGGTCCAGAGAGTTGCGAAGAGTCAGACATGACTGAAGCAACTTAACATGTACACACATGGACTGTGGCATTCATTATACTCACATCGTCGGGCAAGCATCACCACCATCCATCTCCAGAACTTTTTCTTCTTCCCAAATTGAAATTGTTCACATTAAATACTTAATTCCCCATACCTTCCATACAAATATAAGAATGGTGACAATCACCATTCTAGTATTTAACCCTAAGAGTTTGACTTTTTTAGATTCCCCATATAAGTGGAATTGTATAAGATTTGTCCTTTTGTGACTGGCTTAGTTCACTTGGCATAATGTCTTCAAGTTTCATCCCGGTTATAGTATGTGTCAGAATTTCTGTCTTTCATAAGACTGAATAATATTCCATTGTATGTACTTGACACATTTTGCTTATTCAGCTCTCCATCCATTGACACTCAGGCTCTTTCCCTCTTAGGGTTATTGTCAATAATGTTGCTGTGAATATGAATGCACAAATATCTGGTTGAGTCTCTGCTTTTAATTCTTTTGGCTATATTCCCAGAAGTGGAAATGCTCAGTCATATGGCAATTCTATAGCTAATTTTTGAGGAAATGCCATTATGTTTTCTATAGCAGTTACATCGTTTTATATTCTTAGTAATGCACAAGGCAGAAGGGTTCCAATTTCTTTACATTCTCAGCAACAATTATTTTCTGGGTTTTTCATTTTGCTTTGTTTGTTTGTTTTTGCTTGCTTTATATTTTTACCAAAAATTACCTTTTCTTTGTTTGCTTTGTTTTGTTTCTTTTATCTTACAAGAATAATCCTAATGGGTATTAAATGGTTTGTCACTATAGTTTAGATTCTCATCTTTAGTGATTGCTAGTGTTGAACATCATTCATGCAGTTATTGGCCATTTGTATACCACTTTTTGAAAAATGTTTATTCAAGTTCCTTATCCATTTAAAAATCAGGTTGTATTGTTCTTGCTTTTAAATTGTATAAGCTCTTTATATATTCTGGATCTTAATCTCTTAGCAGCTATGATTTAGAAATATTTTCTCAAATGCCAAGCATTGCCTTTTAACTCTATTCATAGTGTCCTTTGAAGCATAAAAGTTTAAAATTTTTTACATAGTCTAACTACTATTTTTTTCTTCTGTTGCCTGTGTTTTTGGTGTCAGACTCAAGAAACCATTGCCAAATATAATGTAATAAAGTCTCCCCCTAATATTTTTTTCTAAAGTTTTATAGGTTTACTTCTTAGGCTTTGGTCTTTGATCCATATTGAGTTATTTTTTGTATGTTATACTGTAAAATCCTACTTCATTGCTTTTCATCTGGATGTCCAGTTTAACAACATAATTTATTGAAATTATTATTCTTTTCCTATTGGCACCCATGTAAAAATCATTTGACCACATATAAGAAAGTTTATTCCTTGGCTCTATATTCTCTCTATAGATATAGATAGATATAGATATATAGTTGTTGTTGTTTAGTTGCACAGTTGTTTCCAACTGTTTTGTGACTCCATGGACTATAGCCCACCAGGTTCCTCTGTCCATGGAATTTACTGGAGTGGGCTGCCATTTCCCTCTCAAAAGGATCTTCCTGACCCAAGGGTCAAACTGACATCTCCTGTACTGACAGGCAGCTTCTTTACCACTGAGCCACCAGGGAAGTCCATGTATATGTGTGTGTTTGTATGTATATATATATATATATATGTGTGTGTGTATGTTCTTAAGTATTTTATCTTAAACTAGTGTGTGTGTATATATATATTTAATATACATAAATATATATTATATAAGTATTTATATATATAAAATAAATATATAATACTAATAATAATACATAATACAATACATATACATATACAATATATACATATATATACTATATATATACAATACATATATATATATACAATACATATACAATCTATAATATAATATATAATTTTATATTTTATCTTATTTAATATTATAATATTGATTACATATATGTATATTAAAATTATAGCATATAAAAAATTTATATTATATATTTATATATTAATAATATAATGTAATATATTTAATATTTCTAATTTTATGTTATATATTATAATAGAATTATATATTTTATACTATTTCTAATTTATATCATTATAATATAAATTATAATACAATATAAAGTATAATATATAATATAAATTATAATATATTAGATATAATTATATTTATATAATATGATATTATTAGATTATATTATTTATTAAAATATTATATAGTAATGTATGATATAATATAATTATATACATAATATAGTAAGTATTTTATATTATACTTTTGTGTGTATATATATATATATGTATGTATTCTTAAGTATTTTATCTTATACTTCATGCTATTGTGAGATTGTTTAATTTTCTTTTTGTATCATTCCATGTTAGTGTAGGAAACATAAATGATTTTTGAATGTTAATTTTGCACCCTGAAATTCAGCAAATTTGGAAACTGCAGTGGCCACAGGACTGGAAAAGGTCAATTTTCATTCCAATCCCAAAGAAAGGCTATGCCAAAGAATACTTAAACTACCGCACAGTTGCACTCATCTCACACGCTAATAAAGTAATGCTCAAAATTCTCCAAGCCAGGCTTCAGCAATATGTGAACCGTGAATTTCCAGATGTTCAAGCTGGTTTTAGAAAAAGCAGAAGAACCAGAAATCAAATTGCCAACATCTGTTGGATCATCAAAAAGGCAAGAGAGTTCCAGAAAAACATCTATTTCTGCTTTATTGACTATGTCAGAGCCTTTGACTGTGTGGATCACAATAAACTGTGGAAAATTCTGAGAGAGATGGGAATGCCAGAACACCTGACCTGCCTCTTGAGAAACCTGCATGCAGGTCAGGAAGCAGTAGTTAGAACTGGACATAGAGCAACAGACTGGTTCCAAATAGAAAAAAGGAGTACGTCAAGTCTATATATTGTTACCCTGCTTATTTAACTTATATGCAGAGTACATCATGAGAAATGCTGGGCTGGATGAAGCACAAGTTGGATTAAAATTGCCAAGAGAAATATCAATATCCTCAGATATGGAGATGACACCACCCTTATGGCAGAAAGTGAAGAGGAACTAAAGAGCCTCTTGATGAATGTGAAGGAGGAGAGTGAAAAATTTGGTTTAAAGCTCAACATTCAGAAAACTAAGATTATGGCATCTGGTCCCATCACTTCATGGGAAATAGATGGGGAAACAGTGGAAACAGTGTCAGACTTTATTCTTTTGGGCTCCAAAATCACTGCAGATGGTGATTGCAGCCATGAAATTAAAAGACACTTACTCCTAGGAAGAAAAGTTATAACCAACCTAGATAGTATATTCAAAAGCAGAGACATTACTTTGCCAACTAAGGTCCATCTAGTCAAGGCTATGGTTTTTCCAGTAGTCACGTATGGATGTGAGATTTGGACTCTAAAGAAAGTTGAGCACCAAAGAATTGATGCTTTTGAATTGTAGTGTTGGAAAAGACCCTTGAGAGTCCTTTGGACTGCAAGGAGATCCAACCAGTCCATCCTAAAGGAGATCAGTCCTGGGTGTTCATTGGAAGGACTGATGTTGAAGCTGAGACTCCAATACTTTGACCACCTGATGCGAAGAGCTGACTCATTTGAAAAGACCTTGATGCTGGGAAAGATTGAGGCCAGGATGAGAAGGAGATGACAGAGGATGAGATGGTTGGATGGCATAACCAATTCAATGTACATGAGTTTGGGTGAACTCCAGGAGTTGGTGATGGACAGGGAAGCCTGTCGAGCTGTGGTTCATGGGGCTGCAAAGAGTCAGACACAACTCAGTTACTGAAATGAACTGAACTGAACTGAAATTTCTTTACTAGTTCTTTATTTCTTTATTCGTTCTAACAGGTGTGTGTGTGTGCACGCATGCACTTGTTTGGATTCTTTTAGGCTTTCTACATATAAGACTGTGTTATCCTGTGAAGAGAGACAGCCTCCTTTCCAATTTTGGTGGGTTTTGTTTATTTGTTTACCTAATTGCTCTGGTTAGGACTTCTAGTACTATGTTAAAGAGAAGTGGTGAAAGTAAAAATACTTGTCTTATTCCTGATCTTAGAGAAAAACATTTAGTCTTCTGCCACTGAATAAGTGTGGTTTTTAAATATTTGGTCTTTATTATATTGAAGTTATTTCTTTCTATTTCTAGTTTATTGAGTATATTTTTATCATGAAAGGGAGTTGAATGTTGTCATTTTTTGCACATTACTTGAGATTATAACAAGTGTTTTTTTCTTTATTCTATTAATAAATTGATAATAAAACATCATTCTCATTATTCTGAAGAGCTATTAAAGTGACATTGAATGTTGATTTTGCCAAGTAAACCAAAGCAAATTGCATACAACTGATTGCTATGTTGATGGTTAAAATAAATTTAAAGCCCTTTTTTGCTGCTATTTAAATAAAAAGAAAACAACTCGTCTGAACTTTTCATTATCCAATTTAAATGATTCATCTGATAATTACTGAAAATGATCCATAATTTTTACAGAATAAAGCCAAATTTTCTTTTAATAGCATCCAGATAGCTTATACAACCCTGTGCTAATGTTAGCACTGTTCCTTTTGCTTTGAATACACATTTCAGTTGTCTACTGTTGATGAATCTTCCAAGTCAGCCTTTAAAATAGAGTTCACATGTTATATCTTCTAAGTTGCATGAGCACATTCTATACCACTGAACCATCAAACATTGCTCCTTAATATAGTTTAATATGTCTTTCTTTTTCACAAAGAAATGGCGATTTTAAGATTATCTTCAACTACTGGGTCAAGTGACTGACATAAATATCTGGGCTCTCAATATCTATCTATTGAATCAAATGAATAAATAACTAGTGACCAGCCAGAATTATTTTCAAACATTTTAAAATCTAAATTTCCAACTAGGCACTTATGTATTTTTGTTTATATGCAGTCTTGTATATTTAAAGCATCTATGGAAGCAGACAGTATCTTAATTTAATGTCTACAGTGTCTAGCATACATTTTAATTGAATCTATTGTAGAAGTTTATAACTTTTAGTTTATTTATCCTTTAATAATGGACCATTTCCTCATCTAACCATAAGCAAATAAGATATTTAAAGTATGAAATGCTTTATGAAAATAAAATGCTAAATATGAATTAATCTTAAAAGATATTCTTTTGAACGTGTCAAAACAACAACAAATATTTAAGGTCTGCCCGTAACTAAAGGGGCTTTAGTATTTATTGCAGTAGCTTTAGTATTCACTGCAGTAGCTTTAGTATTCAGCAACAAAATACAATGGAAAGTAGAATAAACATACAAAGTGTCTGAGGCTGTATATTCAAACTCAGATAACAAAAACTATTGAATTTAAATAGGGACCCATTTCCCAGGTGGCGCCAGTGGTAAGGAACCTACCTGCCAATGCAGGAGATGTAAGAGACATGGGTTTGATGCCTGGATTGGAAAGATCCCCTGGAGAAGGAAATTGCAATCCACTCTAGTATTCTTGCCTAGAGAATCCCATAGACAAAGGAACCTGGCAGCCTACAGTCTGTGGGGTCTCAAAGAGTCAGACACAACTTTTAAAGTGACTTTAGTATTCAATTTGTAAATCATTAGAACACTTTGAATTTGGGGTCAAACAGTTTCAGTGTGATTGAAATCTCAATGTGCATTTATGAATAATAATGGATTCTTAATCTCCAGTATTTCTTACTGTGAAAAAACTTTAAATATGTAAAATATCATCTAATATAATTCAATATTCAATGAAATGAATAAATAATTGACAAATTAACATGTTTAGTTTTCAGGGTTAGAGTGAAATGTAACTCCTAGTATTCAAACTGCCTGATTCTTCCTCCCCCACAATTTCAAATGATCCTGTTGTTGTTCATTATTTCAAAGAATATTTGACCAAATTAAGTAATATAATTATGGCTTAAGTGTACACATCTAAAATTTTATTATTCAGAAACCAAAGGTAATTTCCTATAATGGTTATTGAGATGTGTTTGTAGCCTGTACTATGACCAGAGCAGATACTCAATCAAAATCTGTTTCTAAATGAATGAATAAATTAATGGATAAATCTGAAATAGAACAGAACTATTTTTTAACATTATGAATGATATTTAATTAGTAACTAAAAATAATAGAAGTTGTGGTTATATCTGTGACATTAAAAATTAATCATATCTAATTTTCTTTTTCCCAATCGAAAATTGAAGCCTAGGGAGATTAAATGTAATCAATGAGATTGATTACAGTGAGATCAGAGATTCAGGTCATCAAAATTTAAATCTAGTGTTTCTCAGTCCCTGTGTAAGTGCAAAAAGTGAAAGTGATAATTGCTCAGTTGTGTCAGACTCTTTGCAACACCATGGATTGTAGCCCACCAGCCTCCTCTGTCCATGGAATTCTCCAGGCAAGAATACTGGAGTGGGTTGCTATTCCCATCTCCAGGGAAGTCTTCCATACCCATGGTTCAAACCTGGGGCTCCTGCGCTGCAGACAGATTCTTTACCATCTGAGCCATGAGGGAAAGATTAAATGCTGTGTTCCTCTACACAGCTTGTTCCATGTTTCAGAAATCACTCCTGTGTTCTACTCTAGGTGGCTGTGATCAAGAAGACAAGGATTTCCTTTACCTCCACCTTGAACCCCAGTCTAAGGCTACAGTTTCACTTCAGTGAGAGCAGGTAGAAGTTTTCTCATCAGAAACAAGGCCCTGTGTTGGAGATGCTGTATTCTATGCATGTACAGCTGAAAGAACCCATCTCCCTTCCCCTACACAGAACTGCACATCCAGAGAAGCAGCTCTGTCTCAGGAGCAGCAAACTGAAGTACAAGGCAGCAACTGCTCCTGCCCCTGTCCCAGCCCCCACCCATTCACAGAGCAGAGTGTCCATACCATGAGGGGCAGGCTGAGAATACCAGGGGCTACCTCCTGGCCCAGCACTAGCTGGTCACCCATGGGTGTTACTCTGGGAGAAGCCCTGGGCTGTCCCTAGTGCACAGATTCTACCTGATGGGGAAGTCAGGCCCTAAAGGCAAGGGGCTTGCCTGATATACTTGACGAGATTGACCTGATCAGCTTAAACAATGTCATACCTGTGAGCAGTGTTGAAAGCATGGAGAGCATTCTCCATGTTGGTGGAGAGCAATTAAGAGGGTACTAGAGGCTTCAGGAAAGTGAGAGCAACAACCAGGATAGCAGAACATCCAGATATTTAACAGAGACAATCCGCAAAGACTCAGCCATGGAGCACCCTCCCGAGATTATGTTCAACCTCAAGTTGGGGAACTCATGTACCTACTAGACTGAACCTGCTCAAGAACAGGTAGAGAAAGACAGGGGCCAACTGAAAGCATTCCTCAAGCTGCACACAAATCTAGCAAGAAACAGCAGAACCCTTACTGGCACTAGGATGTTAAGCAAAACATCTGACCAAACACTTGTTTAACAATAAGCTATACTGATTCAGAGGCAATTATGAATAAACTAGGTTTAAAAATAAAATTACATGCTTCCCTGGGTGTCCTGAAGACTATGCATGGCCAAGGGCATATTCCTTCAGGATCATTCAGATAGGGAAAATCCAAGCTACAAGGCCTGGCTGAATGTGGGCAAAAAAACAGAAACATTCTAAATAGTGATAACAACCTAACCCAGTCACACACATATATCCAAAGAAGGAGGGATACAATGTTGCAACAACGATCCTACCTTAGACCCTTTGGCCAATAAGCCAATGATTTACATTCTCCCTTTCAAATAAAACAATTTAACATACCTACATCTATATGCGGCTCACTTATGTGCTTCACAACAAGTGAAAAATCTAAAATCTCATCCAGGTGGTACTATAAGCAGTTCCAGGGATAACACCTCTGAGTCACACGCCATTCTCTTTACCAAGTCTCAGGTTCTTCAAAGTAAGAAATTCTTTGCTGGGGGCCAGCGTGAGGAACTCATGAGGAAGGTCATGAGGAAGGAGGCTTGGCATACGCAAAGGTGTGATCAAGCCTCAGGAAACCCCTGTTCCTGAGCATCTACCCCAAAACCAGAGTCTGTTTTATGCTCTCCCCCATAACCCTTTCTCTCGGAGAAGGAGTAAACTGCAGCTCCAAGACAATAAAAATTCCTGGGCGTGACAAGAGTGTTTCAGCTTACGGACTCCTCTGAAGTTTATCTAGTCCAACTGTATAGGTTCATCCTGCCACATGTGATTGTTTACAGCCTCCCAATCTGAGAGGCATGAGATGTTTTAGACTTATTAAAGGCAAATTCTTTTGGGGAGTTGGAAATTATTAGTATAGTGGGTTGGTTAGGAATTATATTGGTGAAGGGTTTTTCATTTGTTGTGCCAATAATTGCTGCTAATTCCCTATCCTGGGTGTGACAAGGGTGTTTCAGGTCAGACCTCTCTGCTGACAGGCTAGCTTGTGTGACAGGATTATCCATACTCCTGCCACTATGCACATGATTGTTTACTACCTCTCAACCATAAACAGCACAGAGAGTTTTGGAGTATTTTGAAAGTCTTAATTAGCATAGGGCTTTTCTCATTGTTGAGTCAATGATTACCGCCAGGCCTCCATATCCTTAGGCACCTGGGAATATATTAATCAATGTATTTGGAATATAGAAAAGGAAATAGAGTAGTTTTAGGGTTAGCAATACTAGACTTTTTGAGTTAATGAATTTTCTCTTTTGTAATAGATAACTGTACTTTGTTATAAATCACTGTGTCCTTGCTATGTAAAAATGTAACTTTATCACTATCTTAAGACTAAATAGCTCTTAAGGGGAACATTGGTGAAAGGATTTTCATTTGTTGGGCTGATGTTTGCTGCTAAATCTCCATATTCCCTGCCCTTATAATGAATATAATTAGCATATAGGAGAAATAAGCATTAACCTTTAAGCATATAGGAGAAATAAGTATTAACCTTTAAGACTAATCATGTTAACCTTGGGTTAAATAAATTCCTTTCTTGATTGTAACTCACTACACCCTCACCCTATAGGAATGTAACTTTATTTGGAGGGTGGTGCCTGGTTTAAGAAAAAACACCCTTGGAAAAAATAAGTTTTTTGGTTATCAGAAAGAAAGGATCATAGAATGTCAGCAGGTCTCATGGCCAGAAGATGATATAATATCCCTAAGACCTTTTTTTTTATATACATTTATGTGAAGCACCTGATTTTGATAAAGGTCAGAACTGCTGACCCCTGTGTGACTCTGTATTCATCCCTATGTGTAACAAAAGGTATATAAGCAAACCCAAAAATAAAGAAATTGGATCATTTTCCAGAAAGACTGATTCCCCCATGTCGTTTTTTTCTTGCTCCCCGTTTTTCTGGCTGAATTCCCATCTGGAGCATGGATGCTATTCCACATAAACCAAGTTATTCAGCCTCTTTGTCTCTACTAATTTTCCTACTACACTATCCATTTCTAATCTCTCTATATATCTGTAATTAAATATGTATTTTTCCAAGGACGCTGATGCCGTCCCCACCTTCAAATTCCCTGGATCCACTGGGGCTGGACCCTGGCAATTCTTTATACATTTTGGAATCTCAGTGTATATGCTCTGTTACAAAAAGCCAAATTTTTAAAAATTGCAAGTAAGAAAGAAAATTCAAAATCAAATAAATAAAGTATTTAATGTTAATTACTAAACTTTAAATTATTCCTAGTAAATTATTTAATGTCGATTGGCAGACTTTATTTATGGACTTTCCTGATAATTCAGTTGGTAAAGAATTCACCTGCAATGTGCGAGACCCTGGCTGGATTCCCGGGTTGGGAAGATAGAGATAGGCTATCCACTCCAGTATTCCTGGGCTTCCCTTGTGGCTTGGCTGGTAAAGAATCCACCTGCAATGTGGAAAACCTGGGTTTGATTCCTGGATTAGGAAGATTCCTATGCAGAAGGGAAAGGCTACCCACTCCAGTATTCTGGCCTGGAGATTTCCATGAACTGTATAGTCCATGGGGTCACAAAGAGTTGGCCACAACTCTGTTTATTTATTTATTCTTAACTAATTTAGTAGTAAAGGGATAGCTTTACTTTATCTCCCCATCTATTAAACTATCATACATTCTTTTAAATATGAGAATCACCACATGATTTCATAAGAACTTATGGAAGAAATTTTCACATCCTGGGTTATGGGGGTGTCCTTCTGGCTTATACATGACTCAGCTTGAAGAGTATGCTAACTAGAACAGCCTTTCTTACAGCCTGCTAAACATGCATCATGGGCTTCCGTGGTGGCTCAGTGGTAAAGATTCTGTCTGCCAATGCAGGAGACCTGGGTTTGCACCCTGGGTCATGAAGATACCCTTGAGAAGGAAATGGCAACCTGCTCCAGTAGTCTTGCTGGGAAATTTCATGGACAGAGGAGCCTGGCAGGCTACAGTCCATGGGGTTGCAAAAACGTCGGACATGACTTAGCGACTAAACAACAACAAAACATATGCTTGCATTGGCTTTAACCACTTATGGAAAAAAATGCATTTAAAAATAAAAATGGAGTAACTGTGGTTCAGGCACCCAAAATTGAACTCGGTGACCAATGTAGATGCAGTTTCAGATTAAATTCCTGCATCACCAAGAACCTGCATTTTCTGAATTGCGTGTTAAACTCAAGGACACCATCAGCTTTTCCCAAAACAATATCGGCTAACAGCTGCCAGCTGCAATCTTACAGTCTCAAAATCTCCCTGTATAACTATGCAATCATTTTGGACCTCAACCAATCCTTACTTAACAAGCACAGTTAATTCTTGCCAGCTCCAATTATAATTCTTGGAAAACAACTCATAGCCAACTCTTAACCTTGCAGTTTTTCATTGTATAAACCTCCTCCATTATGTAGTTTGGTTGAACACAATTCAAGTACTTCCTGAATCTCTCCCCAGCTATAGTCCTCAGTTTGGCTCAAATAAAACTATTTCCTATTCCAATTATAGATTGTTTATTGATTACTTCTGTTAACAGCAGTATAGTGTAGTGTAAAAACAAAGTGAATTATAAACCTATTATTTAATTCAAACCTTAATCTTCTTGGCTACTAGAAATGTAAACAGGCACATTATGTTAATTCTCTGTCACAATCTTTCACCACTAAAATTGAGAAACTATTTTGCCTTATTTGGTTTTCATATTAAACTACATGATATATGAAAACTTAAAAGACTACTTGGTATACACTAAAAATGCAATGTTTTTTAGCTTTTTTTTTGACTGACACTTTACTATGTTGAATGAAGACAATGAAATAATAATTACATTAAATTCTAACCCTGCCACCTAAATTTTGGCTTAGAAGTATGAATAGAAGGCTGACATATCTACAAGATTGACTGAATCAAGATTTAAATATAAGGTATTAGTTTATTGTATTGTTGAAAGTTAATAACTTCAGATTTGAATGGTGCTTACTGAAATAAACCAAAGTGAAGGTTAAATATGCAGGTTCACATTCTGTGACTCATATAAACATACACATATTTTTATCAATTGCTCCTTAAGTTGTAACTGCTTATTTTTGCTCTTGAATATTTGAGCTTCCAAGCAAATCTACAAAATAATCAAACATTATGCAGACCAATAACTCAGGTTGTCTCGTGCTATTTCAGGCATTCATTTAAGTTGCCTTGATGCCATTTCACTTTCTTAACAAGCGTATCTATTTAAATATGAATTTGTTCTGTAAAATTAACAACATTAAGAGTCTACATCAATCATGTTGAAAAGTTAGTGAAAATGAAATAGAATACTGATTTCACATCAGTTTATAGAGTACAGTATTATCTTGCAACCAAAAACTTTTTGATTTATATAAAAAACCCAATCCAGTTAGTCCATTGTCAAAAATCTATGCAATGGCAATTTCTAACATGAGGGTTTCTTTCACATGTCAAAGAGAAGGTGTTCCTAAAGTGAGATATTCTAAAGCAAGATAAAGAAACATACTGCAGCCTTTCTTTTTTTCTTTTTTAGAACATACCAGAGTGCATTTGTGTGCTGGAAAATGTTAATTGGCTCTCTTGGAAAACAGCACTGGTTTGTAGGATTTGCCATTTTCATGATGTATTTTCACCCACAGCAACTGATTTCTTTCTACCAACACAGCCACTGAATGAAGAGCTAAGAAGAAATGTGCACATATCTCTTGTAAGCAGTGGACAGGAGCCAGCTCAAGGCACATTTAATACAGTGATTTTCAGAGAATGCCTTTCTGGAAAGTATCTAAATTCAGGGTTAGGAGTAGAGAAGCAATTGTGCAGCTGATTCTGGCTATACTGTACACATAATATATTTAGCTTAATGGATATCAAGTCTTTGTTGATATCCTAATCACAGCATTTTTATTTATGTTCATATATGACTTTTAAGTTTCAATGAGAATGTTTTTGGATTGAGTCTTTTTGGAAGGTGTGCTCTTATAAAAAAAGGACCATAGCTAATACAATATTTATTAAGCTGGTCTCCATGGAACAGAGGTGCCATGGAGAAGCTCCAGAAGGAGAAAATGAGCTTTTATCTCTTTCACTTGTGTGTTTCAAGATTTTGTTCAAAATAAACAAATAAGTAATCTGTTGCTTAAAAATGAAAAAGACCAACATATTTAATAGAGCAGAGAATTTAAAATCACATGGGTAACATTTCAAACCCCAGCTGGGTTTTGTCATGTGACCGGAGAAGGAAATGGCAACACACTCCAGTATTCTTGCCTGGAGAATCCCATGGACAGAGGAGCCTGGCAGGTTACATACAGTCTATGGGATCACAAGAGTAAGACATCTAAGCAACTAAGCACACACACACACACATACACACACACACACACACACACACTCATTACTGAAGTTATATGTGTCATGTGACCCCATTACTGAAGTCATTACTCAAGTGATGTGACCTCAGTAACTAAATGTGACCTCTCTGCACAGCAAGTGTGAAGATTATACAAATTGTTAGCAAGATATCTAACACTTTTCCAACAAATGTTAGTTACAAGTTGTTACTGCTCATGATGACTTCCAAATGATTGCTAAACTATCAGTTTTACTGTTGTGATAATGTGTAACAATTGATAAATAGCTCTAATTTGATTTGTTTAACTGTATACAAATAATTGGCCTTCCCTGATGGCTCAGACAGTAAAGCATCTGTCTGCAGTGCAGGAGACCCAGGTTTGGTCCCTGGGTTGGGACGATCCCCTGCAGAAGGAAATGGTTATCCACTCCAGTTCTCTTGCCTGGAATATCCCATGGATGGAGGAGCCTAGTATGCTACAGCCCGTGGGGTGTTCTTTGGAAGGAATGATGCTAAAGCTGAAACTCCAGTACTTTGGCCACCTCATGTGAAGAGTTGACTCATTGGAAAAGACTCTGATGCTGGGAGGGATTGGGGGCAGGAGGAGAAGGGGACGACAGAGGATGGATGAGATGGCTGGATGTCATCACCGACTCGACGGACGTGAGTTTGAGTGAACTCTGGGAGTTGGTGATGGACAGGGAGGCCTGGCGTGCTGTGATTCATGGGGTCGCAAAGTCGGACACAACTGAGCGACTGAACTGAAATGAACTGAACTGATGGTTCAGTGGTGCAGAATCCACCTACCAATGCAGAAGACATGGGTTCAGTTCCTGGGTCAGGAAGATTCCCTGGAGAAGGGAATGGCAACCCACTCTAGTATTCTTGCCTGGACAACCCTGTGGACAGAGGAGACTGGTGGGCTATGCTCCATGGGGTTGCAAAGATTGGACATGACTGAATGACTAAACACAGCACAGCATGTGTGTATTTATTTGTCTGAAAACATTGTTGTTGTTGTTTAGTCACTAAGTCATGTCTGTCTCTTTGTGACCCCATGGACAGTAGCCCATCAAGGCCCTCTTCCATGGGATTCTTCAGTCAAGAATACTGGAGTGGGTTGCTATTCCCTTCTCCCAGGGATCTTCCTGATTCAGGGATGGAACCTGCATCTCCCAGTTGGTAGGCAGATGCTTTAGTCCTGAGCCACCAGGGAAGCCCCTCTGGAAATATTATAACTGTCCTAAATTTCTCAGTTCTCCACAAGGAAACTTCTTCCCTCAGCCAATTCTATGTCCTCATACAAACTAAAACAGATAGAAATCTTCTTATCCTATCATCCTAGTTTTCCCTTTAAGGTTAGATTCCTTATTTTAGCAGTGAATTTCAAGGCCTTTCTTGCTTTCTGGTCTACTCTGTTAATCTCCTTCAACTTCCAAGATTACATTATTTCTTGTACAATAATTTTGTTCTCAAACTGTTTCATAAGTTGAAAAGTTTATCAAACCCTGTGTCAAATCTTCCTTTTATTAATTCAGCAATAAACCTGCAGAGTTTTATGAGTGTTAAATGAATTCATGTATGTGAAACAGAACAGTACCTGACTTACAGAAAAGGCTTAATAAATGCTAGCTGTTACTAATACATACTTATTGATTTTATATTCTGTTTTGTGTTCTGTGAAAGGTACTAGTGATAAAACAACTAACACAATTGATTGCAACTGCTCCTAAAAAGCACTGATAATCTAGAATCTAATAAGGAGAAGTAAACAGAAAATGGTTTAGAGGATATGTAATATTCAAGAAGACAAAGCTTTGAAGATTAAGGTAGAGTTCCTGGAAGAAGGGGTATATAAGCTAATATTAGTGAATATTAAGATTTCCACCCATGTCACTCATGAAATATGCCCCACAAAGGAATGTACCAGATTTTAAAATATTGTTCAGCAATATTAAAATGAATGCAAATTGAAAAAACATCTAGTTTTATCTTTTACTGTATGCATAAGAAGACTCAGACTCAAAGAGGCTAAATAATGTATCTGTGGTTTCACATAACATTTCAGTAGTTATTATTGACCAGTTTATTATTGAAATACAAGTATAGTTCAACCATTGAAAACCAGAGCAACTGAATAAAATATCTTTTGGCTTAAAACAACTTGTTAGTAATATTGTATCCCTGGTTTCTTGCAAGGGGAAACTGCTAATGAATGTAATGGAAATCTTGATTAATCCATTTGACATTTTTTTTTTAGAATGCAAACAGTATGTTATAGTTCAAATATCAAATATAAATAAATCTACAATCTACCTTGTTTCTAACTGCTTGCATTCACATAGAAGGGGACTAATAATAAACACATAATGTTAAGAATAGATAGTAAGCCAGATAATAAGGGCCTTGGAGAAAAAATAAGGTTGATAAGGGGAGACAGAGAATGCCTGAATAAGGCTATTATTACTTTTTAAATATTATTATCACAGAAGACCTTAATTTTAAAGGTGACACATGATCAGAGATCTGAAGGAGATGAGTGAACAAACCAGGAAACAGGTTTCCAGACCGTAGAAAGATCAAGGAGAAGTACATTGTATGTAAAGGTCTTTGCTTATTTGTATGTGTGTGTTAGTCACTCAGTTGTGTCTGACTCTTTGAGACCCTATGGACTGTAGCCCATAAGTTCCTCTGTCCATGGAATACTGGAATGGATTGCCATTTCCTTCTCGAGAGGATCTTCCTGATCGAGGGATTGAACGCATGTCTCCAACATTGCAGGCAAACTCTTTACCATCTGAGCCACTAGGGCAGCAATAAGGTAACAGTCTCATAATAACAGTTATTAATATCTGCAGTGAAGTGAAACAAGAAATGGAGGATAAGAACTATAAGTAAAAATTCTGGTAAGGCTTTAAGTAAAAGTGCAGAGCCTGAAGATATGTGTCAGGAATTAATATCCCTGATGGACCCTGGAATATAAACTGGAGAAAAAGAAAAGCTAAGGACATGCTAGATTTTGAGATAGACTAATTATAAATCAGAATATGACACTTTCAATATGAACTATAGTGATATATCAGTTCAGTTCAGTACAGTTCAGTTGCTCAGTTGTGTGTGACTCTTTGTGACCCTATGAAACGCAGCATGCCAGGCCTCCCTGTCCATCACCATCTCCCGGAGTTCACTCAGACTCACGTCCATCAAGTCAGTGATGCCATCCAGCCACCTCATCCTCTGTTGTCCCCTTCTCCTCCTGCCCTCAATCTCCCCCAGGATCAGGGTCTGTTCCAATGAGTCAACTCTTCGCATGAGGTGGCCAAAATACTGGAGCTTCAGCTTTAGCATCATTCCTTCCAAAGAAATCCCAGGGTTGATCTCCTTCAGAATGGACTGGTTGGATCTCCTTCCAGACCAAGGGACTCTCAGGAGTCTTCTCCAAAACCACAGTTCAGAAGCATCAATTCTTCGGTGCTCAGCTTTCTTCACTGTCCAACTCTCATATCCATACATGACCACAGGAAAAACCATAGCCTTGACTAGACGAACCTTTGTTGGCAAAAGAATGTCTCTGCTTTTCAACATGCTATCTAGGTTGGTCATAACTTTTCTTCCAAGGAGTAAGCGTCTTTTAATTTCATGGCTGCAGTCACCATCTGCAGTGATTTTGGAGCCCCCCAAAATAAAATCTGACAATGTTCCCACTGTTTCCCCATCTATTTCCCATGAAGTGATGGGACCGGATGCCATGATCTTCGTTTTCTGAATGTTGAGCTTTAAGCCAACTTTTTCACTCTCCACTTTCACTTTCATCAAGAGGCTTTTTAGTTCCTCTTCACTTTCTGCCATAAGGCTGGTGTCATCTGCATATCTGAGGTCATTGATATTTCTCCCAGCAATCTTAACTCCAGATTGTGCTTCTTCCAGCCCAGCGTTACTCATGATGTACTCTGCATATAAGTTAAATAAGCAGGGTGACAATATACAGCCCTGACGTACTCCTTTTCCTATTTGGACCCAGTCTGTTGTTCCATGTCCAGTTCTAACTGTTGCTTCCTGACCTGCATATAGGTTTCTCAAGAGGCAGGTCAGGTGGTCTGGTATTCCCATCTCTCTCAGAATTTTCCATAGTTTATTGTGATCCACACAGTCGAAGGGTTTGGCATAGTCAATAAAGCAGAAATAGATGTTTTTCTGGAACTCTCTTGCTTTTTCCATGATCCAGCGGATGTTGGCAATTTGATCTGTGATTCCGCTGCCTTTTCTAAAACCAGCTTGAATATCTGGAAGTTCATGGTTCACGTATTGCTGAAGCCTGGCTTGGAGAATTTTGAGCATTACTTTATTAGCGTGTGAGATGAGTGCAATTGTACCGTAGTTTGAGCATTCTTTGGCATTGCCTTTCTTTGGGATTGGAATGAAAACTGACCTTTTCCAGTCCTGTGGCCACTGCTGAGTTTTCCAAATTTGCTGGGATAGTGTGTGCAGCACTTTCACAGCATCATCTTTCAGGATTTGAAATAGCTCAACTGGAATTTCATCACCTCCACTAGCTTTGTTCATAGTGATGCTTTCTAAGGCCCACTTGACTTCACATTCGAGGATGTCTGGCTCTACATGAGTGATCACACCATCGTGATTAGCCGGGTGGTGAAAATCTTTTTTTGTACAGTTCTTGCATGTATTCTTGCTACCTCTTCTTAATATCGTCTGCTTCTGTTAGGTCCTTACCATTTCTGTCATTTATCGAGCCCATCTTTGCATGAAATGTTCCCTTGGTATCTTTAATTTTCTTGAAGAGATCTCTAGTCTTTCCCATTCTGTTGTTTTCCTCTATTTCTTTGCATTGATCACTGAGGAAGGCTTTCTTATCTCTCCTTGCTATTCTTTGGAACTCTGCATTCAAATGCTTATATCTTTCCTTTTTTCCTTTGCTTTTCACTTCTCTTATTTTCACAGCTATTTGTACGGCCTCCCCAGACAGCCATTTTGCTTTTTTGCATTTCTTTTCCATGGGGATGATCTTGATCCCTGTCTCCTGTACAGTGTCACAAACCTCAGTCCATAGTTCATCAGGCACTCTATCTATCAGATCTAGTCCCTTAAATCTATTTCTCACTTCCACTGTATAATCATAAGGGATTTGATTTAGGTCATACCTGAATGGTCTAGTGGTTTTCCCTACTTTCTTCAATTTCAGTCTTAATTTTGTAATAACAGTTCATAATCTGAGCCACAGTCAGCTCCTGGTCTTGTTTTTGTTGACTGTATAGAGCTTCTCCATCTTTCACTTGCAAAGAATATAATCAATCTGATTTCAGTGTTGACCATCTGGTGATGCCCATGTGTAAAGTCTTCTCTTGTGTTGTTGGAAGAGGGTGTTTGTTATGACCAGTGCATTTTCTTGGCAAAACTCTTTTCTTTGCCCCGCTTCATTCCACATTCCAAGGCCAAATTTGCCTGTTACTCCAGGTGTTTCTTGACTTTCTACTTTTCGATTCCAGTCCTTTATATAGACATATATGTATAATGATTCTCAATAACCAAACCGTAATAAGAAGATTCTGGAAGGAAAGTATATAAAAAAAAACCTCTTTTACTAAATAAATAAGCATTGCATGAAATATATAGTCATTATTGAGCCATGAATTTTTAAAAATATTTTATACAAATTTGAAAGGTTGCTTCCAAATTATAGTTATTACAAAATATATTCCCTGTATTGTACATCCTTGAATCTGTCTTCACCCAATAGTTTGTACCTCTCACTTCCCAAACCCTATATTGCCCACCCCCATCCTCACTAGTAATCACTGATTTGTTCTCTGTATCTTGGAGTCTCCTTCTTTTTTTGTTATATTCACTAGTTTGTTCCATTTTTTATATTCCATGTATAAATGATATCATAGAATATTTGTCTTTCTGACATATTTCACTTAGCATAATAACCTCTAAGTCCATTTATGTTGCTGCAAATGGCAAAACTGTATTATTTTGTATGACTAAGAAGTATCCCATTGGGATATATATATATATATATATATATATATCACATCTTCTTTATATTTTCATCTGTTCCTGGACACTTAAGTTGATTCCATATCTTGGCAATTATACACAGTGTTGCTATGAACATTGGGGTACAAACAAGTAATGTTTTATATCATATGTACCCATAGCAGTTGGAGTCTATAATGTTAAAATAATATCTCACTATATCAGAATTATTTTAACCTAAAGAGAAACAACCATATAGTAAAATATTAGAATAATTGAACCTATTCTCTCAACTATAAAAACCTCTAATTTTTGACATACATTAAAAAAAAAAACACTCACTAGTTCGATTAAAGCCTTCAACTGTGATTGACTAAACAAAACAAGAAATGAAAACACAACACAAGGGACAATAAAAATAAATAGAATATTGTATTGTGTTAGTATACGGAATTAATTGGAACAAAAATATTTTCTAGTCTAGAAGACTGATTCTCATGCAAAATTTTAGAATAAATTTAGTATTGGTGTTGAATTTTGCTGTTGAATTATTTCAAAGTATTTTGTCTTTGACAGTGAGGAATAACAAGAATCAACTTCTCAGGAACTTTAAAATGTTTTATATTAATTTGTGTGTATTTAGATCTGATATATGTGTATTAGATGATGAATTTTATATATTTGATGTCTGAAAGTTAATTAAAAAGATAATTTCACTCCCTTGGCATATTTGATTTGAAAATAAAGTTTCTTCAATTACTGCATAAATCTGAGTTTTAGAAATTATAAGAGAATTTTGTTTTTTCTATATGTAGTATGATTCTGTTTATGCTAATAAAAGAAACTGTCATTAATTAACATTTTAATCACTGTAGGTATTTCTGGTAATT
This sequence comes from Oryx dammah, assembly GCF_014754425.2. Classification (NCBI taxonomy): domain Eukaryota; kingdom Metazoa; phylum Chordata; class Mammalia; order Artiodactyla; family Bovidae; genus Oryx; species Oryx dammah. The sequence continues at coordinate 25,545,326 of NW_024070196.1, forward strand.
ACATGTTTTCAATGCTGTCATAGTCTCTTCCAAAAAGATTCCAATTCATAAATATTCAATCACTTGGGTTCATTTTCATCATAAAGGCATCAATCGTTATGTTATTTATAGGAAAAGTAATATAATTACAGCTACTGCTTCAAAACCTAAATGCCTTCAATTGCTATTATTAGTGCCTAGAAGTATGACTAGATAGCTAATATAGGGGAGAAAAGGATACAAAGAGAGGAGCAAAGTATTAAAGGATAGGTCATTCTATCAGACAGAAAATTTCCATTTAAATTTTGTACAGAAAATTCTAAATAAAAAGATGAATAATTGGTCTCTGAATTTAATCAGAATATTCAGTCAAACGTTATTATTCTTTACAAAAATCCCTATTTCAAGGTTACTTATTTGTTATAATAGTAACTATCAAAGTGGAGTTTGTTTGTTTGTTTGTTTTAAGATTAGCAATTTGGTGGCCCTTGAAAAGTAGTTCCTAACTCAAGTACAAAAGAAATGCCCTCAGCTATTCTTGATCAATTGACTAGTATGGAGTTCAGAAATTTTTTTTTTTTCTGATTATTCTGTGGCATATGGGATTATAGTTCCCTGACCAGGGATTGGATCCACATTCCCTGAATTGGGAAGTAGAATCTTAACCTCTGGACCACACTGGAGAAGTCCGAGAAATGCTTCTTTTAAGTCACTATTCCAGACTCAAGTTCAGATGTCCATGTACATTTATTGAGGAACTATTCTACAAGAATAATGCTTTTTTTTTTTTTTGGCTTTAATAACTTCTGGCAAAACACATCTTCAAGTTTGGCATAAAACTGCTTATACCTAGATTTCATTTTCAACACTTTCTCCTTGGAAGGAAAGTTATGACCAACCTAGACAGCATATTAAAAGGCAGAGACATTACTTTGTCAACAAAGGTCCATCTAGTCAATGCTATGGTTTTTCCAGTGGTCATATATGGATGTGAGAGTTTGACTATAAAGAAAGCTGAGTGTCAAAGAATTGATGCTTTTGAACTGTGGTGTTGGAGAAGACTCTTGAGAGTCCCTTGGACAGCAAGGAGATCCAACCAGTCCATCCTAAAGCAAATCAGTCCTAGGTGTTCATTGAAAGGACCGATGTTGAAGCTGAAACTCCAATACTTTGGCCACCTGATGTGAAGAGCTGACTCATTTGAAAAGACCCTGATTCTGGGAAAGATTGAAGGCAGGAGGAGGAGGGGACCACAGAGGATGAGATGGATGGATGGCAACACTGACTCAATGGACATGGGTTTGGGTAGATTTCGGGAGTTGGTGATGGACAGGGAGGCCTGGCGTGTTGCAGTTCACGGGGTCACAAAGAGTTGGAAACGACTGAGTGACTGAACTGAACTGAACTGAGATTTCATTTTCAAAACTCATATTTTGCTTCAGTGAAGCTGGTTTCTCTATCTGGACATAAAATATAACAACAAAAAAGACAAACTGTATGATGCTTCTTTGCTTTCTCAGATTGTAGTTTTTTGTTGTCTATTCCAGATGTAATTAGAGAATTCATATTATTGTTATTATTTTAGTTGCAAACACATCAATTATCTCTTTGTTGGTAGTAGTATCAAAAAAATATATATCCAGAGTAATAAAAATAGTAAAAATGGTATTATTATGGGAAAAATAGACATCTGCCTAGAACGGCACCCATTTTCAAATATAGCAAGGCCAAAGGTGATTTATAACCAAGGAGCAGGGTGGGCATCAGTGGATAGATAAATACTGAGAGAAAGCATCAGAGGTGAAAAGGGACTTGGGTTACATTGACTGGAACAGGATTTTTGCTGAAGGAAGAACAAGGTGAACTGACATCAAGATTAGAGAGTAAGAAATGTGATCAGATATGGCGAGTGGGGAGTCTTGCTAAACTAACTTGGCAGGATTTTTATTAAAACTGGGTGATGCAAAGATGAAACCAGACATTCAAAGGTAGAGAACTAGTTGAGAATTCCATTCAGGGGAACATGATTAAAGTTTGCTCAAGGAAGGCATCCTGTCAGTGACACATGGCTCCCAATCAGAATTTAATTGTCAAGACTTTCAAATGTTACTTTAGATGCAAAATATCTAATTCTTGCAGGGTATTTTCATATTTCTCAATTCTTTCAAGTCATTAGTTCCCTTTTGTGATTTTTTGGAGAAGCTTTGTGAATTTTGAATTATTTTAGCTTCTTGCATGTTCTGAAACAAGACATACATTTTTATGACTTACTTCACATAAATATCATTTGATTTTTAATACAAATGAATTTAAGTCAGTTAATAAATATTATGCCAGTCACTCTGAATAGAGCAAAACCTGTCCCCAAAACAGACATTTGGCCACTGAGATTTTCAAAATTGTGATTGCACATCCTATATCTCCAGTAAAATAGTGCATTTTTTACTTTGAATTTAACTCATAAAATGATATATCCAGATGAAATAATATTGCCCTCCCTCCCCTTCTTGGTTAGTATCTTTAATTTTTCTTTTCTTCTGGATTGTATCTTTTGAAAGTTGAGTCACTGTGCTCAGGACACACTAAAGAAGTATGATGTTACTCTCTCCTGCATTTAGGGTGGAGTCTACATAGTGTGGAATTCTTCCCTACATTGGTCTTCTGTTTCTTATTTATTGATTCATTCAATCATTTATTTATGTCAGCGTGTATTAAAGAATATTTTATACTTTGGGTTATAATCCAGTAGCTCTTTATTTTCTACTTAAAATGTTTCACCTTTGGCCTTTGAGGATTCATTTGGCTCCTCTGCCACTTTAATGTACTCTCATGTAAGTTTGTCCATAGGTTGATTGGTTTGAAGTAATTCTTTGCATTCTGCCATGAGAAGATACTCCAGCCTCATCTTCTATGTTTCTTGCTCCAGCTCTAGAAGCAATCATTTCTCCAAGAGATCTTCATTATTTTATTGGAAAATGGTATTAGAAAACAAAATCTGAGCACTTAATATGCTCATTGGACAACAGAAAGAGACCCCAAAGCAATCCAGTGGATGGAGTTTTCAGACATGGAATTTAAAATAATGTCTTGCACAGGGTTCAGGGAAGGCAATGGCACCCCAAGTCCAGTACTCTTGCCTGGAAAACCCCATGGGTGGAGGAGCCTGGTAGGCTGCAGTCCATGGGGTCATGAAGAGTCGGACACGACCGAACAATTTCACTTTTCACTTTCATGCATTGGAGAAGGAAATGGCAACCCACTCCAGTGTTCTTGCCTGGAGAATCCCAGGGATGGTGGAGCCTGATGGGCTGCTGTCTATGGGGTCACACAGAGTCAGACATGACTGAAGTGACTTAGTAGCAGCAGCAGCAGCTTGAACAGGGTTAGAGATACATAAGCAATGAATAAGAAAATATGACCAAGAACTTAAAACTATAGGGTATGTATTTAAGCTCTGAACACTTGGTAGTTACCAAAAGTTTACAACCATAATACTAACAGTCATGTGAGACATGCTGTTACTTAAATGTTGAATACACTCAAACTTGACATTAGTGAATGCACTTAATATTTTGAAGTGTCTGACATGATACTTCTAATACTATATTGAAAACAATTTTTGGTTTATATTGATCAGTTCAGTTCAGTCACTCACTCGTGTCTGTTTGTGATCCCACGGACTGCAGCAAGCCAGGCCTCTCTGTCCATCATCAACTCCTGGAGTTTACTCAAACTCATGTCCATTGAGTCAGTGATGCCATCCAACCATCTCATCCTCTATCGTCCTCCCTTCTTCTCTCACTTTCAATCTTTCCCAGCATTAGGGTCCCAGCATTTCAATTAGTCAGCTCTTTGCATCAGGTGGTCAAAGTAGGATATTGTCTGATATCCTATGTGAAATAGTGAACACATTTATTGGGAACCTACTGTGTTGTTAGAATTTAACTAAGTTCTAAATGAACAGTTCATTCTTATACTTACTAAGTGACTTTTGAAACTTCACATCACTTTTAACAGGATGTAGCACTAAAAAGTCAATTTTCTTCTTGGAGTAAGTATGGATTTTAAAACTTGAATGAAAGTGGGAGGCTAGACAGTGTAAGAAGTTGGTTCCTTATTATAATTTTTAATTTCCTGATGTCATCAGCAACTTAGCTATTCAGACATCTACTTAATCCCTTTAGAACTTTTTTCTGATTATCTGGGTGCCACAAAATTTAGCCTAGAAACTCTAGTTTGAATCATTATGTAAATTGCTTTATGAAAGAATATAACCTTACATCCTCCTGATAGAAACAGAAATTGAAAGAGGCAAACCTGAATTAATGATTCCATCCCTGAAGAGTCTCAAGAGTGAACAGCTCACAAGGGATGCTTATGAATTTTATTCTTTCCACGTCTACCCTTGACTCTCAACTGGTACTGAATAAGGGTTGTACAAGAGTAATCTTATTCTTTGTTCTAGACAATTTAAAACAGGAACAACTATTTTTTTATGGAAAGATGAAAAATTATAAATATTAATCTATTAAGTTAAGAATTATCAATGACAGGAAAAGGGAATATGGATTTTATCATATAGTGAAGTATCTTAATTAAAATTGTGTATTTCTACCATGGCATACAAAAGAGAAAATATATTATTTATGACAGGCAAATCTGAACCTGTAATGCCCAGTTGTATAATAATGAAATACAGTGAGGTACAGGCTCCCTCAGCGGTTCTGTGGTAAAGAATTCACCTGTCAGTGCAGGAGATGTGGGTTCAATCCCTGGGTTGGGAATTCTTCCCTGCAGGAAGAAATGGTGACCCACTCTAGTATTCATGCTGCAAAATCCCATGTAAGAAGAGCCTGGTGGGCTACAGTCTCTTGGGTTGCAAAGAGCCAGATATGAATGAAGTGACAGCATGCATGTACAGTGAGTTACACACTCTTCACAGAGAAATTTTATGGAAATTTTTGAAGACCTATAGGATACTCAAAACAGCTGTTGGATGTTAGTGGTAAAAAATTATATCTGCTGGGTAAAGATAATACTTCCTACTAGGAAGAAATTTAGTTCACAATTTTAGGTTTGATAATGTTTTCCCTTCTTCCTATCTTTCTAACTAGGTGGGCATTTCTGTTAGGGCCTACTCAAGAGGCTCAATAGAGGCCCTAATGATAAAAATATCACTTCAAGTTATAGAAAGTTACAGAAAGGATTGACTAAATCACCACATAATTTTCTGCATATTTTACTTTTCCCAAAATCTTTTAATATCTATTTTTGAGAAGAAGAGGAAATTGTTTCTAGACCCATACTAAAAAAGGAATCCACATGCCTGGTTTTCTGGTTTTAACCATCAGGAGTATATATCTATCTACATACATATCCATGCATATATATGTGTTGTTGTTGCTGTTGTTCAGTGGCTCAGTTGTGTTTGACTCTTTGTGACCCCATAGACTACAGCATGCCAGGGTTGCCTGTCCTTCACTATTTTTCAGAATTTGCTCATACTGTTGTCCATTGAGTCAATGATGCCATCCAACCATTTCGCCCTCTGTCATCCTCTTCTCCTCTTGCTCTCAATCTTTCCAAGAATCAGGGTCTTTTCCAGTGAGTTGGCTCTTTGAATCAGGTGGCCAAAATACTTCAGCATCAGTCCTTCCAATGAATATTTAAGACTGATTTCCTTTAGGATTGACTGGTTTGATCTCCTTGTAGCTCAAGGGTCTCTCAAGAGTCTTCTCCAACACCACAGTTGAAAAACATCAGTTCTTCTGTACTCAACCTTCTTTATGGTCCAACTCTCATATCTGTAAATGACTACTAGAAAAACCATAGCTTTGACTATACAGACCTTTGTTGGCAATGTGATGTCTCTGCTTTTTAATATGCTATCTAGGATCATCATAATTTTTCTTCCAAGGAGCAAGTATCTTTTAATTTCATTGCTGCAATCACTGTCTGCAGTGATTTTGGAGCTCAAGAAAATAAAGTCTCCCACTGTTTCCATTTTTTTCCTATTTGCCATGACACGATGGGACTGGATGCCATGATCTTCATTTTTTGAATGTTGAGTTTTAAGCCAGCTCTTTCCCCCTCATCTTTCCCCCTCATCAAGAGGCTGTTTAGCTCCTCTTCACTTTCTTCCATTAGGGTGGTGTCATCTGCATATCTGAGATTATTGATATTTCTCCCTGTAAACTTAACTCCAGCTTGTGCTTCATCCAGCCTGGCGTTTTACATGAGGTTCTCTGCATATGAGATAAATAAGCAGGGTGAAAATATACAGGTTTGATGTACTCCTTTCCCAGTTTTGAACCAGTCCTTTGTTCCTTGTCCGTTTCGAACTGTTGCTTCTTGACTTATTGCATACAGATTTCTCAGGAGGCAGGTAAAGTGGTCTGGTATTCCCATCTCTTTCAGAATTTTCCACAGTTTGTTGTGATCCACACAGTCAAAGACTTAAGTGTAGTCAATGAAGCAGAAGTAGATGTTTTTCTGGACTTCCTTTGCTTTTTCTATGATCCAATGGATGTTGGAAATTTGATTTATATTTTTCTATTCATAGCTAAAAAATTAGTTGATAATTAAATTTGCAATGAGTCACTGTTTAAACATACTTATTGAGAGAACATTCTTGCATTGATCAAAGAAGATTCAATATTTTTGCTTTTATTTGCACAGTCTGTGATTCAAAACAATGCTGGATTCTTTTGTTGTATTGGGAGGCACTGTAATTCCAGGACCTCTTCAATTAATAATGTGTTTGTCAACTTCACTCCAAGGTACTTCTGTCTCTCAGAACAGATCATGACAAATCAATTTGTCTTTTTACCATTCTTGATGAGCTCCAACACCACAGAAACTCTAAAGAAACTCTTACTCTTTTCCATCCTTCATATTTTGAATTGTCATTTATTCAGAAACAAGAATCCCTCTTATTTCTTCTAAGTTTTGATTCATTTAATCTGATCTTCAGTACAAAAAAGGTGACAGCAGTGTTCTGGCTGGTATTAAATATAAAGTGAATGAAAGTGCAAGGGAGATAAAAACCTCCAAATTATCTTCCTTTCATTAATATGAGAAAGTAATTTATGCTATGAGGAGACATAAGCCTAACACATGAGGCAAAATGTATAGTTTCATGGTTATTGTAATACCAAGCAATGAACACTTGTTCTTTTATACTGTTTGTCTAGAATACAGGCCCAAAGTGGTCCTCCCTGGCGGCCCAGCAGTAAAGAATCTGGCTGCAATGCAGGAGCTGCAGGAGACAGTTTCAGTCTCTGGGTCAGAAAGACCCCCTGGAGAAAGGCATGAGAACCCGCTCCGTTATTCTTGCCTGGAGAATACCATGGACAGAGGAGCCTGGCAGCCTACAGTCCATACAGTCACAAGAGTCTGACACGACTGCAGCAACTTAGCATGCATGCCACATGTTATAGTCCCAAAATAAGTCATTTTCTTGTATTAATTCATGTATTTTATCTCATGGCCTAATAAGAAAGAAAGTGAAAGTGTTAGTTGCTCTGTCATGTCCAACTCTTTGTGACTCCATGGACTATAGCCTGCCAAGCTCCTTCTCCATGGAATTCTCCAGGCAAGAATCCTGGAGTGGGTTGCCATTTCTTCCTACAGGGCATCTTCCCAGGGATCTGGGTCTCCTGCCTTGCAGGCAGATTCTTCACCATCTGAGCCACCAGTGATATATGTACATATGGTTTAATATATGTACATTTAAATATTAGATTGATATACTCTGTGACTAGATTAAATATTCGATTAGATTTATTGGATTGATAACATTTATATTTTGAAGATACTATTTATACTTTTTATCATAAAAATAGAAAAGTAGAAAGCACTTCTTATGTGCTTTTACATTTTATTATTTTTTAAAATACTTTATATGTTGAAATTTTTTACTCTGCTAAACATTTGTAGTTCAGAAGTCAGCTGAATCATACTATTTTTATTTAAAGATTAAGATGACAACACATGAGTTTCAAATTGGTTGTGTTCAAATCTAAACTGTACCTAAATGAGATGGAAATACCTATTTATTTTTGACAACTTAAATTTTCTTGTTGAGGATCAAGGTATACTGCAGTCTTTCAAATTTATAATCCATGTTCATTTTACATACTCTTCATATAATTGGTTTTACATTATTGAATGATACTTTTCCTTCTATTTAAGTAAAGGAAGGTGGCTCTTGAATCAAAGTTTTTTGGTCATTGTGGTGGAAAAATATATTTAAGCAAACATATTTCATTGAAGCATATTGAAGCCAGAATCTTTCTGGATGTGTTATGTGCCTCTGAGTGTGCATGCTCACTCACTCAGTCCTGTCTGGGTCCAATTCTTTGTGGCCCTATGGAGCCCACCAGGCTACTCTGTCCATGAGATTTTCCAGGCAGCTGGAGAGGGTTACCATTTCCTCCTCCAGGGGATCTTCCTAAACCAAGTACCGAACCTATGTCTTCTGTCACTCCCTATCTCCAAATACTTGAAATTTATTTCTTAAAAGATAAAAATTTTGAAATTTCCATACCATGTACTGATATTTTCTACTATATTGTTCTCTTTATTGAAATGGACATATATTATGCAGATTCTTATGTGATACACAGCATTATTCTGAGATATTATGACAGTAACGCAAGTTGTAGCATTTGCCATGTACATGGAAATCACTTTAAGAGCACCTGCATGTAATGGTTTATATAATTTTGACAACCCTTTGAGGTAGGTATCAATATCATCCTCATTTTACAGGTATGGAAAGAGAGGCAGTAATCTTTTTTTGGAGGTAAAAAGAAAATGTGTTTTAGAAGCAAAATTGAGCTTATCTCATCAAAACCATACTCTATCAAGCAATAATCACAATTAAAATGTTATGATAATGTCAGAACGTCTAAAACTATGTGAGATTCTTCTCTACCATGTATACATAAACAGGCTTCAGTTTTGGAATTTTTCTCTCACTTCTTTAGTGTCATCCAGCTATCTATCTATTAATGATTGATAATGCCAGCTGCCAGCTATCAATGTTTAAATACTTAAAACACTTTAAAAGTATTTAAGTATTTTTTAAATACTTCAGTTCAGTTCAGTTCAGTCACTCAGTTGTGTCCGACTCTTTGCGACCCCATGAATCGCAGCACACCAGGCCTCCCTGTCCATCACCATCTCCCGGAGTTCACTCAGACTCATGCGCATCGAGTCCATGATGCCATCCAGCCATCTCATCCTCTGTTGTCCCCTTCTCCTCCTGCCCCCAATCTCTCCCAGCATCAGAGTCTTTTCCAATGAGTCAACTCTTTGCATGAGGTGGCCAAAGTACTGGAGCTTCAGCTTTAGCATCATTCCTTCCAAAGAAATCCCAGGATTGATCTCCTTCAGAATGGACTGGTTGGATCTCCTTGCAGTACAAGGGACTCTCAAGAGTCTTCTCCAACACCACAGTTCAAAAGCATCAATTCTTCGGTGCTCAGCCTTCTTCACAGTCCAACTCTCACAGCCATACATGACCACAGGAAAAACCATAACCTTGACTAGACGGACCTTAGTCGGCAAAGTAATGTCTCTGCTTTTGAATATATTATCTAGGTTGGTCATAACTTTTCTTCCAAGGAATAAGCGTCTTTTAATTTCATGGCTGCAGTCACCATCTGTAGTGATTTTGGAGCCCCCCAAAAATAAAGTCTGACACTGTTTCCAAAGTTTCCCCATCTATTTCCCATGAAGTGATGGGACCAGATGCCATGATCTTCGTTTTTTGAATGTTGAGCTTTAAGCCAACTTTTTCATTCTCCTCTTTCACTTTCATCAAGAGGCTTTTTAGTTCCTCTTCACTTTCTGCCATAAGGGTGGTGTCATCTGCATATCCGAGGTTATTGATATTTCTCCTGGCAATCTTGATTCCAGCTTGTGTTTCTTCCAGTCCAGTGTTACTCATGATGTACTCTGCATATAAGTTAAATAAGCAGGGTGACAATAACAGCCTTGAAGTACTCCTTTTCCTATTTGGAACCAGTCTGTTGTTCCATGTCCAGTTCTAACTGTTGCTTCCCAACCTGCATACAGATTTCTCAAGAGGCAGGTTAGGTGGTCTGGTATTCCCATCTCTTTCAGAATTTTCCATAGTTTATTGTGATCCACACAGTCCAAGGCTTTGGCATAGTCAATAAAGCAGAAATAGATGTTTTTCTGGAACTCTCTTGCTTTTTCCATGATCCAGCAGATGTTGGCAATTTGATCTCTGGTTCCTCTGCCTTTTCTAAAACAACCTTGAACATCAGGGAGTTCACGGTTCACATATTGCTGAAGTCTAGCTTGGAGAATTTTGAGCATTACTTTACTAGCATGTGAGATGAGTGCAATTGTGCAGTAGTTTGAGCATTCTTTTGCATTGCCTTTCTTTGGAATTGGAATGAAAACTGATCTGTTCCAGTCCTGTGGCCACTGCTGAGTTTTCCAAACTTGCTGGCATATTGAGTGCAGCACTTTCACGGCATCATCTTTCAGGATTTGAAACAGCTCAACTGGAATTCCATCACCTCCTCTAGCTTTGTTCATAGTGATGCTTTCTAAGGCCCACTTGACTTCACATTCCAAGATGTCTGGCTCTAGATTAGTGATCACATCATCATGATTATCTGGGTCATGAAGATCTTTTTTGTATAGTTCTTCCATGTATTCTTGCCACTTCTTAATATCTTCTGCTTCCGTTAGGTCCAGACCATTTCTATCCTTTATCAAGCCCATCTTTGCATGAAATGTTCCCTTGGTATCTCTAATTTTCTCGAAGAGATCTCTAGTCTTTCCCATTCTGTTGTTTTCCTCTATTTCTTTGTATTGATTGCTGAAGAAGGCTTTCTTATCTCTTCTTGCTATTCTTTGGAATTCTGCATTCAGATGCTTATATCTTTCCTTTTTTCCTTTGCTTTTCTTCTCTCTTCTTTCCACAGCTATTTGTAAGTCCTCCCCAGACAGCCATTTTGCTTTTTTGCATTTCTTTTCCATGGGGATGGTCTTGATCCCTGTCTCCTGTACAATATCATGAACCTCATTCCATAGTTCATCAGGCACTCTATCTATCAGATCTAGACCCTTAAATCTATTTCTCACTTCCACTGTATAATAATAAGGGATTTGATTGAGGTCATACCTGAATGGTCTAGCGGATTTCCCTACTTTCTTCAATTTAAGTCTGAATTTGGCAATAAGGAGTTCATGATCTGAGCCACAGTCAGCTCCCAGTCTTGTTTTTGTTGACTGTATAGAGCTTCTCCATCTTTGGCTGCAAAGAATATAATTAATCTGATTTTGGTGTTGACCATCTGGTGATGTCCATGTGTAGAGTCTTCTCTTGTGTTGTTGGAAGAGGGTGTTTGCTATGACCAGTGCATTTTCCTGGCAAAACGCTATTAGTCTTTGCCCTGCTTCATTCCACATTCCAAGGCCAAATTTGCCTGTTACTTCAGGTGTTTCTTGACTTCCTACTTTCGCATTCCAGTTCCCTATAATGAAAAGGACATCTTTTTTGGGTGTTAGTTCTAAAAGATCTTGTAGGTCTTCATAAAACCATTCAACTTCAGTTTCTTCAGCATTACTGGTTGGGGCATAGACTTGGATAACTGTGATATTGAATGGTTTTGCATTTTGGACTCCACCACTTCTGTTAAGAAGTCATCTGTAAATCTTTTTTTCCTGTTCATGAAGATAGAGCATTCTTCCTCTAACTAACCAAGATCTTCTTTTCTTCGTTGTTTTGTGGCAAGAAATCACAGGTTCTATTGTACAGATGTATTTTATTGCAATGACACATTCATAGTGCTTGTTAATAATGTGTACTGATACCATTTCTGATTTTTAAAATTTTCATTCATAGTACTGTGTATTTAACTTTTACCCATCATATTTTATTTTATACTCTAAGATTTTCTTATGGGATTTCACTTACCTCTAATGTTAGAACTTTTTAGGTTCTATGTCATTGGTCGTATGTATATAATGCTCTTCTACATAGTTTCTATTCAAATCTCTATACTTATTTGTAAAACATTTTTACCCCTCAAGAATACTGGAGTGGGTTGTCATTCCCTTCTCCAGGGGATCTTTCTGATCTAATGATGGAACCTGGGTCTCCTGTATTGCAGGTGGCTTCTTTACCATCTGAGCCACCTGGGAAGCCCATTATTAAACAAATATTCTGAGCTCATAATTTCAGTTGCATTTATCACATAAGAAAATTTTACTTGATTTTTTAAAATTCAATTATCTCCTGAAAATTTCTCTCATCATCTCATTTAAAAAATTATTTTTTATTCAGTTATGCTGGGGTCTTAGTTGTAGCTTGCAGGATCTTTGATCTTCATTGTGGCATGTGAGATCTAGTTCCCTGGCCAGGCATTGAACCTGGGCCCCCTGCACTGGGAGTGCAGAGTCAGCCACTGGACCCCCAGGGATGTCCATCATCATGTCATTTTAATATATTACTGATAACAATTATTTTAAAATCTTTACTCTGAAAACTCTACAGTGTGGTTCCAGTATATTCTGTCTTCATCTATTTTTATTACTTTTTCTTCTTTCTTGTTTTTCAGTCATGTCAACATATCAGTCAGTATGTCTGATTATTTTATTTGATTTTACAATACAATACAAGCTACTGTGTACAGGAAAAAAATAGAACTTGAGGTTATGAATAATGTTATTTTTTTCTTCAGATAGGATTTGGATTTGATTCTGGGAAGGGAGCTAGAGGGAGATGAGATCATATTAGATTGTTAACATATTCAAAACCAGGCTTCAAGTTTAATGACTGCTATATTTCTCTGATTCAGCCTCATTTCCATACTAGCAACTTCTCTGGTATCTCAAGTAGAAAACTAGTGTGTATCAATGTCTCCACTCCTTGGCGAGTTCTGAACTCATATATTTACACACTGAACCCTAAAATACTGACATAAATTTTGTTCAATTCTAAACCTCTCAGAAGCAGCTTCCATGCAGGGTTAGTTTGCTTGCTTCCTTGATTTCTTTTTTTTTTAATTTTGAATGAGTACATGACTTAAAGAAAAAGTAGTACTGAAGGTCACACACTCTTTCCTGCCTCTTCTTTTCAGGATTTTGTTTTCTCAAGATACCGATACCTTGGTAGCTTTTCAATTTCATTTAAAAATTTTCTAGAAATCTATTATTAGATAAGGAGAGAAAGAGAGATTAGCCTTTTATGTTCCTTTTTGAAAGTTAATTAGTTAAAGTAGTTTTCCATCCCTGGAAAAAGGAATGTAAATGTATTCTTCTAAATATAAAGTCTTCAGTTCTTAAACTGTAAAATATTAAAATTTATCCTTTCCAGTATAATTGTAATAAAACAGAGTAGATGTTAGACAACTATATCTTTTAATATCATTCTTTCCTCTGTAAATACCCATTGAAGAAACAGACCTTGAGAAGTGAATTATTTAAATCATGAATTCTTTCAGAAAATATTTACTGGGCAGACGTAATGAGCTAACCTTTGTGCCATGTTCATTAGCTCTGATCTTCTTTAATTCAGAACTAAGCAGATGATATCATGATACTAGAGGAGATGTGGACAGATCACAACCTTTGAACCACATTTAGTCTGCCAGCTGTTTCACTGTTGGATATGAGCTAAGCATGCTTTCAACATTTTTAAATGTTCAAAAACATCAAGAAAAAAAGAACCATGACATGTGACTATTGCACGAAATTCAAATTTCTGTGATCAGAAAAAAGTCTTACTGAAATGTAGCCACACACATTTGTTCACAATCACATATGACTTCTTTTACACTACAGTGTTGGAATTGAGTAACAGGTATTATATGACCTTGAAAACCTAACAGATTTACTGTCTGGTCATATGTAAAATGTTGACAAATGCCTTATTAGATTATTGATTTTGTTTTTTACTCAAAACAACATCGATTATATTTTGAAACTTGATTCTCCTTCTTCAAAAATAAAACTTTTACTTTACAAAAAGCCCATCAGCAGAAGAATGGATAAGAAAGCTGTGGTACATATACACAATGGAATATTACTCAGCTATTAAAAAATAAAGCATTTGAATTAGTTCTAATGAGGTGGATGAAACTGGAGTCTATTATACAGAGTGAAGTAAGTCAGAAAGAAAAACACCAATACAGTATATTAATGCATATATATAGAATTTAGAAAGATGGTAACAATGACCCTATATGTGAGACAGCAAAAGAGACACAGATGTAAAGAACAGACTTTTGGACTCTGTGGTAGGAGGCGAGGGTAGGATGATTTGAGAGAATAGCATTGAAACATGTACATTACTATATATGAAATAGATCGTCAGTCCAGGTTTGATGCATGATACAGGGTGCTCAGGGCTGGTGTACTGGGATGACCCTGAGGGATGGGATTGGGGGGAGGAGGTAGGAGGGGGGTTCAGTATGGAGGACACATGTACACCCATGGCTGATTCATGTGAATGTATGGGCAAAAACACCACAATATTGTAAAGTAATTAGCCTCCAATTAAAATAAATAAATTAATTTACAAAAAAATTTAAAAAAATTCTCTGAAGAAGCATTCCATACTTGAACTTGATTGTTTTTCCTACCAGCAAAAGCTCAAAATGTGTATCTGCATTTCTATTTTCTTTGGCTATACATTAGCAATTAGACTTCAGATAGTCCCACTCTATAAATAGCATCCCTTGAGCCTTACCTTTTAAAAATCCAGAATTTCTAATTTGTAGGAAGGTGAAAGTCATTCAGTCGTGTCCGACTCTTTGCAACCCCATGGACTATAGAGTCCATGGAATTCTCCAGGCCAGAATACTAGGGTGGGTAGCCTTTTCCTTCTCCAGGGAATCTTCCCAACCCAGGGATTGAACCTAGGTCTCCCGTATTGTGGGCGGATTCTTTACCAGCTGAGCCATTTGTAGGAAAACCTATCCTCAAAAATTATGTCAAAATGACAACCTCAGCTCATTGATTCTTTTAGACTCCTAGCATGTATTTATCCCATCCTCCCTGGTTATATAACAGCTCTTTTAAAGTACCTTAGAAATTATATAGGTTACTATTCAATATAAAATGCCACATCTATTTGAACATGTACATTTGTTCTTCAGTTATTTGGATAATTATTTTTCTATTTTCTAAAAAATAAGCCATATACAGAAAAATGGCTTGATAATAATTTACAGAAATAGTTGCAAGTAAGTATAGCTTAAGGAGGTTTGGCTGGTGGGAAACCAGATAGAAAACTGTTCTTTTTGTTTGTTTGTTTGTTTTTCAGTTTTGTAGAGATTACCTGATACACTATGAAATCTTTAAAATTTTTACTCTTCTCTGGTATGGCATTAAGTTTATAAAAATAATTTTACTGGCCAACTTAAATATTTTCAAGAAAATGACTTATGAATCAGGTCCAAGTGTTAATCCAAGCTTTAATATTTCTAATTAATTAACGTTGGCTACAGCAGCTATAAGCTTCTAAGCAAGGGATTACTGGTGACTTATCTGAGAATAAAACAAGTCCATTATTTGCACAAAATATCTTTAAAATGGTTGCCTAAAACCTACAAAAGCTTTGAAGCATGTTGATATAAAAATCACTCTCAAAAGCCATTTAATTCCCTTAAGATACTAAAACCTACTCAGCTTAAAAAAAAAAAAAAAAAAGACCCTCAAACTTTAAATACTTGATGATTAATCTCCTTGTCTTAAAACTTAAATTCAACCTTTCTAGTGTTTGAACAGCAATTGAAGTAGAACACTTATGCAAACGAAAGGAGACATTACTTCCTAGAGGAAAAGTATGGTGATTGGGTTGGGACACTCCTATTTTTTACCTACCTTTCCAGAAAATCTTGAATTAGGCAGTGAAATAACTTTGTATTTAAATAAAAGCAAATCAATGTAAAATTCAGAGAAGTGTGACTTTGGGAGCTGTAAAAATTTTTCAATTCTACGGTTTTATATTGTCTTGAAATGTGATTTTGTGTGTTGACCTTATGTAAAATAATGGCAACAAATTTAAAATCAAAATGTATAAAATCATGTCAATTTTCATAATCTATATTTTAAAATTATTGATGACATCCTGAGGGATATAAATACAGTGAAAATGAATCTGAATTCCCATTTAGTATTGCTTCAGTATAGCTGTAATGAATTTGAATGTGTCTGTGATATATTCCTGTTATAACTGTAAGTTTACAAAAATTAGAGAAGTACTGGAAAGACATTCATTTTTTTTTAATGATAGTTTATAAGTCCTATAATATATGCATCCCCAAATGTATATATTTTAAAATTTTTGGCTTAGAAAATATCAAAAATAAAATGGGAAAATCTGGGTAAAAATGACATAGTAAACATATATTTTTGCTTCCTTCCAAAACACTTAATAAAGAGAATTGATTAGATTTTTAGATCACAAGCCCATAAAGATGAAGCAAACAAAAGAGGAGAAAATAGTCAACTAAGTATTGGCATGTTTAGAGTAAATTGGTAAATGGTAACTGAGCAGCAGATCAAAGAATGATAAATTCTAAGCAGACAATAAAGAGACTCATGTGACTTAAACTTAGAACCCCTCAATTCTTATTTTGAGTTGAATTCCATCTGAAAGCAAAGGCAAAATGGACTAAATAAAGACATATTTTATGAATGTCACTAAAATAAGATACAATTTTTAATGCAAACCAATTATCTAGGTGTGATTTCTAACATTTTGGGGTAAAAAAAAAACATCATCTTTCTCTAATTGCAGAATAAAACTGCAAAGATAAAGCTCATTTTTTCAGAGCTTAAAACATAGAGATAATGACTTACATGTTGAACACAGCAGCCCTTTCTACTATTCAGATCCTAGCATGCGGAATCACAGAACACTGACATCCAGGTATGATGTCGTGGTATGTGGGTTTTGGTTTTTTTTTTTTTTGAAAATCCAACCATTCTCATAAGATTGGAAAAGAGATGTTATCAACACATATTCTCAAGGAAACCAGCCATCTAGAAAATCCAGACGATACCTACATTTGTTAAGCATTACCTTCTAATGGAGCTTCCATGCATCCTTTTATTCAGGAATTCTTAATTATGAACAGGTAACCAAAGATTACTCTACACATGGACATCACCATATGGTCAATACCAAAATCAGAGTGATTATATTCTTTGCAGCCAAAGATGGAGAAGCTCTATACAGTCAGCAAAACCAAGACCAGGAGCTGACTGTGGCTCAGATCATGAACTCCTTATTGCCAAATTCAGACTTAAATTGAAGAAAGTAAGGAAAACCACCAGACCATTCAGGTATGACCAAAATCAAATCCTTTACAGTTATAAAGTGGAAGTGACAAATAGATTAAGGGATTAGAACTGATAGACAGAGTGCCTGAAGAACCATGGACGGAAGTTTGTGACATTGTACAGGAGGCAGTGATCAAGACCATCCTCCAAGGAAAAGAAATGCAAAAAGGCAAAATGGTTGTCTGTGGAGGCCTTACAAATAGCTATGAAAAGAAGTGAAGTGAAAGGCAAAGGAGAAAAGGACAGGTATAACAAGTTGAATGCAGAGTTCCAAAGAATAGCAAGGAGAGATAAGAAAGCCTTCCTCAGTGATCAGTGCAAACAAATAGAGGAAAACAATAGAATGGGAAAGACTAGAGATCTCTTTGAGAAAATTAGAGATACCAAGGGAACATTTCATGCAAAGATGGGCACAATAAAGGAGATAAATGCTTCCAACAGAAGCAGATGATATCAAGAAAAGGTGGCAAGAATACACAGAAGAATTATACTAAAAAGATCTTCACAACCCAGATAATCATGATGGTGTGATCACTCACCTAGAGCCAGGCATCCTGGAATGTGAAGTCAAGTGGGCCATAGGAAGCATCATTAGGAACAAAGCTAGTGGAGGTGATGGAATTCCAGTTGAACTACTTCAGATCCTTAAAGATGATGCTGTGAAAGTGTTGCACTCAATATGCCAGCAAATTAGGAAAACTCAGCAGTGGCCACAGGACTGGAAAAGGTCAGTTTTCATTTCCAATCTGAAAGAAAGGCAATGCCAAAGAAGGCTCAAACTACTGCAAAACTGCACTTATCTCACGCTAGCAACATAATGCTCAAAATTCTCTAAGCCAGGATTCAACAGTATGTGAACCATGAACTTCCAGATGTTCAAGCAGGATTTAGAAAGGCAGAGGAACCAGAGATCAAAATGTTAACATCCGTTGGATTGTTGAAAAAGCAAGAGAGTTCCAGAAAAACATCTATTTCTGCTTTACTGACTATGCCAAAGCTTTTGACTGTGTTGATCACAATCTGTGGAAAATTCTTAAAGAGATGGCAAAACCAGACCACCTCACTTGCCTGCTGAGGTATCTGTATGCAGGTCAGGAAGCAACAGTTAGAACTGGACAAGGAACAACAGACTGGTTCCAAATCAAGAAAGGAGTACATCAAGGCTGTATATTGTCACCCTGCTTATTTAACTTATATGCAGAGTACATCAAGAGAAACACTAGGCTGGAGGAAGCACAAGCTGGAATCAAGATTGCCGGGAAAAATATCAATAACTTCAGATATGCAGATGACACCACCCTTGTAGCAGCAAATGAAGAAGAACTAAAGAGCCTCTTGATGAAAGTGAAAGAGGAGAGTGAAAAAGTTGGCTTAAAACTCAACATTCAGAGAACTAAGATCATAGCATCTGGTCCCATCGCTGTATGGCAAACAGATGGGGAAACAATGACAGAGTTTATTTTTTTGGGCTCCAAAATCACTGCTGATGGTGATTGCAGACATGAAATTAAGAGACGCTTGCTCTTTGGAAGAAATCAACCTAGACCACATATTAAAGAGCATATCAAAAAGCAAAGACATTACTTTGACAACAAAGGTCCATCTGGTCAAAGCTATGGTTTTTCCAGCAGTCATGTATGTATATGAGAGTTAGACTATAAAGAAAGCTGAGTGCAGAAGAATTGATGCTTTTGAACTGTGGTGTTGGAGAAGACTCTTGAGAGTCCCTTGGACTGCAAGGAGATCCAACCAGTCCAACTTAAAGGAAATCAGTCCTGAATATTAATTGGAAGAGCTGATACTAAAACTGAAACTCCAATAATTTGGTCACCTAACTGACTCATTTGAAAAGACTCTGATTCTGGGAAAGATTGAAGGCAAGAGGGGAAGGGGACAACAGAGGATGAGATGGTTGGATGGCATCACCAACTCAATGGACATGAGTTTGAGTAAACTCCAGGAGTTGGTGATGGACAGTGAGGCCTAGTGTGCTGCCGTCTATGGGGCTGCGAAGATCAGACACGTCTAAGTGACTGAACTGAAGTGAACTAATCAAAGATTATCTGTGAAAATCATCTAATCTGAAAGAGACAAAAAGTAATAAAAAAATTTTACTTATAGAGTAACTACTTGTGCCAAAGAAATATCAAATACCTTTTGCATACAATTTAGACCAATTAAATCTAATTATATGTTTGAGGAATTCTATTTGGAAAAATGAAAACTTTGAGTATTTCTTATTATATGGAACTGTTAATATATATTAGAACTTTGTCTCTCTTAGAAGTGTATCAAGAAAGAGAGACATTACGTTATTTTTAAAAACTGATTCTTTCAATTTCCACATAGTTCCATTTGAAACTTTTCTACGATATAGTACAGAATCTTAGTGGTCATTTTCTCATAACAAAGTATTTCATTATTTCATTAACCTATGAATTATTCATTTCTTATCAATTTCTCCCAAATGAAGATTCAAATAATTTTTAAAAAAGAAAATAAATTTGGAATCATATAGAATGATTATGCAATAGTGAAATAAATTATTCTGTTTTAATGTTTTGTTTTGATACTATAAAACATTTTTTATCATCTCTCAGAAAATAAAAGAGAAAAGTAAGGAATCTATCTCTGCAGTGTGCTTTTTGATTTCTTTAAACAAAAGTGAGAATTAAGATTTTTCATGTTTGGTGTTTGATAGTGAAAAGAAGAAAATTGACAGAGAATTATATTTCACAATTATTAGATAAATCAGAAGTTAAATTCAGAGAGGCTAATTATACTCTAGACTGATTATTATGATAAAGTTTATCATAAAAATGAAACCTTAGACTGTTAGTCACTCGATGATGATATCTTACTTGATTTTTCCCAACTTCACAAATGAATAAGAGAAAAGACAAAAAAGACAAAAGACAGAAATTTCTAAAGACAGAAAAGAAAAATGTATTCTCATGCAGTTAGTAACTTGAAGAACTTCCTGATATAATGTATTGGGATAAAAACCTAGTCTAAACCAGTTTTCCAAAAGAGTGTTAAGAGTATTTTTTTAATCTTTTAAAATGTTTGCATACCAAAATTTATTAACATAAAAAAATTTACATGTTTAAGTTATTATTAAAATTACTTTAAAAACTTACTCTTCTTTTTAAACTATCCTTTTCCTTTACACTTTAAAAAAAACTTACTATTTATTATTTCCTTTCTCTTATATTTGAAATTAATCATTTTGAATATATAAAGCATTGAAAATGTCTATTGGAATCATGCAGATAATGATGATGATATTTTCTGAAGGATAATATTTCCAGATGTACCCATGAATAAATAGCAGTATACTACAAAAAAGAGGTCAAATTAACAAATTAGTTTTCTTAGAAAACACAAATATGTAACAGAAATGACAAAAACAAACCACAAAAGAAGTGAAAGATAACGATAAATATCTCATCAAACACTCAATTAAAAGATAGCAATCAGAAAACAGTATTAAAAAACAGTAGCCAGAAATAATGAGTTGGCCAATAGAGTTCTTTCAGGTTTTTCTGTAAGTTCGTATGAAAAAAACAAAATGAACTTTCTGGCCAACCCAATATTTTCTAGACGATACAACAGGCATATATCTATGAGCTCTAAGGAAAAAAAGAGAGAGAGAGAGAACTGTTTAAATGATAGAAACATTGAAATAATTCAAGAAAACTTTAAAAAACTGAAGGATGTTGACTTTACAGACTGAAAGAGGTCACTTGATCCCTGACAAAACCTCCAAAAAAATATGCCCGCATTTCATTGTTGTAAAATGTTATAACTGTGGAAACAAAGCCAGTACAAGATTTCAGAGAAAATGAAAGTGACACACAGAGAATTAACGACACCAGCATTGAACTTCACAAAAGAAATATCAGAAACTCAAAACATAGCTTCACAGCTCTGAAGAGAATTAGCTTCTAAACTAGACCTCTGTACCTATCATATCAACCAAATGTGGGACAGAATTTGTACATAAGTTATAAAATGGCTGGGCTTCTCATGTGGAACTAGTGGTAAACCCTGCCTGCCAGTGCAGGAGATGTAAGAGACGTGGGTTCAATCCCTGGGGAGTGAAAATTCTCTGGAGGGGGGCGCGGCAACTCAGTTCAGTATTGTTGCCTAGAGAATACCATCCTCAGAGGAAACTGGTGGACTACAGTCCACAGAGTCACAAAGAGTTGGACAAGATTGAAGCAATTTAGCACTATACAAATGTTTCACAATGAAAAAAATTATCTTAATGAAATTTTAAAGTAACCTAATAGGGTATATAGCCACTAAAAGGAAAGAGGAAGCCAGGAACAACAAAAAATAAGTGAAAACCAGAAAACAAGATATCCTGCAAAAATAAAGATTGACAAATATGATGAACTGAGATCTCAGGTATTCACACAGGTAGGACAATATTCACTGGTTAAAATAATGAAACTTTGAAGATAGCCATGTTAAAGATTCTCATCGTTTATGCACCTTCCCTAGCTTCCCACTAATTTAAATGTGACTTAAGAAAAATCATATTTACTAAGGAAAGAAATTACATATTTTATTGTAAAAACTGGCTCCCCAAAGTATTTAAGGCATCACATCGAATTAATGAAATTGATACCTTTCTCAAATGACTAAAAATCATTTGCATTTAAATCTTGGTTAGGTTCTCTTGTTTTAGTTACAAATAAATATCAGCCCATGAATATATGAACTTTATACAAAGGGTATTACCCTGCAACAATTTCTCACAATATTAATAAATGATGAATGCTTCAGCACTAATTTGTCATAAGTTAAATTTACTTCCATATAGTAATTTTAAACATATGAAAGAAGTAATTAAGTCCCTTTTTTAGTATTATCTATATTTTAACACTTGGGTGATTTTGAAAACCTCCTGGCTATTATCATTATTTCACAAAGTCAAGAAATCTGACCAAATATTTTAGCTTAAGGGGACTTATATGAGGGAGGCTGAAAAATTACCAATTTCCTGGGATGTAATCACATGCAATTAATCTCTCCTTCTGAGAATATACCAGAAAATCTGCACATTAAGTACCCCAGGGATTTTGAGTCACACATAAATTTCAGGTTAATTCCTTTAAGAAATGATTATTAGCATGATTTTCTATATATAAGTTTATTCTTCAAAAAAGAGTAATTGTATAAAATGCCACCAGAGTGTAGAATATGGAGCCAATTATAACTGCTTATTAAACATTCCATGATTGTATAAATAAGTTAAATAGACTGAATATGGCACACCTGGGATTTTGTGGAGATTGGGAAAACTGGTGAGAGAAAATGCCCTGTGCAAAGAGAATAATGTGTTGCCAGCTGATGGTTGCCAATGAGAAGTTGATCTTAGTGTTGCCAGATCCTATTTTTCAAAGGATGATGAAAACAGACACTTTTACATTTAGAGTCTCTTGCCTTTTAAGTCTAAGCAATCACTTTTTTTTTACGCACTGATTTTACGCACTGATGGGTATCAACATGACCACCAAACACACCAATTTGTAAGCTCCCTATATATAGCAGGCTGACAATTTGTAGCACTTTACATCTTGCTATTTCCATGTGATGGCTAAGATGCTAATTGTATACTGAAATTTAGTTTAATTTCCAACCTTTATAGATTAGATTAAAAAAATAACAAACCAACTCTACTTTCCCTTTGAGGAGTAACATTTTAATGAATGTGGCCCCATATGTTTTACTCCCCAATCATTTACAAGAAGACACTTTTGTAATCTGAAGAGAAAACTGACATTCTAATAAAGGAATTTCTGATCTTCTGAGTGATCGTGTAATGAACAGTAAGACTAACTTGGCATCACAAAACTCTTAGGTGTGTGATTTACATAAATGAAGGGCCACACTCTTTGTTGATAGGTAGTATCAGATCAGGAAAAAATAAGATCAGGGATTCAAAGTACTACAATTTCACTATAATAATGTCCTAGAAACGTAAGCTGGGGAACTATGATAGTTTTACCTATCTCTTCTCTCACTGTACCTTCTCAGTGTCTCTTTTCTGACCTTCCCCATCTCTTTCCCCATGCTGCCTCCAGCCGCCCAGTGGAAAGTCTCTAACTAGGTAGGAGTGTGAATATAGAATCAGTACTGTAAAATTTAATATCATATAAAGGAACATATGGAGAAGTCAATGCCACCCCACTCCAGTACTCTTGCCTGGAAAATCCATGGGTGGAGGAGTCTGGTAGGCTGCAGTCCATGGGGTTGCTAAGAGTCAGGCACGACTGAGCGACTTCACTTTCACTTTTTACTTTCATGTATTGGAGAAGGAAAAGGCAACCCACTCCAGTGTTCTTGCCTGGAGAATCCCAGGGACGGGGAAGCCTGGTGGGTTGCCATCTATGGGGTCTCACAGAGTCAGACACGACTGAAGGGACTTAGCAGCAGACTTAGGAGCAAAGGAACATAAAGATGCTGCAGAGCCCAGATCCAAATGTTCCTTCAACTCTCAATCCCCACTCAATCCCACTGAAATATAAAGTCCATGAAGGAAGAAAACAGTCAGATTCTTTCTCTGCAGAGAAAAGAGCCTGTATCATAGCAGATAATACATAAATATTTGTTTAAAGATGAAATTACAGTACATATAGCAATAAATAGGGCTTCCCAGGTGGCTCAGTGGTAAAGAATCTGCTTGCAGTGCAGGAGATCTGAGTTGGACCCCTGAGTTAGAAGATATACTGGAGAAGGAAATGGTTACCCATCTAGTATTCTTGCCTTTCTAACTCCATGAACAGTGGAGCCTGACAGGCTAAAGTCCGTGGGGTTGCAAAGCAGTTGGATACAACTTAGTGACTAAACACACAAACACAACACACAGCAATCAATTTTGGATTCTTTGGGATTTTTCAAAATATTTGGATTTATTTTCGTGTACATATTTTTAGAATTTTCTTAAAAGCTTGTATATGGAAGTGAAAGAATGAATTACAAAATTACTGTTTACTAACTGCCTGTTTTCTGGAGAATGGAATGGCTGCCCACTCCAGTATTCTTGCGTGGAGAATTCCCATGGACAGAGGAGCCTGGTGGGCTTCAGTCCATGGGGTCACAAAGAGTCAGACATGACTGAGCTACTAACACATACAACTGCCTATTAAGTGTCAACAATGTGTGCTGGATTGTAATAGTGAATTTTTTAAGCCATCACCCCCATAAATGGTCATCATTGAGGGGTTACTAATGAATCTAACAGTTATAAGCCCAATGTGATCCCTGTTGCAATAAGAACTGGATATCACATGGTGGATAGTGTTCATGAGCCTGTATTAAGGGATTTCCTGGAGGAAATCACTTATAAATTAAGACTTGGAATATAAATTGCAATTAGCTAAAGGAAATATTCTGGTCACTGAAATTAATGTGGAGGGAAAGAGTAGGGAACATGAGGCTGAAACAATCAGGGACTAGGTTGTTTTAATAATCTTATAGGTCATGACAGTGAGTTGATCTTTACCTTTAAAGGGACTATCTGAGTGCAATACAGATCATAAGAGAGAGGCTGTATTATACCAGTATCTATTGTATTGATAATGCCAGAGAAGTTGTATTGAGACCATTCTGATGGGTGCTAGCTCAATAATACAGGGAAGAATGGATTTTGATACAAATTACTAATGTAGCTGTAATGAAATGAAGATTGGAGAGATTTGAATCTTTGAAGTTACTGTGTGTTAGGTAGAGTTGAATATCAATGACTTCACAGGGTTTAATGCACTAAGTTGATAGAATTTCTTGATTTATGGCAGCATTGGAGAGATAAAAGGACTCAACTATTTTTGCTGAAGTTTTTGGCTGGTGAGCTATTGATAGTGATTAAGAGAGCATTTTCTCATTAATACTGCCTTTGAAGGGTAACTGTTTGTTAACTATCTTAAATTTTCCAATCTCAAAACTAATAAACTGACAAGACATTCACTTTTCCTTTCTCTGCAAAATATTTGGATTCTCCAGTTTGAGTTTCTTCTGGTATCATGTTTGTGGAGATGTGTGTGTTTGCTAAGAAATGTGATGTGGTTTGGAGAATTCTCTCACTTTGTTTAGCTAAGACTTACTTACCGAAGAATAAATTCAAGAATTATTGTTACATACACACACAAAATCCAGTAGTTGGTAACTTGTGTAAAATCAGTAATGATATTTTCTTTTAAAATATATTTTTCAATAAAACATTTACTATGAGAAATATTTTTTCTGCATCACTTGTCATTTTTGAAGCTGTGTGCTTTGAAATTCAATACAAAATGAAAGGCACATTATCAGAAATTATAACATGTATTCACAGTTTTATATTAAACTATCCTATGTTAAATTCTAATTTCTTTATCCTGGGGTGAGTTGGGCTGTTTCATCTAACATTATTACTAGAAATATAAATTAAATAAAGGTTAAGACTGGTAGAGATCCTATATTTTCATTAACTTTAAAACATATGATTAAAAATGGTGATTTCATAATACAGTAAAATCTATATGAAAAACACGTTGAAAAGATATACTAATTTTAAAAGTTTGTTTTGCCTAAAAGAATTTAGCTCATTATAGGTTTCTGTAGTACTCCTTTTTTTAACACAGAACCAAAAATGGTATCAGTTATTCATTGGAACTTGCTCAGTGCTATAGTTAAATTTCTATTTATCTGTCAAGCTGTCTTTCCCTCACTGGAGCTCCTGTCAGAAATAATCATTTCATGGGTCTCACATTTACAAAGGTACAAACCCCAGATACTCTTGCCTTTTTTTATGTCAAAAATTGCACAGAAATGAAATGTTTAATAAAACTACTATGGACACACAAGTAAGTCCCCTCTGTTTTGCTCTCTGTGTTTTGTTCTGTTTTACTTTTCAAGAGTAGGTCCTGAAATATAGATAATCAGCAGGTTTTTAAAATGTTGCCAGGATAATTTCTTAGTTTACTATAATAAGTTACATAAGAAATTCTTCTATTACATCAATGGATGTTTCAAAACTGGGATCCCTAATATAAAGTCACTGAGGATGTCTATTGATAAGAGCTAATACCTTCAAAATTTTGTTTAATTAAGAAATCTAGCCTAGATTTGCTATCTTCTTACATATCATAAAAGAGAGAATGGCAAAATGTTCTTATGATTCAATGTGAAAACATTAAAATATGCACATAGTGAGAAAACAGAGCTATTAGTTTACATATTATTATAGGCCATATGTCTTTTAGATAAACCATTTAAAAGAAATCAGAGATCTTAGAGACTAAATACCATTTTATGGTATTCAAAGTCCTGTATCCTACAAACTCTTTATTAGAATTTGCATTTGCAAGGCTGCTTAAATTGCGTAGGACTGTATCTACAATTGTGTTTTTTCTGTAGATGCAAGAAATACAGATATAGTCCTTTCTTATATTGATGATATATTTTCCCCTAACAATTAGCAAGCTTCAGTTTCAAGGCCAAATACTGTAATTTTATTTGTTAGAATAATGGAACATATACTTAGCTCTACAAGATAATTCCCAATATACTCATTCCAAGAAATATTGATAAAGTGTCCAGTGGTGCAACATTTAAATCAGTATGGAAATGATATAATTTCATTGAGAAAAATTCAATTTCTATGCTAATTTCATGAGATTGCACAACAGATGTTCATTTAGGAGAGAGTCTTAACGGGAATTATAAAGTCATCTACTAGCAGATTTTTATCCTTGCTATTGACTCCTAAAATATTTGTTAAAAATATGGATAGCTTGTTTTTATAAGGCTGAAATTTGCTTCTGGAGCTTCAGAGTAGGGCCAGAAGTTCTTATTTTAAAATTAATTAATTTAACCTCTTAATTTTAGCAAGTACCTTGATCCTTGCTAAATCTGATGATCAATTAAGTTGTAGAACTACTGTTTGAAATAATAAAAGAAATCCCCTAGTGTTTGTTCAGAATTTCAGATTTTTTCCCTCTGGGTAATCTCCTTTATTCTAGCCCACTGAAGTGGATAAATAGCCAGATAGCTGGAACTAAAAGAAAGTGTCATAAAAGGGTTTTCTATGTAGCACTCAGGACTAGTTTAGATCCTGGGTAATAACTTATCTAATAATTAGAGTGTCTGGTTTTCAATTCAGACTTACTCCTGGTTGACTCTGACTTTAAATAGGCTACCCAACCTCACTAAATCTCATTTCCTGATCCTTAAGATAAGAATTATAATGATATTTATCAGTTGGAGACATTTTACAATATTTAGAATAATGTGTGACATATGAAGTTTATCTTTTATAAACCATTATTATGCTTACTTAAATTATTACAGTTGATACTATTCAATGTTGGTATTTGAAAGAAAACTCAATAACCCAGAATATTCCTATGGAGAAAGAATGATAATTGTTTAGTATATTTATAACCCCACAATATAAAAGTAGTGATTTCAAAATATCATTATATAATGAAACAAAAGTAATTATCCTAGTTGGAATAAGTTTCAGACATAACAGTCCTCTCACATAAAAGCAAAAGACAAGCAACCAAAACAAGAACAAAAACTCTTCCTTGATCACACATGGCTTTCCCAATGAGATATATTCAGGAATAGAGCAACACTTATATTTTCTTATTTTCAGTTACTACATAAACATTTCCTTACCAAGAATAAAAGGTAATTTGACACACAACATGCTTTAAGGTGTGAAGAACCTCAGGCAAAAAGTAACAATAGATTTGTTAGAGTAAACTATGACTAGCCTATCTTTTCCCTATGAAAGAAAATGACCTAAGACTTACACTTGAATAAGGTGGCATTGAAATCTAAGTTCCTAACTCTCATTCCAAAACTCTCTCTCTTACTAAAATTAAAAGAGCAAATTTTTAAATAGGATTTAATTTGATATGCCTTTTAATAAATATCTTCTTTTCCATGGTTTCTGTTACTGAAGCCAATAAAAGTTTAGTGTAGGCTTCCTGTTTTATCACCTATTATGTATTCCTCCTATCCATCTATATTCAAAGTGAAATATACTCTTATCTCCCACTTACTAACTGTCCCTCTTCCACCCCTTCATTCATTTAATATTCATCCGTACACCTGATCACTTTCAAAATATGTTTTTATGCTATTTAGGAAGGTAGATCAAAATGATAAAATCCTAAGCAAATGATTACTGTTAATATATTAAATTTACCAAAGATAGACATATTACAACAGATAGGAAAAGTGTTACACCTGTGTTGAAAGTTTGGTTGAAAATATTAATGAATAAAATGTAAGGGTATCAGGAATTTTCTGCCTTAACACTTACTTAAAATTATTAAATAGAAATAAGATGGACTGTAGCAGTTTTAAAGTGATAACAATAGCCAAGCACAAGAGAATGATAATGATTTTCACATATTTATAAAAATGGCAACCCACTCCAGTGTTCTTGCCTGGAGAATCCCAGGGACGGCGGAGCCTGGTGGGCTGCCATCTATGGGGTTGCACAGAGTCAGACACAACTGAGGCGACTTAGCAGCAGCAGCAGCAACTGAAACCATAACAATTTGCCGCAAATATAGAGGCTTAATACAGCACAAATTTGTTATAATAGAGTTCAGTAGGTCAGAGTTTTGGTGGCCTGGCTGGTATCTCTGCTTCATATTTAACAACTTTGAAGTTTAAAAATTGTTTCATAATATGGCCCCATGAACACAAAAATAGCCTTTCTTGTTGATTCGGTATAAAGAAGGGAGAAATATGTTTGATTTATAAGTATGTAAAAATGGTGTAAAAGAGGAACAATATAAAGAAAGTAAATAGCTGTAATGAATGTGTTCTTCAACCAAAGTAAATTTTGATTCATATTTTAACATTCTATGAATAAATTTCTTCAGAGTTCATAAATGGAGCACAAAGTAATTTTAATATCAAAGTCCTAGTTCTAACCAAATTACACAAAATGTAGATTTTTTTTCTACCTTTGTAATGGGGCTTCCCATGTGGTGCTAGTGGTAAAGAAGCTGTCTGTCAATGTAGGAGATGTAAGAGATGACGGTTTGATCCCTGGGTCAGGAAGATCCCCTGGAGAAAGGCATGGTGACCCACTCCAGTATTCTTGCCTGGAGAATCCCATGGACAGAAGAGCCTGGTGGGCTGCAATCCATAGGGTCACAAAAAGCCAAACACAACAGAAGTGACTTAGCACAGCAAGCAAGCAATGTGGCAAATAAACTACAGTTATACTTTATTAAGTAGTATATAACATAAGATAGGCAAATCTTCTATTCAGAATATATAAATGATTAAATCAACATCACTGACTAATCTTTATGATTAAAACTATTTAATTAGAAATAAAATAATTTTTATTAAATTGAGTGTTGTCTCAGGCAAAGAAGTCACACTTCTTTGAAAAAGACAAATATTCTAGTGTTTCTTTTTCTTCTGCATCTTAAATACCTAAAGATGTCCCAAAGTCAAGATAGTTGCTAAATTTTCATGTCAAAACCAGCAAGTGCTCCCAAATCCATTTAGTAAGGTTTACAGGAATTGAGCTATCAGGCTATTTTCCAGCTATTTTCTAAGTGAACAGTGGGGCCAAAATTACTATTAGAAAAGTGGGATGTATTTTCTTTGGGGAGATATTTACAGATAATAAAAAATGCAGTTTAGGATAAATTAAAATGAAGTAATCATTTATTATGGGCTTCCCTGGTTCCTTAGCAGTAATGAATCTGTTTGCCAATGCACTTGATGTGGCTTTGATCCCTGGGTCTGGAAGATGCCCTGGAGAAGGAAATGGTAACCCACTCCAGGATTCTTGCCAGGGAAATCTCATGGACAGAGGAGCCTGGTGGGCTACAGTCCATGGGGTCATACAGTCAGAAATGACTTAGCAACTAAACAACAACAACACTCATTTATCATAAAGCTGGCAGTTTTAATGCATATGTTAAACAAAAAATGTTTGGGAGAATATGCTATTCTATAGAAATTTAGTCTATTTTACCTAAATCATTTAAAGAAATACTCCATACCTTTAAATTAATGTACACAAAATAATTCTGAACATGCTTTAAAGATTTAGAAGCATTCAAAAGTGAAACTGTTTAAAGTATTTCTATTTTCCTTTTCAAGAAACAGTTTTGTGTTTATGCTGCTTTTTATGAGATTATCTTCATAAGTGAAGCTTGTTTATATTAATAAGACAAATTTAAAGTAACTAAATTAAAATTAAATTTATTAACAGCTGAACTCATGTTTCCAAGATTAAAACTTCTTGTTGTACATGCGTTTATTAGAGATGGTCCCCAGCTGATATTTTTCAAAAAAAAAACAATCCATTGAAAAAGGAGGGCATGCTAATAGACTACAATCAAGTGTTAATAGAGAATCATTATAGAACATTGCTTACAGCACCAGGAGAAAGAATTTTGAATAATTGTCTAGAAGATTCTGAAAGATTGTATCTTAAACTGGTCCTGAGATTTTGAGATCTATAGCTTTCCCAATGACATTATCCATTCACAGGACTTGTCAAGGAATCAAAACTAGAAATTAAAAAAAAAAAATGTCAAGAATGTTCTTTAGTTTCCTGCTTTTACTATGGATGCAGCAAACCAGAAAGATCAGTCCAATTTTTAAAAATTAACCAAATAAATCACAAAATCATAACTTCACATGTATCCATCAGAGAGCAGAGAACAAGCAAGGAATTTCTGAAACCAGAAGAGGATAAGAAAAACAAGTAACTTGAATTCCAAAGAAAGAAAATCCCATAAAGAAGAAGAAGCAGAAGATACAAACTCTCTCCCCATGTTAAAAAGCATAGAAGAAAGAGGTACCACTCACCAGGCAAACTTATCCAAAACTAAAGACAAAGTGTGGGTATCACATGTGTAGTCTCTCAGTCGTGGTCAACTCTTTGTGACCCCATGGACTGAAGCCCACCAGGCTCCTCTATCCGTGGAGTTTTCCCCAGAAGAATACTGGAGTGGGTTGCCATTTCCTCCTCGAGGGTGGGTACCATATCACTCTCTAATTGCTAGTAACCCTGGACCCAAGGCTTTTTTCATTGGTCCCCATAATTGCTCACAAATAAGATCAGGGGCAGGGGAGGAAGAAGCCAGAGGAAGTCTTGCTCAGTGCAACAGAAATGCAGGAATGATTGTTGGTGTCTGGGGAAGAACAGAAGATAAATATTGCCAGCTGTTCCCCTCTCCTTCAAATAAAATCCTTAAGATTCTGCGAGAAGATAGAAAATATTCTGAACAATAGGCAGAAACTTATCGTTGAGGAAGGGTAGAAGAAGAAACTATCACTGGGAGACAACCGGGAAACTTCATTGGCATTGATTCCTGTATTAACACCAACCTGAGATCAGCTACTGATCCCAGAAGGCAGGAAACACCCCTCTGGTGCAATCTCAGACACAAGGCAGTGTTTAGAGCACCGAGCAATTTCACCCTCCCAAGGCCCCAAAGCAGAAGTATGCCTGATATTTAGGCAGAAACTGGCCAACTGAGTGCACAGCACACAAGCTTGATGCCAAGCCTAGAAGGGAATGTAATAGAGAGAAGTTGGCCCTGGGGAGGAAGGATGAAGAGCAAGGTAAATGCCCCATCTGGAGTGTAGCTATATGAGGTTGTTGAAAACTGAGAGTGTGGAGTAGTCACTGAGGAAAACACCTCTTGGGACCTTATCCTAAACCCTCAGTACACAGCCAGTTTTGCTCACCACTGTAAAATCTGAGGTCTGTGCTTTGATGAACAATAGCAGCGCCAAAGACCAAATCCAGATGAACTCCTGAATATATTGACTAACCTGCCCATATTGACGTCCAAATAGAGGAAGCACTTCTAGGATTAAATAGCAGTGTGTTTCAGTTACTACTATCCTATACATGACGTTAATCATTTAATTTTAAAAAATGTTAAACACACCAAGAAATCAAGAAAATGAAACCTGTATGCAGGTCAGGAAACAACAGTTAGAACTGGATATGAACAACAGACTGGTTCCAAATAGGAAAAGGAGTACGTCAATCTGTATATTGTCCCCCTGCTTATTTAAATTATATGCAGAATATATCATGAGAAATGCTGGGCTGGAAGAAGCACAAGCTGGAATTAAGATTGCCGGAAAAAATGTCAATAACCACACATATGCAGATGGCATCACCCTTCTAGCAGAAACTGAAGAAGTATTAAAGAGCCTCTTGATGAAAGTGAAAGAGGAGAATGAAAAAGTTGGTTTAAATCTCAACATTCAGAAAACTACGGTCACGGCATCCCAACCCATCACTTCGTGGCAAATAGATGGGGAAACAGGGGAAACAGTGGCTGACTTTACTTTTTGGGCTCCAAAATCACTGCAGATGATGATTACATCCATTAAATTAAAAGACACTTACTCCTTGGAAGGAACGTTATGACTAACCTAGACAGCATATTAAAAAGCAGAGACATTGCTTTGTCGACAAAGGTCCATCTAGCCAAGAATATGGTTTTTCCTGTGGTCATGTATGAATGTGAGAGTTGGACTATAAAGAAAGCTGAGTGACAAAGAATTGATGCTTTTGAACTGTGGTGTTGGAGAAGACTCTTGAGAGTCCCTTGGACTGCAAGGAGATCTAACCAGTCCATCCTGAAGGAAATCAGTCCTAGATGTTCATTGGAAGGACTGATGTTGAAGCTGAAACTCCAGTACTTTGGCCACCTCATGTGAAGAGCTGACTCATTTGAAAAGACCCTGATTCTGGGAAAGATTGAAGGCAGGAGGAGGAGGGGACCACAGAGGATGAGATGGTTGGATGGCAACACCGACTCAATGGACATGAGTTTGGGTAAACTTCGGGAGTTGGTGATGGACAGGGAGGCCTGGCGTGCTGCAGTTCATGGGGTCACACAGAGTAGAAGAGTACTGAGTGACTGAACTGACTGAACTGAAGGATAAAGCAACTATGGAAATAAGACTTGGGGAGGATATATATGTTGGAAACATCAGAAAGAATATATAAAATAATTAACATGTTAAAGGACATAGTGAATGCAGAATGTGGCATACAACAATTAAGTGTGAATCCTTTAGTCATGTCTGACTCTATGCAACTCTATGGACTATAGTCGGCCAGGCTCCTCTAGTCATAGAATTCCCCAGGCAAGAATACTGGAGTGGGTTGCCATTCCCTTGTTCAGGGGATCTTCCTGACCCAGGGATTGAACCTGGGTCTCCCACATTTCAGGCTAATTCTTTACCATCCTGGCCACCAGGCAAAGCCATTGGCATACATAAAGAGGTCCATAATTTTTCAGAGAGATGAAAAATATAATAAAAGATCAATGGTGCGGCTGAAGAAAGAATTGGAAGATAGGCCAATCTTTGTCTAATGCCTATCCTTAGACAAAGTAATAGTTTTTAAAGAGAAGATAGAGCGGAAAACACACACACACACACACACACACACAACAGAACACAGAATGCAAGAGCTGTGGTAAAACCCACATATTTCCAATCCAAAAGAAGAAAGAACAATACTAAGAAAATACTTGAAGACTGAAACATTCCAAAATGAATTTTCAAAAAAAAAAAAAAATCAAACTATTGATTAGCCCAGAAAATGCTAGCCAGCATAAATGTTAAATTTGAGTCATATCTGATGTTTGTTGACTCAGATAATCAATTTGTAGGGTGTAGCTGTTCCCAAATTCATAGCATGATAGAATATATCATATAGCATATGTTCTATATAGCTAGACATATAGCACTGGAGAAGGAAATGGCAACCCACTCCAGTGTTCTTGCCTGGAGAATCCCAGGGATGGGGGAGCCTGGTGGGCTGCTGTCTATGGGGTCGCACAGAGTCAGACACGACTGAACTGACTTAGCAGCAGCAGCAGCAACAGCAGCAGCAGCAGCAGACATATAGCATGATACAGATAAAATCAGAATATTCTCTTTTTTGCTGTTTGTGATCATAAAAATTAAGCTAGTTTTAAAATTTGAATAAGGGCAAAGGACCACGAGTAGCCAAACATTTCTGAACAAAGAACAGATTCGGAAGGCTTGCATCACCTGGTGTAAAATTGCCAAACAAAACCACATGCCATCTAAAAGCTACAATAAACACAACAATGTGGTGTTTATTGGCATAAAGATAGACATATAGACCCATGAAATAGAATAGAGGGTTCAAATATACATGCACACATAGTATTTTTTTTTTTTTACATTTAAGTCCAAGGCCACTCAATATTAAAAGGATACTGTTTGCAATAAATAGTGTGCTGGAAAAAATTGGATATCTATATATAAAGCAATATCCTTACCTGCCTCGTGAGAAATTTGTATGCCGGTCAAGAAAAAACAGTTAGAACAGTTAGAACCACACGTGGACTGGCTCCAAATTGGGAAAGGAGTATGTCAAGGCTGAATATTGTCACCCTGCTTATTTAATTTATATGCAGAGTTCAGTTCAGTTCAGTTCAGTTCAGTCACTCAGTTGTGCCCGACTCTTTGCGTCTCCATGAACCACAGCGTGCCAGGCTTACCTGTCCATCACCAACTCCCAGAGACCATCCAAACTCATGTCCATGTTGTCGGTGATGCCATCCAACCATCTCATCCTCTGTCGTCCCCCTCTCATCCTGCCCTCAATCTTTCCCAGCATCAGGGTCTTTTCAAATGAGTCAGCTCTTCACATCAGGTGGCTAAAGTATTGGAGCTTTAGCTTCAACATCAGGCCCTCCAATGAACACCTACGACTGATCTGCTTTAGAATGGACTGGTTGGATCTCCTTGCAGTCCAAGGGACTCTCAAGAGTCTTCTCCAACACCACAGTTCAAAAGCATCAGTTCTTTGGTGCTCAGCTTTCTTTATAGTCCAACTCTCACATTCATACATGACCACTGGAAAAACCATAGCCTTGACTAGACGGACCTTTGTTGACAAGTAATGTCTCTGCTTTTTACTATGCTGTCCAGGTTGGTCATAGCTTTCCTTCCAAGGAGCAAGCATATTTTAATTTCATGGCTGTAATCACCATCTGCAGTGATTTTGGAGCCCCCAAAAATAAAGTCTGACACTGTTTCCACTGTTTTCCCATGTATCTGCCATGAAGTGATGGGACCAGATGCCATGACCTTAGTTTTCTGAATGTTGAGCTTTAAGCCAACTTTTTCTATCTCCTCTTTCACTTTCATCAAAAGGCTTTTTAGTTCCTCTTCACTTTCTGCCATAAGGGTGGTGTCATCTGCATATCTGAGGTTATTGATATTTCTCCCAGCCATCTTGATTCCAGCTTGTGCTTCTTCCAGCCCAGTGTTTCTCATGATGTAGTCTGCATAGAAGTTAAAAATAAGCAGGGTGACAATATACAGCCTTGATGTACTCCTTGTCCTATTTGGAACCAGTCTGTTGTTCCATGTCCAGTTCTAATTGTTGCTTCCTGACCTGCATACAGATTTCTCAAGAGGCAGGTCAGGTGGTCTGGTATTCCCATCTATTTCAGAATTGTCCACAGTTTATTATGATACACACAGTCTAAGGCTTTGGCATAGTCAATAAAGCAGAAATAGATGTTTTTCTGGAACTCTCTTGCTTTTTTTGATGACCCAGTGGATGTTGGCAATTTGATCTCTGGTTCATCTGCCTTTTCTAAAACCAGCATGAACATCTGGAAGTTCATAGTTCACATATTGCTGAAGCCTCACTTGGAGAATTTTGAGCATTAGTTTACTAGTGTGTGAGATGAGTACAATTGTGCTGTATTTTGAACATTCTTTGGTATTACCTTTCTTTGGGATTGGAATGAAAACCAAAGAATATTCAGAGTATATCACGTGAAATGCCGGGCTGGATGAAGCACAAGCTGTAGTCAAGAGAGACAGGAGAAATATCAAAAACCTCAGATATGCAAATGACACCTTCCTTATGGCAGATAACAAAGAGGAACTAAAGAGCCTCTTGATGAAAGTGAAAGAGGAGAGCGAAAGATCGACTTAAAACTCAACATTCAAAAAACTAATATCATGGTATCCAGTCCTATTAGGTCATGACAAATAGATGGGAAAGAACTGAAACAGTGACAGACTATTATCTTGTGCTCCAAATCATTGCAGATGGTGTCTACAGACATGAAATTAAAAGATACTTGCTCCTTGCAAGAAAAGCTATGACCAACCTAGAGAACATATTAAAAAACAGAGATGTTATTTTGCCAACAAAGGTCCTTCTAGTCAAAGCTATTGTTTTTCCAGTAGTCAGGTATGGATGTGAGAGTTGGACTATAAAGAAAGCTGAGCGCCAAAAAATTGATGCTTTTCAACTGTGGTGTTGGAGAAGACTCTTGAGAGTCCCGTGGACTGCAAGGAGATCCAGCCAGTCAATCCTAAAGGAAATCATTTATGAATGTTCATTGGAAGGACTGATGGTGAAGCTGAAACTTCAGTACTGTGGCTACCTGATGCGAAGACCTGACTCATAGGAAAAGACCCTGATTCTGGGAAAGATTGAGGGCAGGAGGAGAAGGGGATGATGGACCATGAGATGGTTGGATGGCTTCACTGACTTGTTGGACATGAGTTTGAGCAAGCTCTGGTAGTTGCTGATGGACAGGAAGGCCTGGCATGCTGCAGTCCATGGAGTTGCAAAGAGTCAGACACGACTGAGTGATTGAACTGAACTGATATAAAACAATCATCTTCAACCCAAACCTCTCAAA
Organism: Oryx dammah; assembly: GCF_014754425.2. Taxonomy (NCBI): domain Eukaryota; kingdom Metazoa; phylum Chordata; class Mammalia; order Artiodactyla; family Bovidae; genus Oryx; species Oryx dammah. The sequence continues at coordinate 25,582,366 of NW_024070196.1, forward strand.
ATATCCACGAAATAACTCAAAATGAAATAGTGACCAAAATTTAAAACCTAAAACTATAAAATTTTCTGTGAGAAAGTATGGGAGAAATTTTTTGTGACAAATGCAAAGTTTTCTTAGATGAAACATCAAATGCACAATCCATTTGATAAAATGGACTGACATATTAGACTTCATTGAGATTAAAAACACGTGCTGTTTGAAAGACAGCCTATTTAAATAAAAGACATGCAACAGCCTGGAAGAAATGTTTATAAAATATATAAATGATAAATATCTAGTATCTAGAGAATACAAAAGACTTTCAAAATAGAGTAATTTATACCTGTGGTGGATTCATGCTGATGTATGGCAAAACCAATACAATATTGCAAAGTAATTAACCTCCAATTAAAATAAATAAATTTATATTTAAAAAATAAAGTAAAACATATATATATATATAAAATTAACAGAGAAAATATATAACAAAAAAATTTTTAAAGACAGTTTACCCTAAAAGATATAGAGGAAGTAAATATTCAGATGAAAAGATTCTTAACATCATAACTCACTTTGAAAATTCAAATTTAAATGCCAATGGAATACTACTACAAACATGTTAGAGTGACTGAACTTAAACAACCAAAAATATTCTAAGTAACAAATTGTGGAAGGAAAGAAAGTAGAATTCTCATATACTGCTGATGGGAATTTTAAATATTACTGACACTGAGGAAAATAATTAAGTAGTTTTTCTATAAAATTAAGTACCATATGACCCAGGTATCCCCATGCCAAATTGCTTTACCTAAGAGAGATCTAGGTTAAACACATTCAGTTCTGTTCATTTGTATAAGAGCTTTATTTATAACAGAAAAATTAAAAGCAACCTAAATAGCCACATCAAGGGAATAGATAAACAGGCCACATATATTTAACATACTATGTAGTTATAAACAGAAGCATTACTACTCATATCTGGAAAAATGCAGATGATTCCTAAAATCATGCTAAGTAAAGACTACATACTCTGATTACAAGCATATAATTTTTCAAATTACAAGGACAAATATCATGCTGTAAGTTCCAAGATCTAGAGTGAAAGGGGGAATGGTAAGAAAGGGGTAAAGGAAATATTTTGAGATGATGATAAATGTGTTCAGCTGATCTAAATCACCAGAAAATCTTTATATATTTAGTCACATCCTAATTTACATTTTAACATATGTATATATAATTGTAATTTTCATAATTTTTAAAAATTTGTTTACTACTGCATTTTTTACAATTTGGTGCTGTATCAAGTGTTTCTTCTAGAATGATGGACATCCTTTCCTTTCAAAATAGATATGTCAGAAATATGCTCCTATTGTACATCTTCATCCATTGTTTCATACCCTATTTTATTTGCTCATGAAATTATCCATTCCCTTTATACTGAATATTTTTGAAGGTGAACACTATGAATGGCTTATTATTGAGGTTTTTCACTGAGCCTAGAAATCTTCAGTTAGATGATGGTTAATTATTATTTTGAATGACATGTTTCAAGTGATAAGTAATTTGAATTTTTACTTCTAAAATAAAATTAAAAGCTTCTGCACAACAAAGGAAATTATAAGCAAGGTGAAAATACAGCCTTTTGAATGGGAGAAAATAATAGCAAATGAAGCAACTGACAAACAACTAAACTCAAAAATATACAAGCAACTTATGCAGCTCAATTCCAGAAAAATAAATGACCCAATCAAAAAATGGGCCAAAGAACTAAACAGACATTTCTCCAAAGAAGACATACAGATGGCTAACAAACACGTGAAAAGATGCTCAACATCACTCATTATCAGAGAAATGCAAATCAAAACCACAATGAGGTACCATTTCACACCAGTCAGAATGGCTGTGATCCAAAAGTCCACAAGCAATAAATGCTGGAGAGAGTGTGGAGAAAAGGGAACCCTCTTACACTGTTGGTGGGAATGCAAACTAGTACAGCCACTCTGGAGAACAGTGTGGAGATTCCTTAAAAAACTACAAATAGAACTGCTTTATGACCCAGCAATCCCACTGCTGGGCATACATACCGAGGAAACCAGAATTGAAAGAGACACGTGTACCCCAATGTTCATCGCAGCACTGTTGATAATAGCCAGGACATGGAAGCAACCTAGATGTCCATCAGCAGATGAATGGATAAGAAAGCTGTGGTATATATACACAATGGAGTATTACTCAGCCATTAAAAAGAATACATTTGAATCAGTTCCAATAAGGTGGATGAAACTGGAGCCTATTATACAGAGTGAAGTAAGCCAGAAAGAAAAACACCACTACAGTATACTAACACATATATATGGAAATTAGAAAGATGGTAATGATAACCCTGTATGCGAGACAGCAAAAGAGACACAGATGCAAAGAACAGACTTTTTGACTCTGTGGGAGAGGGAGAGGGTGGGATGATTTGGGAGAATGACATTGAAACATGTGTACTATCATGTAAGAAACGAATCACTAGTCTAGGTTCGATACAGGATACAGGATGCTTGGGGCTGGTGCACTGGGATGACCCAGAGAGGTGATATGGGGAGGGTGGTGGGAGGCGGGGTTCAGGGTTGGGAACTCATGTACACCTGTGATGGATTCATGTCAATGTATGGCAAAACCAATACAGTATTGTAAAGTAAAAATATGAAATTAAAAAAAAAAATCCAGTTAAGTAGAAATTGAATGCTACTGTGTAGGAATGTATTGTCCATGTATTTATCTAAAGGCAACCTAAATGAGGAGTCAATGGCTAAATATTATATCCTAAATGGAGTCAGTGGCTAAATATTATATCTGGATCTCTCCAAGACTCAATAATCCTTGAAGATAAATGATCTTTAGAGAAGACTAAGCTTTAAAAGACGTTAATCAATACATCTTTTATCACACACCAACATTACTTAATAATAAAGTAAGCTGAGATTGTATGTGGTAAGTGGAGATTTCAAAAGTGATATTGTTAAGAACATTTAAATAAAAATAATATTAAACTTGACGTTTCTTCTAACTTTACTAAGAATTTATTTTTAGTATAACTTATTTGTTAACTTATCTGTGTGTGTGTAAATTCTACATGCAAAAGGAGAAATAATTTTTTCTTTTTTTATTTTTTACAAAAAGCATTAAAATCTTACAGCTTGTCATTAACAATATAGACAATGGACATAAATGGATGGAATCAAATCATGACTCTAATTTCATTATCTGTCAAATGGGGATATTAATTGATTAATCTTATCGGATTATTTTAAAAATTAAATAATTTAGTATGCATATAAATATATAATATGTTAACTAAGACCTTAAAATCTGTATATAAGCACTGAGTTTTCATATCATATCTAATTTTAAATTTGCTTAGTATCCACTGAAATTTATTTAGTAAGTTAGTTAAACTCATATTTCTCCATTTGTTATTATACATTTAAATTATACATTAAAAACTAACAGGCTTATCAAGTCAGAATACGTAGATTTGATTGCCTGTGCTAAAACCTAAAGATATAATATTTAAAGAAAACATGGCACTCTAATCAACAAATTAGCAAATTTTTCTAAAAGAAAATTAGTTTTCTTGAGAATACAACAGTCTTTGAAATATATACTACCCCTAGGAATTTGAGTTAAAGGATCTAGGGAAAATATTGAAGCATATACTTAAACTTATCTATATAGTGAGTCAGTGAAAGATGAAGCTGTAAAGCAAACCAATTTATGAGCAAATAAAGTGTCCATTTCTGCATTAAGATATTTCTCCTTGGTCTCAAAAGACTAAAAACTATCTAAATGATAATTGCTTCCATGCACAAGACAATCCCCTGCTCCCAAAATGGGTGAGTGGAAAAAGAAACCAATATTCTGTAGATAAAATACTATTTAGATATTTAGATCGCTCTATCTGAATATAGGATGCACTATTTATGATTTTTCTATTTCCTTTGATCCCATTACCTAAATTTTTCTCTATACTCCATTATTAAATTTTGTAGGATAGTCTACACTATCTTAAGGAGCTTTCAGAGATTTATGTAGGGTATTAACATCAATCATCTCTTGGCTATATTAGTATGTAAACTTACATTATCAGGTCTGTTTCTTCAGCCTGTGTACTATGCAGTTTGGGGTCTTGGCACTATGCCAAACAAGGCAACTTCTTAAAGTTGGAAAGTTTTTACTTTCTGTAAATATGATGGAATATAATTATTTCATATCTGACCAAGGGATTAAAGAACCTGGTGCAATATTATGACTCCTAATGTCTCAGTTTTGAAATGTTTTTTTTTTTAATTTAATGATTGCACTTTAGTATATAAATATGCATCCAGAGAATGCTATACTGAAAATGGAATTATTGTTAAAGTTTTAAATTCTGATTTAAAGTGAAGAATCCCTGACCTTAAATAGCTTTCATTTACTTTGGCTTCATCTCAGGAATATATAAAGTTGGAAAGGGCATCACTCTACACTTAGAAAAAGAAAAAAATTCAGACAAAATTCCAGTCAGGTCCATGACTTCACTTGAACCCATCAGAGATCTGACATTTCAGAGTAACCAAATAATCCAAACTCTCAAGAGACATAGACTCCTGTGGGGAGGTATAAGAAGCAAACTCTCTATTAGAAGGGCAAAGGATACAGGATGCTAGGTAAGAATTCAGCTAGAATACTCAATGAATTGGCAATGAACAAGAACAGCCTGGCAAAAGAGCATGAAGCTCTTAGAGGCCACAGATAGAAGGAGGAATTGCACCTTCTTTTTTATATAAATGTTCTTAACAATATCCCCTCTGACGTGTTCACTTACCACATACATTCTCAGCTTACCTTATTTAAATCAGTGGCCGGGTATGATAGGGCCTCCCGGGTGGCTCACCTGGTAAAGAATTTGCCTGCAATGCAGGAGACCCCGTTTGCTTCCTGGACCGGGAACATCTGCTGGAGAAGGGATAGGCTACCCACTCCAGCATTTTTGGGCTTCCCTGGTGGCTCAGTTGGTAAAGAATCCACCTGCAATTCGGGAGACCTGGGTTTGATCACTGGGTTGGGAAAATCCCCTGGAGAAGGAAAAGGCTACCCACTCTGGCCTGGAGAATTCCATAGACTATATAGTCCATGGGATCTCAGAAAGTTGGACACGACTGAGTGACTTTCACTTTCACTTTGGGGTATGATAAAGATGTATTGCATTGATTTTTATTATGACTCTTATTTATGAACTGCTCTGTGTATAAATTCTACACATATTAATAAGCATTATTCTGATTTTTTTCTATTCTTTCTTTTCTCTAGTTCTTTCTTTTTTACAAAAAGCATAAAAACCTTACAGTTTTGTCATTAATGATATAGTCAGTGGAGATATACTGGACTAGAATCTAATCATGACCCTAATATTTGTTAATTAGGTGTCCTTGAACAGGACTTGATTGAAGCAATTGAGCACATAACAGTATTGAAGGAATAAAAACATGTTCAGATAAATTTAATGAGGGGCTGAACATGCATGCACCTTTATGTAGAATATAGACTAAGTTGAGAAAACAGCTCAAGTTCCCACATTTTCCCCATGAAATCCACAGAGATATCAGTATGGGCAACCCCATTTTTGCATGCCTCACTTCCTAGTAAACACCTGTGTAGGTGATTAATTGTCCAAGTCATGGCTTTAGGAAAGACAGTTTATGTAAAGAAGTTAATATGGAGGGGCTCATTTTATTTTCTAACTTGTATGGTCTAAAATCTAATATGAGAGGAGAATTGTCATAGTTCAATTCTTTGACTGAACAGTCAAAGTTCAGCCCATGATGGGGGTACTCATCAAATGGTTTGTTGTTGCTATTGTTGTTCAGTTGCTAAGTCATGTATGATTTTTTTGACTTCAGGAACTGTAACATGCCAGGCTTCCCTGTCCTTCACTATCTCCCTGAGTTTGCTCAAACTCATGTCCATTGAGTCAGTGATGCCATCCAACCATCTCATTCTCTGTCACTCCCTTCTCCTCTTGCTCTCAATCTTTCCCAGCATCAGGGTCTTTTCCAATGAGTTGACTCTTCCCATCAGGTGGCCAAAGTATTGGACCTGCAGCTTCAGCACCAGTCCTTCCAATGGATATTCAGGGTTGATTTTCCTGAATGAAAATCAAATGGTTTTTTTTTTCTTCAAATGTGTCAGCTTGTAATTGAATTCACTTTCCAATAATTTCATCAATTTCTATAATAAATATTTCATAATAACACAGTTGATAAAATTATTGCAATAGTTCAAAATATAACGAATTTTTTTAACATTGGTTTCTCACTAACATGAACATGAAGTATTTATAATTTGATCTCTTATGGGTATGGAGGTGACATTACAATAAATCATATGTAGTTTCTATAATGAACATATGATACACGGTCAGGCCATTGTCAGTGATTCTTTGAGAAGCAGTCTTTGAGAGGAAGTTATACCTTTAAACTGCTGTTTTTATAATTTAACTTTTTCATGGAATGTAGGCATGTCTTTTTTAGATTCTGTTAGCATGAAGTCTGATATTTGTTGGGTTTAAGAAGCATGATGCAGTTCATAAGTGACTTACTATTACTATCAAGTAATTTCCTCACCAGGGAACATTAAAACTCCTCCTTTTCCATCAATTACATTTAGCTGAGGCAATAGTAAGAATTTCACATCTACTTTAACAAATAATACATCTGGTAAGGCCAAGTCAATGTTCTAAATGTCATGGTCACTGTATACATACTTTAATCATGTTTTTAAATATTTTCTCAGTTTTCTTTGCAGACTAGCTTATTTCCACAGAAAGAAATCGATATGCTTAGAATTAGCCAATGCAATAAACTGAACTGGTTCCTCTTGGTTCATAAAATATTTACCATGTCCTAAAATGTCAAAATACTTTAGCCTAGTATTTTCAAAAACTATGATTTATCATGCTGCCAGGGGTGAAGAATTTCTTTTTTGAAGCAGATAATAAAAATAAACCAATATTTTTAAATTAATATTTCAAAAGCCATGGAATCAAGTTTCATTTAACATTTTCTTCTATGTTATATGCATCTTTTATATTAATAAAAATGTCTGACACACTTCTCATTCCTAAAAAGCAAAATAAAAGTTAATCAAAATATTAAGCTTTGCTAAGGAGAAGTCATTATAATTTGCAAAAATTACCTTACGTTTAACAATAACTCCCTCCACATTCAGAAGGCCATATGCAGTGATTATACACCATAGTGGGGAATAAAATTTTTCTTTCACTCCACTGGTATTTTGTATATATATTTTTTCTTTCACCCACTTATTTATAATAGCTTTAAAGGAAGAATGGCTTCTCAGATATCAAAAAGCGGTGAAGCAGCTAACATAGAATTTCATAAGGTTTCTGCTGGGTGACAGAGCAGCAACAGCTGCATAAGTAGAAGCATTGCTGGGTGCACTTGGCCTTTATCACTAATTCCAGGGCATAGTTGTCTTTGGTGCATGGCCAGGTTTATAATCAGGAGACAACAGAGAAGCTGCATAATGATGACTTTCATGATGATTTTAAGAGACTGAAGAACTAATGGTTACTATCTTCATGGTTAATGATGAAACCGAAATGATCATGAATATTTCTAGAAATATATTTGAAATTCAGGTCTTCCTAATGAGTAAATTAAGCAATATTTTGGTATTACAGAAGATAAATGAGAAATACTTTTTTAGAAATGTCTTCAAAATGAAGGAGAGTGTTGTGTAGAAGATAAACAATAAATCATATTAATAGTAGGAATAAAATCTAATCCAATGTATATATTATTTTAAATGTATTTGTGAATTTATTTTCACTGTACCTAGTGTACTTTTGTGGTTAAAAATAGTTCTTACATGCTACTATTGTCTTAACTTTAAAAAAGTAATCTAAATGCAATAACATTCTCACATTACCTATTAAAATATTGATAATTATTAAAATCATGGCTTCAAGAAAATTCTTTATTTCAATGTAAATGCTATGAAAATATATTTTTGAAAAAATTTATTTCAGTAATAAAAATAGGTAATAAATTTGGATTATACATTTAAAGTAATTATGTAATCTAAACATGTGTTTCAGTAAGGATATGATATTTCTTTAATGCCTTCCTATTTTGAACTATATAGTCATCATTTTTAAACTAACCTTTTTTCACTTATAAGATTTTTAAGATCTTTTCATAGTATCTGCATACGTGTGACTGATGGTCTATCCATATATGATCAAAATCATATCACCTTCTCATAATTCTCATTATCAGTTAGACTTCTGTTACTTACAGATCCAATGAAAAATTAGCCAATGATCTTGAATGAGACATGTAATTTGAGTTTCAGTTTTCTCAGCCTTAAATCAATGGTGTAGGAATATATGAAATATATAGACTTTCATGGCAACCCACTCCAGCGTTCTTGCCTGGAGAATCCCAGGGACAGGGGAGCCTGGTGGGCTGCCATCTATGGGGTCGCACAGAGTCAGACATGACTGAAGCGACTTAGCAGCAGCAGCAGCAGCATATTCTTGTCTGTCCTTCTGTAATAATTTATGTCCATGAATGTCATATTGTATTAGAATTGAGAAATATGAGACTAAAAACATATATATATATATATATTTCTACTTTGTCATTCTATTTTGAAATTTCATATTACTATTTAAAGACTAGAAATAGACAATGTGTCTAACACAAATAAGAGGAAATTAGTTAATAATAGTAACATTTCGTGAAATTATATTATTTGAAAAAACTCCCATGTCTCCTCTTTCTCCAACCTCATACACACACATCACACACATATACCCCACATGAATATAAACATGTGCCTTTGTATACTACACACTTCTAAGCCTATCTTTCACTATCAGTTTTGCTTTGTGATTAAGGCAAGAATTCTGAAGTAAAAGCTAAAATATATTTTTCTTTGATCTATTTTGCTTCCATTTTTCTTGTTCTCTCTCTCTCATAGTTCTTCAAGGTATAAAAATGTTAAGGGGCCATGCTGTAGGTGTTAGAAAAAAAAGAGAACTTCTGTTTTATTAATCTCAGGAAACTTAGGAATCTCTATATTTCTTCCTACAAACACTATCCAAAGCTCTCAATGTTAACTTTTGTTTCAGAAACTCTTACAGCACTATTTCTAAGTACACATATTTTTATCTTGATGCTATGTCTTTGCACTCTCCTTTGATTTTTCCCTCATGATTTCACAATGTTATATATTGTTTTATAGTTTAATTTTTAAAATATAATCAAAGTACTACATGCAACATGATTTTTAAAAATATCAAATAATTACAGCTCAGTTTAATTATGAAAATGAAGACTTACCACCATAATTATCCTCTCCCTGCATCCATATCCAGAGACAACTTTAATTATTTCTATGTCTTTACTGTTCTTTCCCCTATGACAGACTTCTAATTTTCCCTTGTTACTTATTCTTCCCTTATTCCATTTAGCGATAGGACCCTATACAAAGCTAGAAACCTTCCTCCCCAGTCTGTCTTACTGCCAGATGTGGCCTGTGACTGAATTAAAGCCAATGGTGTAAGAGTAACTTCTGGCTACAAATTTTAAAAATTAAAATAATAGTCTTCTATTGGCTTTCTCTCTTCATCCCCAGGGAAAAACAGATGTGGTGTTAGTGAACCAGCTTCGATCAGGCAGGAAAATAGAGCAATAAGAATAAAGAAACCTGGGTGCCTGGGTCCCATCATAGAGTATAGCCAGTTATGTTACCTGACTGCCCAATTACGATAGGCTGCTCTGGGAGAGAGGACTATACTTTTCAATGACATGAATGAGTCTGAATTAACCTATCTCCTTTTTAGTGCAGAAATTGGCCTTTCCTTTTTTTCTTTTCTTTTCTTTTTTTTTTAACTTTTAAGGCATTTTATTTAGGTAGAGATGTAGGATCCTTAAAAGAGTAATATATAATAAAACAAAACTAACTCAACATTGTTTTACTCTGACAACCAGTGATTGATGATTATGACTATTAATTAATTCAGAATAAAATATTTCTTCTGCCCTTCCTGACTATAAAAATTCTCAATTCAAGGAAAGAAGAACCATATTTAAGACTGTAAGTGTGGATTGGGTTATTTAAAAAAAACTATTGCTAAATAAACACTAACTGCATGTCTTCAGAGATTTGAATACTAGTTTCTTAGCCCACCAACACAAGTTGTAAAAGAAACATCTAAGTACAGATCAAAACTTCTCAAACACCTTAAATTAGGAGAGACAAAGTGAGGTATTATTTTCAAATTATCAACTCTTGTTTTATGTCTGCCTAAGACTCAGGGAAGAATTTAGAGCTGTGGCTTTTCCTACCATTCTTCAGCTTCCTGTCCTCATACTGTGATGGTAGGCATCACAAGAGGGATGATGCTGTTAAAAACAAAACAAAATAGAAAACCTGAATTTGTTACTGAATGGTAGATTGTAGAAAAATATTTGGTGACTGTTAACCTGTGATGACCTAAAGCAGAGGTGCTGAAATTTAAGATAAGTGAATTAAGTAGAGAAGACACTTGTGAGTTTCTCCTGTTTGAAGGGGTAGTTATGCTGTATTTAAAGTGAGAGGGAAGAAGAGAGTGAGACCAGTTGAGAGATTAGCACTGAAATATATACATTACCATATGTAAAAGACATTGGGAAAACCTCTGATGCTGGGAAAGATTGAGGGCAGGAGGAGAAGGGGACAACAGAGGATGAGATGGTTAGATGGCACCACTGACTCAATGGATATGAGTTTGAGCAAGCTCCCAGAGGGTAGTGAAGAACAGGGAAGCCCGACATGCTGCAGTCCATGGGGTTGCAAAGAGTCAGAAACTACTTAGCCACTGAGCAACAAATATGTAAAATAGATAGCCAGTGGGAATTTGCTGTATGACTCAGGGAGCTCAAACCCAGTTCTCTGTGACAACTTAGAGGGTTGAGATGGGGTGGGAGGAGGGAGGGAGGGGATATGTATACCTATGGCTGATTCATGTTGATGTATTGCAGAAACCAACACAATATTGTAAAGCAATTATTCTCCAATTAAGAATAAATAAATTTTTAATAATTCCCCAGTTAGATCTGAAGGAAAAAAGATAGAGAGGGCATTTAGACACTTAATAGCAGGAGGGTGGATTGTGGAGGACGATGCTAACAGTTCCCAATATCCATTTTTCTTCACTATTAAATTAATAGAAACACTCATGTTTTAGCATATACATAACCACCTGGGTAGAAAAAACATTGCCCAGATTCTCTGATACCCAGATATGATCATGAGATTAATTTTGTCACATGAGTGTGAGTTAAATTCTCAGGTCATGCTATTTAAAAAGGAACATTTTGCTTGGCTTCCACAATCTCACTTTCCACATCTATGTAGAGGGATGGTACTGTCCAGTCAGCTTGAATCAGATAGACTGGATATCGTCCCATGAAGACTGAGGAAAAAAATATCAGGAACCTAGGTCTTTGGAAGAGTTGTCAGAGTAAAACATCTTATCTAGCTTGGAACACCGTTTTACCTTTTGACTGATAAGTGAGGAAAAAAAATCTTTATTTTATCTGGACCACTATAAAGTTTTATAGTATTTTGGCATGTGTTTTTACTAATACACAAACGCTTCTCTAAATATCAGGCTTAAAGAGATTTAAAAAAAAAAATCTACTTGATATATATTCTCTTTACTTCCTCCTTTGATAGATAAGGACATATTTGACGGAAATTTACCCTTTCCCACCACTCCAAGGTTTAACTCTACGTTTCAAAATGTACATTTGTATTTCTATTTCATATTCCATCACCCACAACTGTATTTCTACTCCTATTTTATGTATTAAAGATATTAGTCTTCCCTACTTTTCGTTTACCTTTCCTCTCAAATTGCAGTTCCCAAACTTACCAATTATGCTTTTATACTTTTTGAAAGTAAATATTAAATTTAAGAATCCTATGGCTATGTATTAATAAAGTACATTCTTGGAGAAAAGCATGGTTAGCACAGAATTTCTCTTGTGCTCAGGCATCACTTGAGGAACATTCTTAGAAATAGGGACATTTTCTTCCTTAGAGATAGCCTTACTAGTGAATTCCACTCATTTACTTCATTATAATGCATACGTCTATAGATTTGCAGCATATATAATTTCAGGGGACTTGTGTTTATTATTGTCCTGGGTTGCTTTTTGCTTAGGTCTTTGTTCTTGTTTTATTCCTTAGCCCCACTGGTGGCAATGAGAGGTGGGTGGGTTACAGAACCAAAAGTTAAAATCAAAAGGAAGTACTTGGAAATAGAATTATCAGTTCAAAATCATTTTTTTCCTTAAATTTTGAAGCAGTTTCCCTATTGTCTTTCAAAAGCTGGTTGTAGAAAGTTTTCTACAGCTTGATTCTTGTTCTATTAGATTTATTATGTATTTTTATTTGCTTTTCTTTTAACTTTTTAATATTCATATTTGCATATTTAAAATGGTACGTGTGTGTTAGTCACTCAGTCATGTCCAACTCTATGTGACCCATAGATTGTAGTCTGCCAGGCTTCTCTGTCCATGGAATTCTCCAGACAAGAATACTCAAGTGAGCTGCCATGCCCTTCTCCAAATGGTATACGAATATATATAAAATGGTATACTTATATATATATATAAAATGGTATGTGTGTGTAAAGTAAGTCGCTCAGTCGTGTCCAACTCTTTGCGACCCCATGGACTATACAATCCGTGGAATTCTCCAGGCCAGAATACTGGAGTTGGTAGTCTTTCCCTTCTCCAGGGGATCTTCCCAACCCAGGGATGGAACCCAGGTCTCCTGCATTGCCAGCAGATTCTTTACCAGCTGAGCCACATGTGAAGCCCAAGAATACTGGAGTGGGTAGCCAATCCCTTCTCCAGGGGATGGGTTTCCAGCATTGTGGTGGATTCTTTACCACCTGAGCTATGAGGGAACAGTTCCTTATACAGGGCAGTCAGAATAGGCCTTCTTAACAAAGTAAAGTGGAGTAGAGACATTAAGGGATGTGTGAGGATGGGCCCAGCAGGTCCCGGAGGGATGGGCCATCTCCTTCCCATGAAATTCTCACTGCACCTGGTGCAATGGTGTACTAATAAATATAAACTGTATGCCAATATATATTCTAACATATTTGAAATATTTCTTTAAAGGTGTACATTTCTTTCATTGATTCTATTTAGACACTGTAATCCTATTTTAATTCCTATGCCATTCAACTTTGGGATATCTTTTACTATTATAGTCCTGTTATTTTTCTTCTCCCTATTTTCTTTCATTGCCTTTGAGATGTCTAATGTTTAGCTCAGATACAATTTGCTATTTGAAGTTACACCAGTGAAGTGCAGTCTCTGCCTAATTAGCCTATATAATGGTCACTGAAATCCTCAGACATTACTTGATGATTAATAAATTTGAACAAATATGGCTCCCACTTTTACTCACTCCGTATTTTTCATGCCTTGAGATATCTTCTTTAGTGCAATGTTTTGTCTGTGAAAAAAATTAGTGAAACTTCAGAGTATGTAAATATAGTTCTGATGTGAGAATTTTCTCCCTTCTGAGTAAATCTGTCCCACCCTTGAACCTTCTAAGATAACCTGGTACCTTCAGAGTTCTAGAGTTCTCAAGAAGAACCTAAGCAGGTATGCTCATTAAAGATGACCTCACCTTTTTCTTTCTCTGCATAGGATCAGGAATAGAAATAAAATTAAAATTCCCTTTCTGGATTTATAATTGGGTCCCTGAGTGAATGAGTCAATGATCTTAGGACTGACTTGTTATAATGCCCTGTAAAATCAAAGCAAATTAAGAAGTGTGAAAACCAAAGCTATTTTCAAGGTTCAGTTTTGAGCGGGTGGCAGCAGAACCCCTATAAAAATAACAGTGATCTTTTAAAAGTTATTTTTAAACGGAGGATAATTACTTTACAGTGTTGTATGGTTTCTGCCATACATCAACACGAATCAGTTACACATAATGTCCCTTCCTTCTTAAGCCTCTTCCCACCTCCCACCCCATTCCATCTCTCTAGGTTGTCATAGAGCATGAAGTTGAGCTCCCTGGAGTAACACTCAGCTTCAAAGAGAGTATGGATCAGTTGTATGGGGGAGGACTCTAGTGTTGTATTTGACTGATAGTTCCCAACTAGGTTCCTGGGAATCAAGACAGTAATGACTAAAGGCACTGGAATAAAACACATTAAGTTGAATCTCAACTCATTTAGATTTCTTTTGTTTACAAATATCATAAGCTGCATTTTGATTAAAATAGTTAATAATAGCTATTAAAATGATTATTGTTGTTGTTCCGTTGTTAAGTCATGTCAGACTCTTTGTGACCCCATGGACTGCAGCATGCCATGCTTCCTTGTCCTTCACGATCTCCTGGAGTTTGCTCAAACTCATGTTCATTGGATCAATGATTCCTTCCAACCATCTCATCCTTTGTCATCCCCTTCTCTTCCTGCCCTCAATCTTTCCCAGCATCATGGTCTTTTCCTGATGCGAAGAGCTGACTCATTGGAATAGATTCTGATGCTGGGAAAGATTGAAGGCAGGAAGAGAAGGGGATGACAGAGGATGAGATTGTTGGATGACATTACCAACTCAATGGACATGAGTTTGAGCAAGCTCTGGAAGGTGGCAAAGGACAGGGAAGCCTGGCATGCTGCAGTTCATGGGGTCACAAAGAGTTGGTCACGACTAAGTGAACAACAACTGCTCTTCCCATCAGGTAGCCAAAGTACTGGCGCTTCAGCGTTAACATCAGTCCTTCCAATGAATATTCAGGGTTGATTTCCTTTACGATTGCCTGGTTGGATCTCCTTGCAGTCCAAGGGACTCTCAAGAGTCTTCTCCAAACCCACAGTTCAAAAGCATCAGTTCTTCAGTGTTCAGTTTTCTTTATGGTCCAACTCTCACATTCATACTAGACTACTAGAAAAACCATAGCTTTGACTAGACAGACCTTTGTCAGCAAAGTCATGTCTCTGCTTTTTAACATGCTGTCTAGGTTTGTAGACTTTATCCATTAAATGGTAGCTCTTGTGAGCTGTATTTTCTAACTAGAAATAAATATTAAAATGCCATATTAATATTGTACCATTATGTTAAAATACTAAAAATGTAAGTAACAGAAATAACCCTATCTTGAAGTGACTTTTGTGTATACAGCAAAATTCTCTTTTTTTTTCAGACTAATAAAAAATGACTGCTTTTAGTTAAAAATTAATAGACCCTGAGCTACAATTTAATAAAATAATAAAGTGAATAAAATAAAATAATTTTTATTTTGAATTTATATATCTTTTGTGGAAATGGTGTGTTTACAGTTACACGGGTTCACAACAGTTTTGGATAGTTACCTTTATACCTATATGAAAAAGCCTCTATTTAGATAGGAGAAGGTATAATTTAATAAAAGGGACTTTGTTCTGGTATTAGTTAAGACCTGACCTTCCATCTCATTTACAATCTTATGCTAACTTTCATAAGATAATTAACCTCTTTGATCTGTGAAGTAAATATATCATGTTATAAATAGAAATATTATGCTTGATCCAAAATAGCAGCTGACCTATGAAAACTGTATTTCCATTTCATATGAAAATCTAGGATATATAAGAAGAATTAGAAGGTAATATGTTTTGATCTCCCAAATGTACCGTATGCTATTCATTTTGATATGAATAACAAACCTTTTCGTAGTTTCAAGCAATGCCTTTTGGGATATATTCTATGATGCTTATGTAAAATATCTTGCAGATGCTTTATTCCTTTAACATTTGCAAAATTTGTATTTCATCCTCATGAGTCTTCTGTTTTGTTTAAGGCCGGATAGGGTAAATGTTGGTGCATCTAATTAGCATCAAAAAATACCAAGTTGATCAGAGAGTAATTCAAAAGCAAATATGCATGGTCTTGTTATAGAGGTAACTAGATTTTACTTTAATGCTCAGTAGATGAAAAACATGTTCCACAAGTATGTGTTCAGATTGGCTTTCTTAACTCTGTTTCAAATTACATAGTTCTTTTAATTATTCTTACATTTAATAAATGTATTTGACATATTTTTAGTAACTTTCATTTAATTTGGAAGTATGCTCTGGTTTCTCTTTTCTATTTTAAATGTTCTAAATATTTATTCTATTCTAAATATCCTAAATATTTCTAGTAAAGAATATTTTGTTATTTAAGTGCTTGAAATGCATGTAACTATTAGCAGCTATGTACTTTCATTATATCAAGTTCAGTAATATCAACTTGATAAAAGAACAAGAATAAAACAATATTATTAAATAAATATCAATGTTAGAACCACTTTCTCTTTATATTTTGGCTCCCGTGTGCTCTGTCACTGAAAAAAAAAAACAAAACAAGTATTTCTAATTTCACATGTCACCAGGAAGCAATATCATGAAGAAACCAAGTTAAAACACATTACATTATTGTAAAACCAGTAATATATTTTAGCTTTAAAACCAGTTCTTTTCACTTATGTCTGTACATATATTGATGAAAAGTAGAAACCTGAACTTTTGAATGGCACTGTTGTTTTACAGAATGATAAAGAACCACAAAGTCCTAAAATTCTGAATTTGAATACAAGTTTTGTCAATTAACAGCTACATAAATTTCAGGTATCACATAATAGCTTGAAGTCTCAGTGACCTCACTGAAGAAAAGCAGGTCATATCTACTTTGATGAATTTTTAGTATATTTAACTTTCCAAATTTAGATAAAATGCCTGATATATCACTTAGTAAATAAGTATTCAATTTTATTAGGCATAGTGATAACATATTTTACTTGTTTATGCTCCAGTTTTGTTGAAAAATCAGTAAATAATATACAGAAAGTGTGGAAAGAAATGAAAAATATTTTTGTCATTCTAACAGCACTGTTAACATATGCTTTTATTTTTCCCTATGTATGTTGTGCTTAATTGTAAATATGATATAATACAATTTATAGACTTTTACATTTTAATTTATATCAGGGATGTTTCTCTATGCTTAGACATGGGTATATTTTTCATAGTTTCATAGAATTTTTTCAGGTCAAGATGAAAATTTCATTTCTATAATTTGAAAATAGAGTGATCTGTTTACCAGTGTTTGACACCACTCACCTCAAAAACACAAGTGTACCCCCTCTACACACACACAAATAAAAATGACCAAAGGGATATAAAAAACAATATTGAAGATATCCATCAGAAGAAGCCTGAATATGGTACCATACAACATAAATTCCTGTTAGACATACTAAAAATATACTCATTAACAAGGAAGCTGTAATATATTAAGAATACAGAAACACAATAAAAACTGCAATTCTCTAATTTGGAGGGTCAAGGGTTATAGAAGAAGCTAGAACACTGGGCAGGACTACCTCATTTGGAAGTGCTGCTAATGTGATGGAGCCAAAGATTTCAAAAGGGACCCATTGCTTGAATATCTATGCCCGCATATAGACACATTGCACAGAAAACACCTGTTGATACCAGAAAGGCACCTTGATCTTAATTGCTCCTAATACTCTGGAGTTATCTTGAACTACCAGAGCAGTTGACTGATGTGCTAGTAGTATCACATGAGGTGGCAGGGTCATGACATGCTGTTACACATCTCTACAAAGTCACAGAGAGAAACATCCCAGTATTGAGACTAGACATAATCATATCTTGTATCTACTCAAACAGAGAACTGAATTACAAATACGGTCCTTAGAATAGTAAATTCCACAAACATAGGAGAGCAATGAAGCAGAAAGTTCCAGTGAATCATTTCTCATATCAGTTGATATGCTGAATCACAGGAATGGTAATATTTGCATAATTTAGTGTTTCAGCTAAAAATGTGAGTATTTGTTTAGCACAAATTAATAATGAAAAGAAGTAATAAAATCCATGAATAATTTATGCATAAACATCTGATGAAGAGAAACTTCTCCATTCATTGATAAATACAAAGAAATATAAAATATGCAATAAAATATAAAAATATGAAATAAACAGATTAAATGGACTCTATTTTGAAGCTTGACTCTGTTATATAGGTTCAAATAACATAATCACACTATCTCAGTTTAACTAGAGAATTTAGGATTGTTAAATTTTAGAATTCTCCAATAATTTTAGTAATTCAATTGACATAATTTCTTAATAATTTAGAAGATTTAAACTAATTATGTGTGTAAATACATAGCTGTTCATCATATATTTATATTTAATCAGGGTTCCCAGAAGTTCTTATGAAACTAAGAGATATCTCAGATAACTTTTAACTTTTATATGCATATACATTATATGTTTAGATATACTCATAAACAATGATTCATCTAATAAAAATAATTTGAGCAACGAAAACATAGTTCAGGGCAGCTCTTGAGTTTTCAAGGCTACGAGACCAAAACTACAGAGGGAAATTTTTCCTTAAAAAAAATAATTTAACTAGAGTTCATAAAGGAGATATTCCTAGAAGATGGTGTGTATCACGTTTCCATAATATATATACCTGAATGATAGTAACTGTTTTTAGTTTCTTAGGGTTGTCATATCAATGTACTACTAACTGGTGCCTTAAAAAAAAAAGATAAATTTATTATTGCACTGTTTTGGATACTAGACATCTAAAATCAGTATCAGCTTGGCTGCTTCCTTCTAAGGGCTCTGAGCGATCAAAGAGAATGTTCTATTTAACTGCACACAATGAATATGGCAATTCAAATTACAAAAGTGATTTCAATTTGGGCACTGTATAACAAAAGCCTGTTGTGTAAAAATACATGCTATTTACATATGTGTTGATTAGAATGAAGATTGTTAACATGTCATCATTAAATAAATTACCAGTATATAACACTAACATTTTTGTTGATATTTATCAGAGTTGTTGATTTAAAGCCCACTTAATAAAACATATTTTTATCATAATAATGTGGACTGAGTTTGACATTGAGTATCTTTGTTTTAGGAAATTCAAAAAGATTTATTTCATAATGATTTATTTCTATAATTTCCTATATGTGGATAAATACCATCTCTTACAGGAAGTAGCTTTTAACTGCCTTATAAGTCTTTTTGTAAAAGTTTTAAAGACCGCATTTTACAGAAATCTTTTAATTTATTTTATTATATTTTAAATAATCAAAATTCAAACATTTAAATACCTTTTAACCTGATAAATTTAGAAACACTTCATATGAAAATTTAAAAAATTATACTTTAGTAAAGAAAATGCTTACTAAATATCTACTTGAACTTATTGATTATATATTATTGTTGAGTATACTTGATCAGTTTGTTGACAAAACTCCAAACCTTAATGGCCATTAAAAGTAATGGTTGAGCTATTAAAATCTCTGTTAGAGTAATTTGGTTTAAAAAGCATTGTACTGGAGTTCATGACTGAATGAACCACAAAATTATTGAGAGCATTTGTCAATTACCAAAATGGAGCAATATTAGTAAACATTTAAAAAATGAGTATGCCTTTCAACTACATGGCATCTAAGGGACACAAATCAATAGAAAGTAAAGGAGCCAAATCAAACAACATTTCTGCTCATCAAGACCTTTAACCTTTTTCTGTTGACAAATTCATAATCACATTGGTTCTCAGAGCCAGCTAATTTATTGATTACATGTGAGGCACATCTCTCCTTCATCATTAAGGAAATAGAGAATCTCATTTTAATGCAGTTATAAATAGTCTTTTAAAGAGATAGCACTATAAGTTCAGCATATTTTTGATACTAATTTATTTTATGTTGAATGTGCTTTAGTTTCTCTTATGGCTACTGGACAGTTTCAGTTTTCCTCCTCTTTTTTTTTGACAATTGTGATAAATTAGGCATTGTTTGAAAAACACCCATTTCATTATATTTGAATATTTTATCACCATAGAGTTATGTATAGCTTTAATGTTTATCACTCTCTTCTGTATATTCAGCTTTTTCATCATTTTTGTTTCTGTGTATTCCTATTTCCTATAATTAATAACAATGAACACATTACAATTTTATTCTTTTTTTTTTGGAAAGGCAGCCACTGTATTTATCAGTTCTTATTTATTCTTTTCAAATTCATTAATTTCTGCTTTTGTTCTTATTTGTTTTTCTGCTTTCTTTTGCATTGCTATAATTTTTGGCATTTCATGTGCTAAATGGTTATTCTCATTTTTTTGGATTAATGTTGAAAATATTTAAACACTGTAGTGTGTCTAATTATCCCTTTGGTCATAGCGAGATTCAAAGAGACATGTACAATGACTCTACTTGGTGCAGTGTTCTAGTTTAGGAAACATGGTTTCAGTTGTAAAGTTGAATGATAGACAACATTGATTACTTATTCTGATTTAAGCATTTAAGTCTTTATGTATATAGACAATTAAGGTATCCCCATGAGGAAAGTTCTATTCCATATTTACTTTATTGATGATATAATTAACACCTAGTATTGCTGATATCTTGCTCAAGATCTTCATTTATGAAACAGCAAAACCAAAAACTCAGTATGACAGTCTCACGTGTCAATGTGGCTGGACTGTGGTCACCAATTAAACACTAGATGTTGCTCTGAAGGTATTCCACAGATGTGATTATTTGGAATCAGTTGACTTAATTAAAAGGAGGTTACCTTCAATAAAGTCAGTGGATTTAATTCAGTCAGTTGAAAGCCTTAAAGACAAAAACTGAGTTTTCACAAAGAAGAAGAAATTCTGCCTCAAAACTGTTAACAGAAATCTTGCCTGAGTATCTTGCCTGCTGGCCTGCCCTATAAACTTAGCAGCCCCCAATGCTTCATGAGCCAATTGGTTAATCAAGCTCTTTCTCTCTGTCCAACCCTTCTTCCCTCCCTCTCTCTCTCTCTCTTTCTCAGTGAATCACACTTCCTAGCCATTTACCCAACAACAAAATGATGTCAATATTTCATTAAAAACTGCTATGATTGCTATCTGTCATCCCATGAATTTTGAAAGAGGCTTTGCCTCTTTTATGCTTATTATTTGTTGATTTATGAGTTTTTTTTTTTTTAAAAAAAGAATCTTCCTAGAGTTCCATAAGTATCACTGAATCCTATATTTACAAAGAGATCAGAGTCTTGTCATGGCAACCTCATGTTTGACTGTTCCCTCTGCACTTACTTTCAGCTCATGGTTTCTGATATATGCTCATTCTCTCCATAAACTATGAAAAGAGACAACAGATATTCCACTCTTCCTCAATCTATAGAATGCCACGAGACTGGCCTGATATTCCTATAAATCCTAGTGGAAAACAAAAACAAACAAAAAACCCAGAAAACCATGAACAAAAAGTGAAATACATGATGCACATTATTAAAACTATGTGCATATTTCAGTTTGTTTTTTGACTGACCTCCCTGGGGAACTTAACATATCTAACCATTCTTGCTTTATAGAAACTTTCCTCTTTTGATATCTTTGACAGTCGAGCTGTATGTGTTAATTTTAGGACTTTCCTTAGTTTATCTCTGAAATATTCATGTGGTTTTTCTCTACCAGGACAATTTCCTATATATACATAGCTTCAAATAGGCTACTTATACCCTAATATCTCCAACAACTGTATAACCTGTACAACTGTACAATTCAGTCATGCCAGTCATTTTCAAATAGTCCAGAGTCACTTAAAGTTATATAAAAGATTAACTGGTCACTCCCTCCCACCTCTAGTCTATTCCAGTCATGCTCTCTCTCTCTCATGATCCATAGTCTCAGGGACTCTATTATCCAGCCAATTGAAAACCAGAAATCTAGGAGAAAAATACTCTGCTTAAGATGAATGTTCAATGATGCTACCAATTTCCATCATCTTCTATATCCATTATTGTGACTAAATTACTTTATTTGTACATATTGTGTGTTTACTAGATTGCAAAACTTTGGAAGACAGAAATGATGCATTTTACCTTTATATGGCCACAGGAATTCAGTGATAAAAATGTGGAAAATAAATGAAATAATAAATTACAAGTATGATATCTATGTAAGCATATCTATTCTCATAGGTTTTATCATTCTTATTGAATATTACCATACATTGTATCTGAAATACACTTGAGAAAGTTATCATGCACTGCATTTGAGACATGTGCCTAAATTTTTCATAGTCAAATGAGTCCGAAACATACATTTCTAATGCCACATGACAAACTGTCCAACTGGGGAAAAACATACAAGCAGAGAAGTAGTAGAGACAAGTCATTGTCTCATTATTTCCAGCTAGGCACAACTTGAGCTGGCTCATAAAAGGAGCCAGGCTTATTATTTTTGGCTAATCCTCATTCCCATCCCCAGTAAGGCTTTATACATCTATCTGCAACAAAGGGAACAAAGAGCTCTGTGATCATATAATGATGAAAACTCCTGGCTATGGAGTGCTTTGTTAGAGAACAGGAGCCTCTGAAGCCTGGTGGCTGGTGTCACCGTGTTTAGGTAACTAGGACCTTCTGAATCAATTCTCTGTTCAGCTACCAGAGAAAGAAAATGAACCAATGAGACTGTCCAAATTTGTTGCCTATCAGTATTCAAGTGGAAAATTCATTGCCAAAAGGCAGTATGATATAGTGGGATAATATTGTGATTTTATGATTTTTAAAATCAGATAAACATTTGTTGGAATCTCAGATGTGCCCTTCATGAGTTGTGTTCTTTAAACTCTTTTAATAAAAAGGAGTTTTTAAAGCTGAGTTTATAATAGAGACCATTACTGTTATTGGGTACATTAACTAAAAAAGTACATATTAGTTCAATAATTATACTAATTCTGTACTAATTTATGTACCACTTAACCAATTTACTAAACAACATACATAGAAAGTCTATATCCAATAGAAGATAGGCGTCCCTGGTGACTTAGCAGTAAAGAATCTACTTGAGATGCAGATCTCCTGCCAATGCAGGAGACTTGGGTTAGGTCCTTGGGTTGGGAAGATCTGCTGCAGAAGGAAATAGCAAACCACTCCAATACTCTTGCCTGGGAAATTTCATGGACAAAAGAACCTGGTAGGCTATAGTCCATGGGGTCACAAAAGAGTTAGACATGATTCAGCCACTAAAACACCACTATCTATTCTTTGTTGACCGACACCTACATCCAGTAATAAATAACTTTTAAGACTCTATCATTTTTAAAATTTACATTAAAAAATTAACTCTCCATGGTCTCTTAAAGCTACAGAAAGACAGACTTTTATTTACTTTACTTATTATTTCACTTCATGATAAATAAAAGTCAACAGAAACCAATTTTAATTGATGAAAATTAAGTGATAATAGAAACCAAAGATTCTGTAAGCATTCATTTCACTTACTTATTATTTAGAAATTTGATCTACATAGATTTTTGACATTTTCCTTTTACTATGCTAGAAAATCATTAATATTTAGCTTCTTTATCTATAATGCACACCTTTTCAATAGAAGACCACTTTAGCTCCCAGAGTAAGCAAATGAATAAAAAATTAGTTGGTAGAGGAACTCCTCTAATTTGGAGACTAAAAGGGTAGATAATTGCAATTTTGGAGATTCTTATTCTAGTCATAAATAAAATTGACAAATGAACAAGATTTCTGATCACTTTATTACTAAACAGAGGTCTGAAAACCACGATTAGTTTAGCATTTGTGAAATTTGGATATGAACAAATTTAATGTAGTAGTCTTGGATTTTGAAGGGAACAAGAATATGAAGAAATATTGTCAACCTCTCCAACCAAGTACAAAATATAAGAATTTTCTGGTTTTTTTTTTAATATTTATAAAAATGCTGTGCAAACATTACTGAAGGGCACCATACCATCACAGCCAAAATTAACTGATAATCAACACAAGATAAAAACTGTCACCATAATGAACTGTGATTGCTAAAGATCTTCAAGAACCCGAGGGCATTCATATGTAATTAAAGAAATAGATTAGGAAAAAAACCACACTATAACGGTAATTTGGAAAAAAACCTGCAGAAGTATTTTTTCCCTCATATTCTTCTCTAATTCTTCTTATGATGTATAAGCATTAAGAAAAAAAATAATATGCTGCACAATAAATAACCTTCATGTTAAACAAAATTTTACCTTAAAAATTAGCATTTTAAAAGTCACAACAAATATAGGTGGATGACATACCAAAAAGAAGAAATGGAAAAAAGCAAAATGGCTGTGTATGTAGGGAGGCCTTACAAATAGCTGTGAAAAGAAGGGAAGTGAAAAGCAAAGGAGAAAAGGAAAGATATACCCATTTGAATGCACAGTTCAAAAGAATAGCAAGGAGACATAAGAAAGCCTTCCTCAGCGACCAATGCAAAGAAATAGAGGAAAACAATAGAATGGGAAACACTGGAGATCTCTTCAAGAAAATTAGATATACCAAGGGAACACTTCATGCAAAGATGGGCTCAATAAAGGACAGAAATAGGAGGGAATAACAGAAGCAGATGATATTAAGAAGAGGTGGCAAGAATACACAGAAGAACTGTACAAAAAAGATCTTCACAACCCAGATAATCATGATGATGTGATCACTCACCTAGAGCCAGACATTCTGGAATGTGAAGTCAAGTGGGCCTTAGAAAGCATCACTATGAACAAAGCTAGTGGAGGTGGTGGAATTCCAGTTGAGCTGTTTCAAATCCTGAAAGACGATGCTGTGAAAGTGCTGCACTCAATATGTCAGCAAATTTGGAAAACTCAGCAGTGGCCAAAGGACTGGAAAATGTCAGTTTTCATGCAAATCCCAAAGAAAAGCAATGCCAAAGAATGCTCAAACGACCGCACAATTGCACTCATCTCACACGCTAGTAAGCTTAAAATTCCACAAGCCAGGCTTCAGCAATAAGTGAACCATGAACTTCCAGATGTTCAGGCTGGTTTTAGAAAAGGCAGAGGAACCAGAGATCAAATTGCCAACATCCGCTGGATCATTGAAAAAGCAAAAGAGTTCCAGAAAAACATCTATTTCTGCTTTATTTACCATTCCAAAGCCTTTGACTGTATGGATCACAATAAACTGGAAAATTCTGAAAGAGTTGGGCATACCAGACCACCTGACCTGCCTCTTGAGAAACCTGTATGTAGGTCAGGAAGCAACAGCTAGCATTGGATGTGGAACAGACTGGTTCCAAATAGGAAAAAGAGTATGTCAAGTCTGTATATTGTCACCCTGCTTATTTAACTTATATGCAGAGTACATCATTAGAAAAGCTGGGCTGGAGGAAGCACAAGCTGGAATCAAGATTGCCAGGAGAAATATCAATAGCTCAGATATGCAGATGACACCACCCTTATGGCAGAAAGTGAGGAAGAACCAAAGAGCCTCTTGATGAAAGTGAAAGAGGAGAGTTAAAAGAGTTGACTTAAAGCTCAACATTCAGAAAACTAAGATCATGGCATCCGGTCCCATCACTTCATGGCAAATAGATGGGGAAACAGTGGAAACAGTGGCTGACTTTATTTTTTGGGCTCCAAAATCACTGCAGATGGTGATTGCAGCCATGAAATTAAAAGACACTTACTCCTCGGAAGGAAAGTTATGATCAACTCAGACAGCATATTAAAAAGCAGAGACATTACTTTGCCAGCAAAGGTCCATCTAGTCAATGCTATGGTTTTTCCGGTGGTCATGTATGGATATGAGAGTTGGGCTATAAAGAAAGCTGAGCGCCGAAGTATTGATGCTTTTAAACTGTGGTGTTGGAGAAGACAAAGAGTCTGACACAAGTGAGCGACTGAACTGAACTGATATAATAAAATGTGTCGCTCAGTCGTGTCCGACTCTTTGCGACCCCATGGACTGAAGACCTCCAGGATCCTCCGTCCATGGGATTCTCCAGGCAAGAATACTGGAGTGGGTTGCCATTTCCTTCTCCAAACTGATATAATACAGAAGTATTTACAAAGTATCTTATTACAAAGTATTATGATGAAAATTGTATTCAAGTATGCCTAGACATTTAATCTCTTTCAGTTCAGTTCAGTCTCTCAGTCATGTCCGACTCTTTGCGACCCCATGAACTGCAGCACGCCAGGCCTCTCTGTCCATCATCAACTCCTGGAGTCCACCCAAATGCATGTGCATCAAGTTGGTGATGCCATGCAACCATCTCATCCTCCATCGTCCCCTTCTCATGCCCTCAATCTTTCCCAACATCACGGCCTTTTCAAATGAGTTGGCTCTTCACATCAGGTGGCCAAAGCATTGGAGTTTCAGCTTCAACATCAGTCCTTCCAATGAACACCCAGGATTGATGTCTTTTAGGATGGATTGGTTGGATCTCCTTGCAGTCCAAGGAATTTTCAAGAGTCTTCTCCAACACCACAGTTCAAAAGCAGTTCTTTGGTGCTCAGGTTTCTTCACGGTCCAACTCTCACATCCATACATGACCACTGGAAAAACCATAGCCTTGACTAGACGGACCTTTGTCGACAAAGTAATGTCTCTGCTTTTGAATATGCTATCTAGGTTGATCATAACTTTCCTTCCAAGAAGTAAGCGTCTTTTAATTTCATGGCTGCAATCACCATCTGCAGTGATTTTAGAGCCCAGAAAAATATAACCTCGCACTGTTTCCACTGTTTCCCCATCTATGTGTCATGAAGTGATAGGACTGGATGCCATGCATGATCTTGATTTTCTGAATGTTGAGCTTTAAGCCAACTTTTTCATTCTTTCACTTTCATCAAGAAGCTCTTTAGTTCCTCTTTGCTTTCTGCCATAAAGGTAGTGTCATCTGCATATCTGCTGCTGTTCCTGCTGCTAAGTCACTTCAGTCATGTCTGACTCTGTGCAACCCCATAGACACTAGCCCACCAGGCTCCCCCGTCCCTAGGATTCTCCAGGCAAGAACACTGGAGTGGGTTGCCATTTCCTTCTCCAATGCATGAAAGTGAAAAGTGAAAATGAAGTTGCTCAATGGTGTCCAACTCTTTGCGACCCCATGGACTGCAGCCTATCAGGCTCTTCTGTCCATGGGAGTTTCCAGGCAAGAGTACTGGAGTGGGGTGCCATTGCCTTCTCTGCTGCCTATCTGAGGTTATTGATATTTCTCCCAGCAATCTTGATTCCAGCCTGTCCTTCATCAATCCTGGCATTTCATGTGATGTATTCTGCATATAAATTAAATAAGCAGGGTGACAATATACAGGCTTGATATACTCTTTTCCTGATTTGGAACCAGTCTGTCATTCCATGTTCAGTTCTAATTGTTGCTTCTTGTCTTGCATGAATATTTCTCAGGAGGCAGGTCAGGTGGTCTGGTATTCCCATCTCTTTTAAGAATTTTCCACAGTTTGTTGTGAGCCACACAATCAAAGCCTTTGGACTAGTCAATAAATCAGAAGTAAATGTTTTACTGAAAGTCTCTTGCTTTTTTGATGATCCAACAGATGTTGGCAATTTGATCTCTGGTTCCTGATTATGTTCATGAGGTTTGAATCAAGGAACCAGAGATCAATAATAATATTAAACCTCATTAAAATAATACTGGCTTATCAAGTATATATTAATCAATGTAGATTTTTGTGCCTTGTTGACATAAGAGACTACATCTTAGTTTTTAATGTCAGTTTGAGAAAGAAAAAACTACAGTGTATATAAAAAGTAACTGTAGAGTACTGGAGCAAAAATTAAGGCAAGTAAAAATAACATACCCAGCCTTAAATTTTAAACTTAATTATTAGTTTTTCAATTCTATAAACTACTCTAAAAATATTTTTGTCTGCCCTATTTTGATTTCAACTTTATAGTCTAGAAATAAAGTGGCACAATTAACAAGCTTATTTACTGTTTTTACAATAGGATTTATTTAACTATAATAATAAGTTTTTGGTCTAAAACCTCCCCCCCCAATTTTTGTTACATCAAATTATATTTATTCACTGCATAAATATTCAAATATTTATTTGCCTTTTTAATCTTATTCTATCTTTGTTTATTGCTTGTGATTTTAATTTTAGATTTTGAACCTAGAATTTCTTAGTAAAATAATTTTTTCCAGAATACATTGTATGTTCTGACTTAGTGTTGTTATACTGATCTAATTATCTGTAAAGCAACATTTTTTTTGTATCATTAGCAGTTCTTACACTTCATCACCCTTTCTGTTTTTTACTTAGGCAAGGATTTTAAGGATTCTTTTGTCTGCTTACCTATGTGTTTTTAAAGACAAAATAATTCAAATCTGTTTTTCATCTGATTGAATTATGTTACTTCTTCTTCCACCTTTCTAAATTTATTAAGTTCTGTTAATTTGCACTCTTTCTATATCTGTATACTAATATTCCATTTTGATTTGTCTTAATAAAACCGATATTTTTTGTTTGTCATAAAAATAGATTGGTTTTTTCCAAAATAGCTTTACTAATCATCTGTAAATGTGTTCGTAGATCAACATTTTATCATAAATAATATTTACCATTTTCTTAAAAATACTGAAGATATTTTAATTCCTTGAAAATAATTCTCCTTTGCCCTTATTGTCTACCCTAGAGAATATTTCGTGTTTACTCTGAAAATTTACATTTTAGAAGTTTTCTTGATTGAACCCTAAGGGAATGCTTTTCTCTGCAATTACCCTTGTTTATCATCCCTTTGATTTTATTTAACACATTATCTGACAACAAGAAAAGATCCATGACCTTAATCTTGCTGATCCTCCTATATCCATTAGGTAAATGCCTAATTTAACAAATGAGTCTTCTGCTTTGCCCTAAAACCAGAAAACTCATTTTTCCTAAAGCTAATCAATGAACAAGCTTAGAGAATCAGATTTATTTTCTTTTTTTTTTAAAGGAGCAAAAACATAACAAAGGAAAAAAAAAAGGTAAAACCATTACTTAAGGGCAGTGTTTAAACATGAAACATGTTAAAGTTATGAATCTAAACTGTATAGATATTCTGATTGATATCAGAGTATCAGCATATCAGCATCTGCAGTTGGAGAACCTCCACTTATTGCCTACATATTATATTTGTTATTTGAAGATTGACAAACCAGTGGATAATACAATAATATTACTACAATTCCAATAGCCAACAATAGTGTCTGAAGTATTATACAGTTTCATAAATATTTGTTAAATCAGTATTACATAGCCTCACTTTGATAGTACATGTATGATGTATGCTTAATAAAAACTTTCTTGTTCCTACTCATTAACTTTTACAAATGCAGAGAAAATTTGCTTTGGTTATATCCACAGTGAGAATGACTTTTCAATTTGGTTCTGTATTCTGTAAACAAGCAGTGACTATATTAGTTTACATATAAAATGATTTTCCAGTATGTAAACAGTAACAGCAATAAATTACTGAAACACTGTAAAAGATCTCATGTTGACTATCACACAGAAAGGTGGTCAAGCAATGATTTACTTCTCTTGAAATTACTTTTGCTACATATTGTAAATATATATAAATTACTATTAAATAAGTGAAATAATTTCATTCAATAATTAAGAACACATTTTCTAGAACTAGAAATTCATAGACTAAAATAACATTATCTAATAATTTATTTGTATCTTCTCAATTTATGTATGTCTTCAATATTTCTTCAACAATCATTTTGAATCCTCATTCTTTTCACCAAGCCCTTCCCTGTGTTCACTAGGCATTTCTGGTTGCTCAGCTAACAAAGGATGAAAGGATGTTTATTCTACTCATACACATTTTAAAATGGAAAACAAGAAGTTCTTTGACAAGACTAAACTTCTCCAACTATTAAAAGTAGCCAGAAATCACACCTACTGGGAAGTGGCATGTGTGGACCATCGTGTCTGAGAGGAGACACTAATATAGTAAATACTGGGTCATATGGAGATTGGAACTGGAAATTCATTCATGATTCAAAACAGCTCTGTGGAATTGATTATTATTTTAAGTGCATTTATTGTTGTTTAGTTGCTAAGTAACGTCCAACTGTTTTGTGGTCCCATGGACTGTATCCCACCCGATTCCTTTCAGGCAAGAATAGTGGCGTGGGTTGCGGTTTCCTTCTAGGGGATCTTCTTGACACAGGGGTTGAATCTGTGTCTCCTGCATTGGCAGGTGGATTCTTTAGCTGTGAGCCACCAGGGAAGACAATTTCCCTACTAAATATAATAGTATTAAGAATAATAAGCATAATAAAATATAATGATCACAACAAATAATTTTTGGATTTCTACTAGAGACCTCATCTATATGAAACTTTCTATCTGCATTTCCATGCCCTGTGTATGCTCAGTCCATGTCTGACCCTTTGCGACCCCCATATAGCCTGTCAGCCTCCTCTGTCCATGGAATTTTCCAGGCAAGAATACTGAAGTGGGTACCGTTTCCTATTCCAAGGGATCTTCCCGAACCAGGGATCAAACCCATGTCTCTAGCATTTCCTGCACTGGCAGGCCGATTCTTTACAACTGTGCCACCAGGGAAGTCCTTTCCAAGCCCCAGACCATATCAAAACATAACAGCAACTAAAACATCAAGAGCAACTCACTTTCTTTTGAATTTCATGTTGACACTGGGGAAGAAACAGAGGTCGTTCTTCTCATTGAAGTTTTTCCTTGTCTTTGTTTGGCAAGGATGTTTCAATACAGCACAAATAAGTCATTTGCTACCCTATGGACTGCCTGGTAGGTTGTGAGTACATGAAAGGGCCATGAGATTGAGAAAATCTCAGAATGGACTTACTACTCAGAGAATGGACTTACAATAAGATTTAAATTAATGCTTGCTTCCTACCAGAGCCCAGGCTTTTTAATATTTGCTACGCTTTATCTCTGTGAATGGTAATTTCAATCACATTCAAGTTTCCATGTAACAATTGTGAAGATATGATTCCTAAAGCTATTATCCTGATCTCTTTAAAACTATTCTCCTTTACATGTTCCAAAAGTTTGGGTTTTAGGTACTCACATAATATACTATTTATAAGTCTTCTGAAAGTTTAATATTTTCTACTTGTCTCTTTACATTTATTTCTTTCAACAGGCTACTTTTCAAAGAGGGTCAATATTTAGGCTGTGTATATTTATATATTGATTTGACCAAAAAGTTCATTGACCCAAACAAACTTTTTGGCCAACTCAATAAAATACTTAGCCTAAGATTGGTATATAGGCAGTTACTATTTAAATATTTGGCAAATAAATTAAAATTTATGAATTAACTTTTATTATAGAATTTCCCAGCAAGAACAGTGGAGTGAGTTGCCATTTACTACTGCAGAAGATCTAGCCTGTACCAGGGATTGAACTCAGGTCTCTTGCATCTCCTACATCGACAGGTGGATTCGTTATCATTGGTGCCACCTGGCACATTGGCTTAACTTTTTATTATGAACTAACTCTTAAGATTTTGTGCCTAAAGGTAACAGCATAATTAGTACATCATCTGGATCAAAGAAATCACCAGAAGTTAGCAAATGTTCAGCTTTGTTCTAAATATATTTATCAGAACCTACCAGGAAAAAAAAAATCTAATTCATATATCCTGATGAAGAAATCACTTTGAGGACAGAAAACACTTTGAGGATAGAAAAATTGGGAATATACATGTTAAGGTAAAGAAATTTAAAAATGAAGTATGAAAAAGTGATCAATAAATAGATATATGAGATCTGTTACTTTAACTATGCCGTCAATTATGCTCTGTTTAATCGCAGTACACCTTAAGGACCATTTGTGAACTTTAAATGACATCTGATTCAACAAATACCACTGGGAAAAACTTTTGAGAGCCCAACATTTCAGGGAAAGAGTACAATGAAGAGAAACCTCTAAATCCACTGAATTAACACTTTCAACTGAGAGACAAATGACCAAAACTTAGAAAACCCAAACATGAATTGAAAAAGAGTATGTGTCACTGTGTAAACAGTGGTTGAATAAAATTCACTGGAAAATAGCATCAACAGCAATACTAAACTTTATGTGATAAGAGTTTTATATAATTTTAAGAACTGCTACAACAATAATTAGATTTTCAGGAAATGTTACCAACCTTAATTCTGAGACATATCAATATTCAATATTAAATGTTAAGCCTGCTTTGTAATCAACCAGATAACTGTAACATGACACTTATCTTTGCATAGAATGTCTTCAATAAAATCATTGCTTATTCTATATTACTCATTATTTTTGTTTGTGTTTTTACCCAAACTAGTTTGTTGTCTAATTTTATTACTAAAGAAAATATGCATTTTAGTGTACTTATCAGTTATTTTAAACTCAAATGTTCAAATGCTTGTTTAATTTATGCTTTAGTGACTCAGTTAACATAGGAGTTGACTGATTGAATGTGCCTATCATGAGATACTAGTTGTAAAAATCAACGTATTTGCAAAATATAAATCCCTTTTTCTAATAGTGCCAGACTAGTCTCCCTATTCTTAGAAGGCCATGGCACTCCACTCCAGTACTCTTGCCTGGAAAATCCCATGGACAGAGGAGCCTGGTAGGCTGCAGTCCATGAGGTCGCTAAGAGTTGGACACGACTGAGCGACTTCACTTTCACTTTTCACTTTCATGCATTGGAGAAGGAAATGGCAACCCACTCCAGTGTTCTTGCCTGGAGAATCCTAGAGACGGAGGAGCCTGATGGGCTGCCGTCTATGGGGTCGCACAGAGTCGGACACGACTGAAGCAACTTAGTAGCAGCAACAGCAGTCTCCCTATTGAAAATTCATTTCCCTATGAAACTCATTATCTTTATCTTTAAAGGATTGTAGAATGCAGCAGATTGTGAGTTGAATTAAAAAAAACTTTGATTAGATTTGGTATTTATCATTTCATTGAGTGTTAGTCAATCAGTTGTGTCCTACTCTTTAAAATCTCATATACCATAGCCCACCAGGCTCCTCTGTCCATGGAATTCTC
The DNA here is from genome assembly GCF_014754425.2 of Oryx dammah. NCBI lineage: Eukaryota > Metazoa > Chordata > Mammalia > Artiodactyla > Bovidae > Oryx > Oryx dammah. Next base: position 25,615,312 of record NW_024070196.1, read on the forward strand.
TAGGCAAGAATACTGGATGAGTAGCCATTCCATTCTTCCGGGGATCTTCCCAACCCAGGGACTAAACCTGGGTCTCCTGCATTGCAGACAGATTGTTTACCATATGAACCACCAGGGAAATCCATTATTTCATTAACTCATGAAATATTTAAAGAAATATCCATTTTTGTGGTTATTAATAAGGATTTAGCAATTATAAAATGTGAATATATTTCTATATACACACATTTAAGTAATTGTGCATGTATATAATTATCTTTGTTAAATATGTGACAGTATATGAAATACAATTTAACATAGCTTATAAAAATTGTTTACTTCTCTAAATTACTTGAGGTTCTAATAAACTATCAGATTCGCACTCTTTCTACAATGATTGCCCAAATATTTTGTTCTCCACATCTTAATGCTTTAATTTTTAAAGAATGAGTGAAATTACAGAACTATTTTTAGTCTTTAAATTTGAGCAACCTTAAAAATAATAAAAGAAATTTATATATACAATACTTTTGATTACTTTTAATTTTTGCTGTGCTCTTTGGAGAACACAGTTCTCACAAATCATTACTTTAAAAGTCCATGTTCACAATAGTGTTACCACAATGCCACTTTCTGGTAATTCATCAAAAATTATACAAGTATAAAAATTACGGGATCACATAACTCCCTTTTAAATGGCTAATATTTGGCACTTACTTTCTCAAAATAAATACATACATTTGTTAATTAGAATTGTTTCTGCTGCTGCTGCTGCTGCTGCTGAGTGCCTTCAGTCCTGTCCAACTCTGTGCGACCCCATAGATGGCAGCCCACCAGGCTCCTCCGTCCCTGGGATTCTCCAGGCAAGAACACTGGAGTGGGTTGCCATTTTCTTCTCCAATGCAGGAAAGTGAAAAGTGAAAGTGAAGTTGCTCAGTTGTGTCTGACCCTCAACGACCCCATGGACCGCAGCCCACCCGGCTCCCCTGTTCATGGGATTTTCCAGGCAAGAGTACTGGAGTGGGGTGCCATTGCCTTCTCCAGGCCTTTTAACAATCAGCTTCTCCAAAAAATTGTCAGCATCTGCTGTATCATTGAAAAAGCTACAGAGTTCTAGAAAAACATCTACTTTTGCTTTGACTAAGGACCTGCCTTAGACATGTCACCCAAGACCATAGCTGGAGGGTGAAGTGACTAAGAGGGAAGACTGAAAGAGGCCAGGTGCTATAGAAAAGGGGAAGGGGCCAGATTGAGAGCTGCAGAAATGCAGCTGTGAGGTATTTAGAGCGAGGGGTTATGTGTGTGTGTGTGTGTGTGTGTGTGTGCATGTGTGTGTGTGTATTTATGATGTATAGCAGAGATCACAACATTGTAAAGTAATTATGCTCCAATTAAAAAAATAATAAAAATTCAAAAGAAACAAATAAAAGATAAAAATTAAAAATACCTCTTAATTTTAACATGGTATTGAAACATGAAAAGGAAAAACACACCACAGGACAATGAGGACTGTTCACTAATATAGTTCCATATTTTCAAAATTTTTCTGAGTTTAAAATGGAAAGCTAAAACACATCTGAAAATTAACTCACGTGAGAATTTTACAGACTCATTCTAATAAAGGGTAGTTTAGAAAAATAAGATTCCTACTAAAAATGTACTCATATTTCTTCTTATCCTCCCACCTTTTGCGTTTACTACTCAGTCATAGCCACAGATACATGATAGAACATAGTTGTTTGCCTCATGTATTTAACTAAACCAGCACTTTGGTTCTACTTTTAAGAATAAATTCTAAATAACTAATCAATCAAAGTAGAATACAAATGATTGTGTATTTGACTCACCCTGGTATGAACTAAACAATTTGAGACCCTAGAGACATTTGACATTCAACAATTTGTGAAAAGTTATTTAATTGCTAAAGAATTTATTTAAAGTTTTATTCTAACTTTAATCCAGCAGGGCAATGTCCTTTTGACTGCCATTTTCTTTACATTTTCCTTCATCAAACTGAATAACTTTTTTGCTAATATTTTGCTTAATGTAAATTTCCTTGGTTTCTTAATTTAAAAAGCACTAAAATATGTTTTGTTTTTTATGCATTGGGGATTTCTAATTCTTTCTAGGTTATTTTGCTTTCCAAAGTTCTTTTCTAAATTTCATCATAATAGCTCAAACTACAATGAAGTTTTTATAAAAAACTTTCTTTGAATAATGTATTAAGCCCAATTTTATTATTTTACATTTCATGAGTATTTCTATCACAACCTTTCAAAGTGGGTTATTTAACCTATAATTTTAAAATTTATGCTTTTTATATTACAACAATATAAATTTAAGGATATTATCTTCAATTTGAGATATCTTGAATATATATGAAAGACTCTGGGGAAAATTTCACCATTGAGATAATAAAAAACATTTTACAATTCATATTTGCAATATACTCTAAAATGATATGATTATTTTGCCTTCAAAATCTTCATTAAACTTTTCTTCATCTTTAAGACTTAATGTGCTTTTTCCAGACTGTAGTTTATTTTCTTGAACAAAACAAGAAAAGGCTTTGAAAAATATGTTAATGAATAAGATCAGTTAATTATAGCAAAGGGAGATGGTTTGATAAACTCAATTATTGAAAAGTTACTCATATCAGAAATATAGGAAATTTTATATGGTTACTGGATTTATTTCTATTTCCACATTGTTTAATACAAATACAAAATTAAAATGTTCCTCTTTGCAGATATGAGGAAATCTTTACCAGTATAAAATACTGTGAATTTTATCAGTGTAAAATTCCAGATTGTAATCATCATACATTGCTACTATGTGTAGGGCATTCACTTAGACATATGTATGTAGTCACAGTGTTGATTCTTATGATTAAGATTATGTAAATATTTGCCCAAACCCATGGAGTATATAACACTAAGGGTGAACTGTAACATTAAACTTTGTACTTTGGTTTATCAGTGTAGAGTCGTTAATTGTCACAAATATACCTGGTGGGAGAGGTAAATTGTGGAAGAGAGTACATGTATGATGGCAGGGGCTACATGGAGAAGTCGCTGTTTTCACGAAGTTTGCTTTGAACTTAAAACTGCTCTAAAAATATAAATTTTATTATGACATCTAATATAGTATAAATATGAAATAAAATTAATCATGAAAATAATTAAAGTTCTACATAAAATATAATACTTCAATATAAATCTATATAAATAGACTCCTTTAGATTCTGGTAGTTTCACTTTTCCAAGTAAGCTATATATTAACTTTCAATTTTTGTATGTTGCCTGAAAACCCAAGCAAAATGAGGTACACATTTTTCCCTTAAAAATTAAATCTCTCAAATGCTTTCAACATTGTGTTTTCCAAAGAATGTTGTCACATAAGCTCAAGCAGTCATTATATAGTCAATTGCAGCTGAAGTTATTCAATCAGAATAACAACATCTTGTTGTCAACCTTCCTGATCTGTATAAAAGCCAATAAATACTGTATATAGTGGTGTTATCTGAGAAGAGCAATCTTGCCCAGGACACAGAGGAATCATTCCTATCTGCCTTCAACTGCTTTCATGAAATATTTACGGTGCAAATATACCAGAAGTGGATTTTAGTTTAATATCTACTCTCAGCTGTAGCTGTGTTGAAGCATACATTAGTCTTTCCATGTGGATTTTGAAAGTGTGATTTTGAATTGTAATAACAAATCAAGGCAACTATTAATTATTTGTCATGAATGGGAAAAATGAACACTGACATAAATTGTTCTGATTAAATTAGTAATGGTATATGTGTGAAATGCATTTTTTACATTATTGAAAATTGAACCCCCAATCTCCATACCACAATGGATACAGTAACACAGTCATTCCTTACCCTATTTAAGAAATGCAACTGAGATGCAGATGCAGATTGAAAAATAAATAAATTAGGACTTTAAATGATGTGAAATTAATCTTGGGAAAAAGTGTGTAAAAGTTAAGCTGAACCAGATAACTCTGAAATTTTTTACATGGTATTAAGGGGGAAAATATATTCATGCATTATACATTTTGATAAACTATTTTTAAACTGAATGAAACAAAAATAAATTCCATACATTTAGGGACTGCATATTATAGATTCCAATGCCATTTTAATCTCCCATAGAAACTCTTAAGGTGTCAGTCAAAAAATATGTTGTACTTTATGTTGTCTACAAATATGTAATTTTGTCTCCATTACATCAGTTATTATATTTCAACATTTAATTACATTCAGGGGATTTTGGTCTATTTTGAGGAAAAGCAATAAGTGTCATTCTGTTCTCACTGGTTCACCTTTTCCACAAAGTTTTTCTGATAATATTTTTTACACATCAAAAAAAATTTACAAAATATAAAATAGCTTAATTCCAGGATATGACAACACAGTAAGCAAGGCAACATATACACTGGAGCCACAAACCTTTACTTGCTTTGTTATCTAGGTACATATGAATTTCAAGCTAGACCGATTATTTTACTCTCTAGCTGTCATTCCATTTGATGTCTACTTATTATGACCTCTTTCATAAAAAAAATACACTAAAAAAAGCCATACAAGAAGACGAGTACTGGCAGGAGAGTTGACAGAGCAGTATATTGGCCTAACATCAACAACTAACAAGTAGTGTGACCTGAGGCAAGATCAGTTTTTGAGACTATGTTTTATCATCTCTCAAAAGAGCAAATTGGAACTAGATCGTAACTCAGATACTCTAGCTATTGATATCTATTAAATACACATTTTCCCTTATTTTTCTATCCAGGACATGTTAAAAATCTTCACCACTAATTACATTACACTCCCGGGCACACTCACACATAGACATTTTCAGAAATTACATGGCCCTAACTCAACTTTTCAAGTACTTACACTGCAACCTCTGGATGTGTAGTCTACTAAAAAGTCCACTACTTGTGAGAACTCTGATTTCATATAAAGATAATTCTTCATACTTTCATGATTATAGAGAGGGAAAGAACTGGACAATTTTCTTTTAAATTTTATATCAGTTCAGTTCAGTTCAGTCACTGAGTCGTGTCAGACTCTTTGTGAGCCAGGCCTCCCTGTCCCTCACCATCTCCCGGAGTTCACTCAGACTCACGTCCATTGAGTCAGTGATGCCATCCAGTCATCTTATCCTCTGTCATCCACTCCTCCTCCTGCCACCAATCTCTCCCAGCATCAGAGTCTTTTCCAGGGAGTCAACCCTTCCTGTGAGGTGGCCAAAGTATTGGAGTTTCAGCTTCAGCATCAGTCCTTCCAATGAACACCCAGGACTGATCTCCTTTAGAATAGACTGGTTGGATCTCCTTGCAGTCCAAGGGACTCTCAACAGTCTTCCCCAACACCACAGTTCAAAAGCATCAAATCTTTGGTGCTCAGTTTTCTTCACAGTCCAACTCTCACATCCATACATGACCACTGGAAAAACCATAGCCTTGACTAGATGGACATTTGTTGGCAAAGTAACATCTCTGCTTTTGAATATACTACCTAGGTTGGTCATAACTTTCCTTCCAAGGAGTGTCTTTTAATTTCATGGCTGCAGTCACCATCTGCAGTGATTTTGGAGCTCCAAAAATATGAAGTCTGACACTGTTTCCATTGTTTCCCCATCTATTTCCCATGAAGTGATGGGACTGGATGCCATGATCTTAGTTTTCTGAATGTTGAGTTTTAAGTCAATTTTTTCACTCTCCTCTTTCGCTTTCATCAAGAGGTTTTTTAGTTCCTTTTCACTTTCTGCCATAAAGGTGGTGTCATCTGCATATCTGAGGTTATTGACATTTCTCCCAGCAATCTTGATTCTAGTTTGTGCTTCCTCCAGCCCAGCATTTCTCATGATGTACTCTGCATATAAGTTAAATAAGCAGGGTGACAATATACAGCCTTGACGTACTCCTTTTCCTATTTAGAACCAGTCTGCTGTTCCATGTCTAGTTCTAACTCTTGCTTCCTGACCTGCATATAGTTTTGCCAAGAGGAAGGTCATGTGGGCTGGTATGCCCATCTCCTTCAGAATTTTCCACAGTTTATTATGATCCACACAGTCAAAGGCTTTGGCATAGTCAATAAAGCAGAAATAGATGTTTTTCTAGAACTCTTTTGCTTTTTCGATGATCCAGCAGATGTTGGCAATTTGATCTCTGGTTCTTCTGCCTTTTCTAAAACCAGCTTGAACATCTGGAAGTTCATGGTTCACATACTGCTGAAGCCAGACTTGGAGAATTTTGAGCATTACTTTACTAACATGTGAGATGAGTGAAATTGTGTGGTAGTTTGAGCATTCTTTGGCATTGCCTTTCTTTGAGATTGGAATGGAAACTGACCTTTTCCAGTCCTGTGCCCACTGCTAAGTTTTCCGAATTTGCTGGCATATCGAGTGCAGCACTTTCACAGCATCATCTTTCAGGATTTGAAATAACTCAACTGGAATTCCATCACCTCCACTAGCTTTGTTCATAGTGATGCTTTCTAAGGCCCACTTGACTTCACATTCCAGAATGTCTGGTTCTAGGTGAGTGATCACACCATCATGATTATCTGGGTCATGAAGATCTTTTTTGTACAGTTTTCTCTGTATTCTTGCCACCTCTTCTTAATATGTGCTTCTGTTAGGTCCATACCATTTCTGTCCTATATCAAGCCATCTTTGCATGAAATGTTCCCTTGGTATCTCTAATTTTCTTGAAGAGATCTCTATTTCTTTGCATTGATTGCTGAGGCAGGCTGTCTTATCTCTCCTTGCTATTATTTGGAACTCTGCATTCAGATGCTTATATTTTTCCTTTTCTCCTTTGCTTTTCGCTTCTCTTCTTTTCACAGCTATTTGTAAGCCTTCCCCAGACATCCATTTTGCTTTTTTGCATTTCTTTTCCATGGGGATGGTCTTGATCCCTGTCTTCTATACAATGTCACGAACCTCAGTCCATAGTTCATCAGATTATATATATATATGTATATATATGTGTGTGTGTGTGTGCATGCTAAGTTTCTTCAGTTGTATCCAACTGTTTATTACCCACTGTATTGCAGCCTGCCAGACTCATAAATAATTACTTAATAATAATAATTCAAAGAACATAGGCAAGAGTAAACCACAGTCATCTTTTAGAGAAGTCCAAAAACATCAATTAAGTTACATGTGTCTTCTCTTTAGCTTGGGACATAAATTTTAGATTGGATTTACATATAATATTTAAGAAATGTGTGTGGGATATAGTTTAAAGATAAAGAAAATTTCTGTTGTGGCACAATTTCAATTAAATCCCATAATGTAAAAAACTATCTGATATTCTCCAGCCAGCATATTGTCCAAATCCATAAATTTCAGTTTTATTTACAAACTTCCTAGGCAGATTAGGCACTTTCTGCCAAATACATCCAGTAGACAAGGACTCCCACTTATCTTTCTACTAGTAAATGCTCTAGTATGTTTCCCAGGGTGAATGTTGCTCTTGTTGCTGGGACATCAAGAATAGAAATGGGAATGTTGATTGTAGAATATAGTGCTCTATACAACTTTGTAGTGAACTGTGAAAAAAACAACTCTGATTTTATTCCTGTAATGTTAAGCTTCCCTGGTGGCTCAGAGATTAAAGCATCTGCCTGGAATGCTGGAGACCCGGGTTCAATCCTTGGGTTGGGAAGATCCCCTAGAGAAGGAAATGGCAACCCACTCCAGTACTCTTGCCTGGAGAATCCCATGGAGGGAGGAGCCTTGTAGGCTGCAGTCCACGGGGTTGCAGAGAGTTGGACACGACTGAGCAACTTCACTTTCACTTTCACTTAAGGTAGAAAAGCTAACATTTATGAATATCATCTATGCTAGGATGTCCAAAGTATTATGTCTTTTTATTCCCCAAAACCACTCCTACAAAGTACAAAAAGAAGATATTTTTGTTATCAAGTCAAACACTGAGGCAAGTGTGGTGTATCTTACCTGAAAAATAATTATAAGAACTCTTACTTATAAGCTATTATTGATATTTATAATAATAATAATAATAATGAAATGATATGATTCCTAGGATCTGTTACATAACTTTCCCATTGCCTTTGCCTACAGTGTGGCAAAATTTGTTCTTCAAACAATTCTATTGAATTCAAAGCCAACCCATTATTTTTCACTATTCCATCCTTCCTTGAATGATGGGAAATCAGAGTCAAGAAGGATGTTAGGAGAATATTATTATTTAAAAAATTTTTTTCGTGTGGAAACTAGAAGAAAAGTTATTTAGGGTAAATAAATATTATGGAGAAAGATATACAATTTTGAAATTTTCCACATGATCAGAGAGAAGTGAAAAGTTATTTATGGTTTGAGTTTAGAAATGTGAAAAGGAGATGAATCTGGAGATATGGTTTGGAGCTTGTGATGGAGTAAAGGGATTAGATTTAATGAATCTATCCTGTTGGTATTGGAATATCAGAATTTTTAAGCCTAAACCCAATTGTGGGAACATAGTCTGTAATACATCATGCTGCTGCTGCTAAGTCACCTCAGTCGTGTCCAACTCTTTGCGACCCCTTAGATGGCAGCAAAGAGTATAAGTAAGAATGTATCTTGGCACTCAGAAATCTATATTTTATGTAATGGAAAAGCAGATGTCAAACTCTATTATACAAAAGCAAGACAAGATTAATCCTACTTTCAAACTAGAAAAGTGACAAAAAGTTTTAAAAAATAGCTGATAAGAGCATCACATTACTTTCTATAGTAGTAGTTAGTAGTTTGTCAGTCGTGTCCGACTCTCTGCGACCCCATGGACTGTAGCCTACCAGGCTCCTCCGTCCATGAGATTCTCCAGGCAAGAGTACTGGAGTGGGTTGCCATTTCCTTCTCCAATTACTTTCTATAGATAAATCAATTCATAGAAGAAAGAGATAGGTTTACAGCGCTTGTTTTTAGTCTAATCAGAGCAATCTTTAAATACGTTATAAAACATTTTCATCTATGAATAAACAGTGAATACTTTGGGCAGAACTCAAGGAATTGTAAATATAAGAGAAATTTACTATTATTACTTATATTCAATTGAATTTAGTTTTACTTTTCTTTGAATATCATTAACTCTCTTTCTTCCTTTTGTTGTGTATGTAGAAAGAAAAATGAAGAGGCAATACTTCTCTGAATTTTAATTTCAAATGTAGAAGCATTTCTGCATTTAAAATTTTGTTTCATTTTTTGGGTAAGAGATATCTTTGATAATACACCTGTTCATAATACTAAGAATTTGATTTTAAAAAGCAAGTTAAATAGAAAGAACCCTGGCTTATTTTTTTCAGATTAAACTATAAAAAAACTAAAAAATATAAACAAAATTCTATCGGTATTCTGATTCCTTTTCTTACTTTTATTTGGAGTCAAAGGCATGTTTTACTTCTTTTATCCTCCTGATATTGTATTGAAAGTTCATACTGAAATCTTTGTACACTTTTAAACTTTGCATATCATTACAGTTTGTTTTCTAAATCATCTTCTCTGGAATTTCAGGAATTTGCAGTCAGAACAAAAGCAGTAAGTTAAAGTAGAGCATACAGATAATTTAACATAGTTTTAGAGCTGATATCTACTTGGCCTTGATTTAAATGGGACACACATTATCAGAACTTTTCAGTCAGTTCAGAGACTAGGGGAGATTAGAAGTCATGAAAGAATTCCCAGACTGTTAAGAACTTTAGACAGTGAAGTACATTGTACAAAGGAGGAAAACAAAGTCCAGAAATTAGACTAAAAGCTATTGTGGCACATTCTTAATGCCATGCATAGTAGTCAGAATAAAGCCTCTCCACAAATATATCCATGTCCACAAAAACCTCAGAGCCTATGAAAATGTTATTTTAAATGGCTAAAAAAGATTACAGGTGTAATTAATGATACAGACTCTGGATCTTGGGAATTCTACTCAGGGCAAGGGAGTCTGTGATAAGAATGGCCTGGGTGCACTGACTGCCAGAGGCCCCTTGTCCCAAATTTGTCAGTAGGGAGTCTGGCTCATGCCACTTATCAAGCAAACTCTATCCTCTCAATGCCTCAGACCCTCCATGCTCATCTCTTGCTCTTCAGGAGAAGTCTTTGTTTCTAGACTGAAAGCAAAAGAGGCAGGAGGAACAACCTCATCTGATGCTCCTTATACATTTGAACGTCTTCTTATATGAGTTCATGCTCTTTATCATAATTTAAATCCCTTTTCATTAGGCTTCTGTTTCCCAGCTTTAGGTATCTTTGTGTTGCTCAGTTGTTAAGTCATTTTCGACTCTTTTTGAACCCGTGGACAGCAGCATGCCAGGCTTCCCTGTCCTTCACTATCTCCCAGAGTTTGCTCAAACTTGCCTTCTTTGAATCAGTGATATTATCTATCTAGCTCATCCCCTGCTGTCCCCTTTTCCTCTTGCCCTCAGTCTTTCCGAGCATTCGGATCTTTTCCAACGAGTCAGTTCCTCACATCAGGTGACTGAAGTATTGGAGCCTCCCCTTCAGCGTCAGTCCTTCCAATAATATTCAGGACTGATTTCCTTTAGGATTGACTGGTTAAATTTTGCAGTCCAAGGGACTCTCAAGAGTCTTCTCCAGCACCACAGTTCAAAAGCATCAATTCTTTGGTGCTCAGCCTTCTTTATGGTCTAACTCTCACATCCATACATGACTACTGGAAAAACCATAGTTTTGACTATATGGACCTTTGTTGGCAAAGTAATGTTTCTGCTTTTTAATACACTGTCTAGGTTTGCCATGTTTTTTTCTTCCAAGGAACAAATGTCTTTCCATATTGTGGCTCCATTCACCATCTGAAGTGATTTTGGAGCCCAAGAAACAAAATCTGTCACTGTTTCCACTTTTCCCCATCTATTTCCCATGAAGTGATGCTACGAGATGCCAAGATCTTAGGCTTTTGAATGTTGAATTTTAAGTCAGCTTTTTCATTCTCCTCTTTCACCTTCATTGAGGGCTCTTTAGTTCCTTAGAGAAAAAATATTCATGGATACTATACAAGGGAAACTAAAATAATGGCCAAATTAGAGATATCAGTTAATCTTAACGAGACATGTTACAATGGCTCCAATCAAATATTCAAAATATTGTGTTTTGAACATTTGTGTTTTTCATATAAGCATATTATTCTCACAAATTTCTATTTTTAGTAAGTACAATAGTGTTAGTTTAGGCAGCTATATATCCATTGATATATATTTTTTTGTTATAGGTCCACTGTCATAGATTTCCAGTGTATCTCCTGCGTCCCACAGAATTAATGCTCATTTAGCAATATTTCTTGACAAGAAAAGATAATTACTATTTTGTGATATCCCTAAACACTATGCTGAGTTTTACTGATGTGGTAGTTTAATAGCCATAGATATTTATAACAATTCACACAGTTTATCTAGTTATCCTCTAACTCAGTACTGGATAACAACTCATATCTTCCCTAGAACTGCAAGTGTATTTAATGTATTAAATAAATTAACTCTAGGACATCTTGTTATTTTACCATTTTTAAATCTAACATCTGTATGTAATGGCATTAAAATACATTATACACAAATACATGTTTAAATATTACTCTGTGAAATACTAATATATAGGGATTAATTTTTCATATAAACATTTTTACTCAAGACAGTCATCAAATTGGGTAATATATTATCAGGCTTCTTACATTTAATACATTTCTATTTTTATAAGATATTTATCAACTTATATTTTGGTTGTTTATAGTTTGGGAGACTCAAAGAGGAAGTAAAATGAAAGAAAAATATACAGGATATCTTAAATAATTTTAAGGAAGGGAGGGCTCTGAAAAGATTGGAAATTTAGTGGATGCTAAACATTTTAACTGTCTACAGATATTTTTTTCTAAATAACTTTGCATCTGGAACCTAAATTTGGGTGGGGGAAAAAAGGTCAAAACTTTATCAAGCTGTGGAAAAAGAGGGAGAGATATGGAGAGAAAAGAGAAAAAAAAGAGGGAAAGGAAGCAAAGGAGGAAGTATACTCTATTTAATTTCCTGACCGAAGATTTTAAATTAAAGGCTTTTTTCTATTCATTGCTATTTGCAACTATCTTCCATTCAATTAAACTATATGATATTTGATCTTTATTGTATTCTATATTACATAATCTGGTATGCACAGATTTACAAAATGTTTCATTTGTTCTGGTCTTCTTGTATTTCTATACTCATAAAATCAATGCATTCTTCAACTTGGGTACTTTTAGAAAAGAAGGCATACAAGTTTGTTTTTTTTTTTTTTAAGCAGTTTGAATAACTGTGATGTTTGTTTATCTCATTGGAAATTAATGAAGGATTGCTTTCCTCTCAAAATCATAGTCATGTAACCCAGAGTCTGGGAAAATTATCAATATCTTATCTAAATTAAAATCTAAATTAAATCTTTTTTTCTCCCTATGATCCAACCTCTTCTTGGTGAGTATTCAATTATTGTAGTGAATTTATTGTTGTTTGAAACTGGAGGAATATTAAAAACATTGAAGGAATTACTCAGAATAGTCATATAGCACTCTATTCAAAGGGGAAAAAAATTAAGAACTGGTATGAGAACAGACAAATGTAAGAATTGGAATCAGAAACTCATGGAGGTTGTAAAGCAAATGAAACCATCAAGTGAATGATAAGGCAACCTGAAACATGGTAGAAAATATATGCAAGTCATTTATCTAATAAGGGCTTAATATCCAAAGATGGTATGATATCCAAATCATATATTTCAAAAGCAAAAACAAACAATATGATTAAAATTGGGTAGAGAGACAAAATTGACATTCTTTCAGTGAAGATACACAGATGATCAACAAGTATGTGAAAAGATGCTCAATATCACTAATCATCAGAGAAATGCAAATCAAAACCCACAGTGAGATGTCAATTCACAACATTTAGAATTTGTGCAATCAAAATGATAAGAAAGAACAAGGGATAGTAAGGATGAGTGCTGTTAGTGGGAATGTAAATTGGTGTAATTCATTATGGAAAAAAATAAGGAACTTCCTCAAAAAAATACAAATAGAACTACCATTTGCTCAAAATTCTCCAAGCCAGGCTTCAGCAGTACGTGAACTGTGAAATTCCAGATGTTCAAACTGGTTTTAGAAAAAGCAGAGGAACCAGAGATCAAATTGCCAACATCCGCTGGATCATCAAAAAAGCAAGAGAGTTCCAGAAAAACAACTATTTCTGCTTCATTGACTATGCCAAAGCCTTTGACTGTGTGGATCACAATAAACTGTGGAAAATTCTGAAAGAGATGGGAATACCAGACCACCTGACCTGCCTCTTGAGAAACCTGTATGCAGATCAGGAAGCAAGAGTTAGAACTGGACATGGAACAACAAACTGGTTCCAAATAGGAAAAGCAATACGTCAAGGCTGTATATTGTCACCTTGTTTATTTAGCTTATAGGCAGAGTACATCATGAGAAATGCTAGACTGGAAGAAACACAAGCTGGAATCAAGATTGCCAGGAGAAATATCAATAACCTCAGATATGCAGATGACACCACCCTTATGGCAGAAAATGAAGAACTAAAGAGCCTCTTGATGAAAGTGAAAGAAGAGAGTGAAAAAGTTGACTTAAAACTCAACATTCAGAAAATTAAGATCATGACATACATTCCCATCACTTCATGGCAAATAGATAGGGAAACAATGAAAACAGTGGCTGACTTTCAGGCTCCAAAATCACTGCAGATGGTGACTGCAGCCATGAAATTAAAAGACGCTTACTCCTTGGAAGGAAAGTTATGACCAACCTAGACAGCATATTCAAAAGCAGAGACATTATTTTGTCAACAAAGGTCCATCTAGTCAAGGCTATGGTTTTTCTAGTGGTCATGTATGTATGTGAGAGTTGGACTATAAAGAAAGCTGAGCACCAAAGAATTGATGCTTTTGAACTGTAGTGTTGGAGAAGATCTTGAGAATCCCTTGGACTGCAAGGAAATCCAACCAGTCCATTCTAAAGGAGATCAGCCCTGGGTGTTCTTTGGAAGGACTGAAGCTGAAGCTCCAGTACTTTGGCCACCTCATGTGAAGAGTTGACTCATTGGAAAAGACTCTGATGCTGGGAGGGACTGGGGGCAGGAGGAAAAGGGGAAGACCGTGGATGAGATGGCTGGATGGCATCACCGACTCGATGCGTGAGTTTGAGTGAACTCCGGGAGATGGTTATGGACAGGGAGGCCTGGTGTGCTGCAATTCATGAGGTTGAAAAGAGTTGGCCACGACTGAGAGACTGAACTGACTGAACTGAGGAGATTAAATCTTAAATCTCCACACCACACAAAAGAATTATGTGACAGAATGTAGCTATTAGCTAACACCATGGTAATAGTTATTGTACAAAATATATCAAGTCAAACACTTTGTACACAACTGAGTGACTGAACTGAACTGAACTGATACAGTACACTTACACAGATTTTGTGTTAGGTATATCTCAATAAAGCTGGGGTAAAAAGAAATCCATTGATGAAGAGTCTGATAATACCAGAAGAGCACAGGGTATTTTTAAAACTTTCAGATAACAGAAAAATCTTTAAAGAGTTCTATGCATAAATCATGGTGTCAATATTATTTATATATCAATGTATTGTTACTTGGCTATATTTCTAATAAATGAAACAAAAATTAGCTGTAATTTAGATTTTTCATACATCAACATGTATAAATGATGATAGTTCATTATAACAGAGATGGAGTTTGAGGGCAATGAAGTGAAGTGAAGTGAAAGTCACTCAGTCGTGTCCAACTCTTTGAGAAACCGTGGACTATACAGTCCATGGAATTCTCCAGGCCTGAATACTGGAATGGGTAGCCATTCCCTTCTCCAGGGGGATCTTCCCAAGTCAGAGATCTAACCCAGGTCTCCCACATTGCAGGCAGATTCTTTACCAGTTGAGCCACAAGGGGAATCCTTTGAGAGCAATGCTGCTGCTGCTGCTGCTGCTAAGTCGCTCTGTCGTGTCCGACTCTGCGCGACCCCATAGAAGGCAGCCCAACAGGTTCCCCGGTCCCTGGGATTCTCCAGGCAAGAACACTGGAGTGGGTTGCCATTTCCTTCTCCAATGCATGAAAGTGAAAAGTGAAAGTGAAGTCACTCAGTCGTGTCCAACTCTTAGCGACCTCATGGACTGCAGCCCACCAGGCTTCTCCGTCCATAGGATTTTCCAGGCAAGAGTACTGGAGTGGGGTGCCATTGCCTTGGAAATCAGTACAAAAGGATAAAAATCACATTTTGTATGATCTCACATATATTATCTAAAAAATCATAAATACAGAGAACAGATTGGTGATTGTTGGAGGCAAGGGATCAGGACTGAGGAAAATGAGTGAAGCTAATAAAAAAGTATAAAATTTCAGTTATAAGATTAATAAGTGCTGGGAATATGAGGTACAGCATGGTTACTATAACTAACTATAGAAAGTGAAAGAAAGAAAGTAAAGTCACTTAGTCGTGTCCTACTCTTAGCGACCCCATGGACACCAGTCTCCTCTGTCCATGGGATTTTCTAGGCAAGAGTACTGGAGTGGGTTGCCATTTCCTTCTCCAGGGAATCTTCCCAACCCAGAGATCGAACCCAGTTCTCCCGCATTGCAGGCAGACACTTTAACCTCTGAGCCACCAAGGAAGTTCTCACTATACTATACTTATATTTGAAAGCTGTTAAGACAGTAGATCTAGAAAGTTCTCATTACAAGAAAAAAAAATTGTAACTATGTGAGGTAATGGATGTTTAAACTTATTGTGGTAAACATTTTATAATATATACATATATCAAATCATTATGTTACACGTCTTAAACTAATACAATGCCATACATCCATTATGTCACAATAAAAATGCGTGAATGAATAAGTGACATGATGTGTGCTTTTTTGTGAGTAAAATTATCATTTAAAGTTTATTCTCAGAATCATGTATTGAGTCTATCCAACATGGCTGATACCAAGATTACTTAAGTAATATATGCTTCTAAAAGATTCCCTTCTAATCATATAACACTTAATTCTAGCATGATCAAAACCAGTACTATCGCTGAAATGAAGATAATAGTAAAGTGTAACTTTTATAGGTTTTTTTTCCTTACTGATAATTACTACTTATTGGTGACTTATTTACTGCCTTTTGAATAATTGTTTTAAACATTTTGAGTAGCATCAGACTCTTTTTTCTTTTCATAATTTATATTTTAGGATAAAAACCCACTCACTTTATATATTGGCATATACAGTCAACTAACATCAATTCCTAATGAGAAAGTTCACATGTCAATAATACATTATAATATATATGATAAAGTAGTTATAAATTATGATAAAATTACAGATTTTTCATCCTAACTAATAAGTCAATTAATGGCTGTATTACAAGAAAATGACTATATATATATATATATATATAGTCTATATATATAGTCATGTTTATATGCATGAAAGCTATCTATCTTCCAACCATTCCTAAAATTACTATAAGAGAGAAATAAGTTGCTGGATTATGAAAACAAAACAAATTAGCACTTAAATATATCTGTTTACATTTTTAACAAAAATGAGATGATAAAGATGAAAGATAACTTCTGAAGTAATACTTAAGTTTTATGTAGCATGAAATGATAGTAAAAAAGAACAGATGAGTTTTACTGCCATGAGCCACCAGGGATGTCCATGCTTTTAATATCCATTATCAAATGATTTTATACCTTGCAGACTTCACACATTAAAATCTGAGAGTTACATAATATTTTAAATTTCTATTCAGTGCAAGATATTTCTGTCTTTCAAAAATAAGTGACCATTATGCAAACAGTTAAATATCAATGTAAGTTAACTTTTTCAACTATTGTTACTGAAACAATATCAGAGCATATGTATTACTTCAAGCTTAGAATAGTTTTGTAGATGTTCTGTGTATTTGGAAATCACATTTTGTGATGCAGCTAATTTGAAACACCTATACCAGTATTAGGAACAGCTACTGATAAAAGGACTCCTTGGCAAAACAGTTCTCCTGTTAAATGGAGAATGTACTGTGCTTGATATCTTTAAGTAATTTGTAAAGAACACATTACTTAGACAGCTATAGATTCTATTATTTCATGGTTAAGATTACAATCCATTATACATTTCATTTATACAATCCATTTATAGATAAAAATACACCACTTTTCAAAAATAAATAAGAATTTAAACACACTAGAATCAATAAATATAATTAAAATAATAGTCATCTACATTTATTTGTCTCCCAGCTATTTGGTGAAATTACTGAAGCATACAGCCAAACAGCTAATACTGTATTTAATTTTGTTTATTAAAATAATGAAAGTATGTTAATGACAAAGTATAAAAATATATAATAGAAATTAATGTACTGTGAAGTAAAATTTTGTTTGAAAATCGAGACAAGTACAATAAAAGCTTAAGTCTTTAAGTGAACATTGTATAATGTGCATTTAACAAGTATTAAATCATTTTTATTGAAGTGTATCTGCAAATTGTACACAATGAAAAATGACAGCAATGTACTCAAAAGAGACTAAGTGTAGTGTATGGATTTAGATTAATTTTAAATAGTACTCAAGTTATTTTGTACAATCCACAGAAAACAGGAGTTAAATCTGCATTTTTTTTACCCTCTTTAGTGTTTACATCCATGTATCATTTAATCTCATTCTAATATAGTTAATTCTTACACTTAATAATTCCTCTATAAAAGTTACCTTTTGATTCAAATAAAAATAAACCCCAAGTATCTCATATACAGTGTATATATCATAAACATTAAGTAGTATATGCACATATAGGGAAATTTGGCAGGACCCTAATATAATTAGAATTAATATATGATGTTACCAATAAGGAAGATCAAATGCCACTAATTTTGAAATGCTTTAAATATTATTTAATTTATACATGAATCACATTTCCAAAAATACAATATCATATATGTATAGACTACCATTTAAAATATATTATATAAATCTTATGTGAATAAAGAAAAATATTATAGTTTATGAGTATTAATGATTAAATGACATTATTTAACAAAGACTTTCAAACAAAGTAATTATGATTTTATTTATTTATTTGTATTCACATACAGTTGATTTACATTATTAGATCAGTTTCAGGAGAAGAACATAGTAATTCAATACTTTCATAGATTATATTCCATTTAATTTAATTCAGATGACTATTATATCTACTACTGTGGGAAACAATCCCTTGGAAGAAATAGAGTATCCATCATAATCAACAAAAGTCCAAAATGCAGTACTTGGCTGAGGTCTCGCAATTGACAAAATGATATAGGTTCACTTCCAAGGCAAACCATTCAACATCACAGTAATCCAAGTCTATGCCCCAACCACTGAAGAAACTGAAGCTGAATGGTTCTGTGAAGACCTACAAGACCGCCTAAAATGAAGACCAAAAACAGATGTCCTTTTCATCACAGGGGGATGGAATGCAAAGTAGGGAGTTAAGAGATACCTGGAGTAAAAGGCAAGTTTGGCCTTGGAGTACAAAATGAAGGAGGGCAAAGGTTAACATAGTTTTGCTAAGAGAACACATTGGTCATAGCAAACACCCTCATCCAACAACACAAGAGAAGACTCTACACATGGACATCACCAGTTGGTCAATACTGAAATTATCCTGATTTCATTCTTTGCAGCTAAAGACGCGGAAGCTCTATACAGTCAGCAAAAACAAGACCGGGAGCTGACTGGCTCAGATCATGAACTCCTTATTGTCAAATTCAGACTTAAATTGAAGAAAGTAGGGAAAACCACTTGAAGTATGACCTAAATCAAATCCCTTATGATTATACAGTGGAGGTGACAAATAGATTCAAGGGATGAGATCTGGTAGAGAGAGTGCCTGAAGAACTACGGATGGAGATTCATAACATTATATAGGAGGCAATGACCAAAATCATTCCAAAGAAAAAGAAATACAAGAAGGCAAAGTGGTTGTCTGAGGAGGCTTTACAAATATCTGAGGAAAGAAGAAAAGTGAAAGGCAAGGAAGAAAGGGAAAGATATATCTAACTGAAACTGGAGAGTTTCAGAGAATAGTGAGGAGAGAAAAGAAGGCCTTAATAAACAGTGAAAAAAAAAATAGGGGAAAACTATAGAAAGGGAAAGACTAGAAATCTATTCAATAAAATTGGAGATACCGAGGGAGAAATTCATGCAAGTATAGGCACCATAAGGGACCAAAATGGGAAGGACCTAATAGAAGCAGAAAAGATTAAGAACAGATACACAGAAGAACTATACAAAAAGGTCTTAATGACCCAGGTAAACACGATAGTGTGGCCATTCACCTAGACCCACACATTCTGGAGCAGGAAGTCAACTGGGCCTCAGGAAGTATTGCTACACACAAAGCTAGTAAAGGTGATGGAATTTCAGCAGAGCTATTTCAAATCCTAAAAGATGATGTTGTGAAAGTGCTGCACTCAATATGCCAGCAAAACTGGAAGAGTCAGCAGTGGTCACAGGACTGGAAAAGGTCAGTTTTCATTTCAATTCCAAAGAAAGGCAATGCCAAAAGAATGCTCAACCTAGCGTACAACTGTGCTCATTTCACATGCTAGTAAGGTTATACTCAATATCCTTCAAGCTAGGCTTCAGCAGTACATGAACCAAGAACTTCCAGATGTCCACGCTGGGTTTAGAAAAGGCAGAGGAACCAGAGTTCAAATTGTCAACATTGGGTGGATCATGAAGAAAGCAGGGGAGTTCCAGAAAAACATCTACTTCTGCTTAATTGTCTATGCTAAAGCCTTTGATTTATTGAGGCTCACAAGAAACTGTAGAAAAATTTTAAAGAGCTGGGAATACCAGACTACATAGCTTGTCTCCTGAGAAACCTGTATGAGGGTCAAGAAGCACAGTTAGAACCAGACATGGAACAATGGACTGTTTCAAAATTGGGAAAGCAGTATGACAAGGCTGTTTATTGTCAGCCTGTTTATTTAACTTACATGTTGAATATATCACATGAAATGTTGGGCTGGATGAATCATAATCTGGAATCAAGATCAACAAGCTCAGTATGCAGATGACACCACTCAAATGGTGGAGAGTGAAGAGTAACTAAAGAACCTCTTGTTGAGGGTGAAAGAGAAGAGTGAAAAACCTGGCTTAAAAATCAACATTCAAAAAACTAAGATCATGGCATCCAATTCTATCACTTCATGGCAAACAGAAGAGGAAAAAGTGTCAAATTTCATTTTCTTGGGCTCCACCATCGATGTGGACTGTGACTGCTGCCACAAAATGGAATGACACTTGCTGCTTGGAAGGAAATCTGTGACAAATCTAGACAGTGTATTGGAAAGCAGACACATCAATTTGCTGACAAATATCCATCTAGTCAAAGCTATGGCTTTTCCAATAGTTATGCAAGGATGTGAGAGCTGGACAATAAAGAAGGCTGAGCCTTAAAAAACTGATGCTTTTGGATTGTGGTGCTGGAGAAGACTCAAGTTCCTTGGACTGCAAGAAAATCAAACTAGTCAATCCTAAAGGAAATCAACCCTGAATACTCACTGGAAGGACTGATACTGAAGCTGAAGTTCCAATCCTTTGGCTACCTAATGCAAAGAGCTGACTCATTAGAAAAAACCCTGATGCTGGAAAAGATTGAAGGCCAAAGCAGAAAACTGTGGCAGAGGATGTAATGCTTAGATAGCATCACCAACTCAATGGACATGAATTTGAGCAAACTCTGGGAGATAGTGAAGGATAGGGAAGTGTGTCATGCTGCAGTCCATGGGGATGAAAAGAGTTGGATATGATTAGCAACTGAACAACAACTTGGTAGCTCTATCTTTAGTTTTTTTAGGAACTGCCATACTATTCTCCATAGTGGTTGCATCAGTTGATATTTCCATCAATAGTGTAGGAGAGTTGCCTTCTCTCCACTCCCTTTCCAGCATTTATTTTTTGTGGATTTGTTGGTAATAAGCATTCTGCCTGGTGTGAGGTGGTGTCTCATTGTTTTAATTCGCATTTCTCTAACAATTAGCAATGTGGCACATCTTTTGATATGCCTCTTTTCCATCTGTATGTTTTCTTTGGAGGAATGTCTATTTAGGTCTTCTGCCCATTTGTGGATTGAGTTGTTTGTTTTTATGCTGGTAAGCATTATGAACTGTTTGTAAAATTTTAGAGACTAATTCCTTGTTGGTCACATCATTTGCAAATATTTTCTCCCAAATATTTGTCTGTGGGTTGTCTTCTCATTTTGTTTATAATTTCCTTTGTTGTACAAAACCTTTTAAATGGGTCCCTTTCATTTATTTTGCTTTTATTTCTATTATTCTTGGAGATGGATCAAAAATATGAATAAATATGTTTCAAAAGAAGTCATTCATATGGCCAAAAGGAATCCACCAGCTTTAATAATCAGGGAAATGCTGGTTGATAGCAAAGTGACAAATAGCCTGTGAAAATGGCTACTAAAAAGTAGACAAGAAATAAAGTGCTAGTGAGGGTTTGGAGAAAAGGGAATACTTGTTTACTGTTGCTGGGAATGCAATTTAGTGCAGTAACTATGAAAAACAGTATAGAATTTCCACACACACACACAAAAAATAGAACTATCATATGATCCAACAAGTCTACTCCTAGGTATTTATCCAAAGAAAACAAAAATTCTACTGGAAAAGATACATGCATCCCTATGTTACTTTCAGCATTATTTACTATAGTCAAGACATGGAAAAACCTAAGTGTCAATCTCTGGAGGAAGGGATAAAGAAATTGCTATATAATGAATATTACTAGACATAAAAAATAAAATCTTGATATTTGTGACAATGAACCTCAAGGGCATTATGCTAAGATAAACACATCAGACAGATAATCTTTCTTATAAGTGTAATCAAAAAAAAATCAAAACAAACAAAAAACAAGAAACAGAAATTCATAGCTACAGAGAACAGATTGGTGGCGGCCAGAGGTGATAATGAGGCAATGAAGGGTGCCCAAAAGAAAAAATGGTGATACGATTTACACAACACTCAAAGGATAATATGAGGTCATTTTGGTGATAAAAATATTCTGTATATTGGCTACATCAATGTGAATATCCTGGTTGTAATGTAGCACATTTTGCAATAGTTTGTCACTGGGAGAAACTGAGTAAGGGTTTCAATAGGTTCTCTCTATATTATTTCTTTCAACTGTATGTAATTCTATAATTACCTCAGAAGAAATTCAAGTAAAAAAGACACTAATAAGAAAATATGGAAGTTGTTCCACAGACTATTTACAGGAAATATATATATATAAACTCATAAAACCAAATTAAAAAATAGACATTTAACATCTGGTTCATGCTTTAAGTGGTAAACTCATCTATAATCTTTTTCACCAACCTTACATTAGTACAGGAATTCACATTGAACATGGAAAGGAAGACTATAAAAATAAGTTGAAACTTTGAATACATTTCACAGGCAATTTTTTGAAAAATATATTCCTTAATATTATTTTCAAACTAAGAATTAGCCAGTCTCTACCATTTCATCAGTCTATTTTCACCAGTCTAACTTGATAAGTTTTCATCACATGTTCACATGAGTTAAACTGATAATATTTTCTGAAGAAGGAAGTTGTTAAGAGGTAGCAGGTTAACAACCTTATTGAAAAGGGTATTAGGAGGATGAACTGTTATTTTATTAAGTGACTGTAAAATATATACTACTTTGGGAGCCCACTAAATACCATGAATATAAGAAGAAGAAAAGAAAGTGGCAGAATAGAAAACAAAACCTGTTATTAAAATATAAATTATGAATGGACAGAAAATATATTCCTCATTTGTGAAATCAATTAACAGTGACAAAATAACCTACTAATTCCTTTAAGATTATAATTAGTAACTACTATTTAATTATTTAAATTCTTTCATTCTAAACTTGCTTTCATCCTTAGCAAAATAATGCCATGATTTTCAAAGCAGTTGATAAAAATGAATGTTATTAAAATGATTAATGTCACGTGAACATTTCAGAATATAAAGACGTGAAAATTATAGATTATTTTGTGTGCATTAGCCAATCGTTTCTGTATCTATTCTTCTTTACTGTTATTTATTACCATCATGTAAAGGCCCTATATTAAAATAATTTTGCTTATAATATTCCAAAATACAATTTCTGTAAAGATCTTTCATCCAGTCCCCACCTATGAGGGGGTGAGTATAGGTACCAGTAGAGTGAACAGGACTATAGCCAGGATGCTCCTTGGTTGGATTTTACCCATTAACAGGAAGTTGTCTGTCCTTTCCTCTTCTTCCTGTCATGGTTGAAAGCTTTGAAGATTTTGTTAGGGGTCAGGGATTGCACTGAAAAGACCCAGAATTTCTATTTTCTAATAAGACTCTTGAGAGTTCCTTGGACTGCAAGGAAATCCAACCAGTCCATTCTGAAGGAGATCAACCCTGGGATTTCTTTGGAGGGAATGATGCTAAAGCTGAAACTCCAGAACTTTGGCCACCTCATGCGAAGAGATGACTCCTTGGAAAAGACTCTGATGCTGGGAGGGATTGGGGGCAGAAGAAGGGGACGACGGAGGATGAGATGGCTGGATGGCATCACTGACTCAATGGATGTGAGTCTGAGTGAACTCTGGGAGATGGTTATGGACAGGGAGGCCTGGCGTGCTGTGATTCATGGGGTAGCAAAGAGTCAGACACAACTGAGCAACTAAACTGAACTGAACTGAATATACTAAACCGTTACTTGGTCTCCTAAAGCTGCAAAATCAACAATGAAGATGTAGATGGTTCACCTTCCTCTTACTAGTCTTTTGATACCTTTCAGGGACACTGGAAATTTGGAGACTTGACCCAAGAGACAAAGGGGAAAAGGAGGCACAAAGGGGCTCCCCTCTTGCATACACATGGTACCCCTATGTTGGTAAACAGACCCAGATTTTCTTTGCATCAATTTTCCAATTTTCCTGTACCTCTATTCAGGTTGATTTAGATATTTGTTCTTCCCAGCAGAGTCGTAATATAGTGATGCAGAGGAGGCAACCCCAGCAGCAGCCCTTCTATGACTTGTTCATAGTTCTATTATTAGATCTATCATCCTGATTTCAATGTTTTTCTTTCTTTTTCTTTTTTAATCTCAGTATGGCTTTCAAGGTAAGGACAACATCTCACTTGAGTCCCCAGGACAAGAACTGGATAAAAATTTCTGTAAGAACTCAATAAGTATCCACTGGATAAATCAATGAATAAATGAGTTCTTCTTGATGTTCAAGAATAAAGTAACTCTACTGATCAAGGAGCTCTATAGAGAAGATCATTGCTCCAAAGGAAAACATAGAGAATAAAAATCTAATTGAATTAAGTATTTCATGGAGACTATATCTATTAAAAAGCTTTAAAACACTGTTCTAAATTGTTTCTTAATGTAGTAAGGTGTCTAAAAGCCACCCTACTATGTTGTAGTTTTCAACATGATCTCAAGCAGGTTAGTTTAATTAAATCATAAAATGTTTCAACATTTCAAATTTGATTATAACAAAAACATACTCATAGTAAGAACTTTCAGATTAGCTGAGTACAATTCTCTGGTTCTTCACTCCAAAGAGAAAACATACACAGCTTGTGGAAAGCTACTCTGATTTTTTAAAGGGTATTTTTCCAAAATTAAAAAGAACCAAACATTATGAGACATAATTTTCAGTGAGGTTGATTTAGCTTGCATAAATTTTATTTGTATGGTTCCCCAAACTGTGAATTTAACTTACTGAAAATAACAGTAAAAATTTAATGTGTGTTTACAGGTGGGTGAGCTTGCTGGTGGGAAGGGTGTCTCATCCATACTATATACTTTATAAGGATACAGGAAAACTCAGCAGTGAAATGGATTTGTCTTTTGGCTCAGCATTTAGTTACAGAAAGGGAAAGAGAGAGGAAAGAATCTTATTTGCTTAATAAGAAAAAATAAAGATTTACCATTCATCAGAAAAATGAGTGCTATAGAAAGAGGACATTGACCCACATTCCATTAGACTAAAACAAGACTCTACAATGAAACATATTGAACAGAGATAAAAGATGATGCTTTAAAAATCAAACTAACATTATTATATAAACAATCTTATTGAACTCATATTTTTTTCTTAGAAAGACAAACACAGTTTTAAATATGATTTTCTTTTTTAATATAAATTTATTTATTTTAATTGGAGGTTAATTACTTTACAATATTGTATTGGTTTTGCCATACATCAACATGAATCTGCCACAGGTATACACATGTTCCCCATCCTGAACCCCCCTCTCTCCTCCCTCCCCAGTTATGGGGAGTGGAGGGAGGCTGGGAGAAGAGGGGATGTATGTACAATTATGGCTGATTTGCATTATTGTATGGCAGAAACCAACATAGCATTGTAATTTTTTAAACTGAACTAAAAATAATTGCCAATGAAAATATAATTAAAAAATGAAATTATATACAAAAGCCAATTTTGTATACTTGTTAGACATTTGAACTTTACTTAAAAATGTACACATGCTCACATAGTTTGTCCATGCTCTGAATTCTCTGTAACACATACCTTGAAACTGCTTTTTGGTATATTTTGATTTGACTATATTTTTCTCAGAAGACATAGATTCACTTCGGTTCACTTCAGTCACTCAGTCATGTCCAACGCTTTGTGACCCCATGAATAACAGCATGCCAGGCCTCCCTGTCCATCACCAACTCCCAGAGTTCACTCAAACTCACATCCATCGAGCCAGTGATGCCATCCAGCCATCTCATCCACTGTCGTCCCCTTTTACTCCTGCCCCCAATCCCTCCCAGCATCAGAGTCTTTTCCAAGGAGTCAACTCTTTGCATGAGGTAGCCAAAGTACTGGAGTTTCAGCTTTAGCATCATTCCTTTCAAAGAACACCCAGGGCTGATCTCCTTTAGAATGGACTGGTTGGATCTCTTTGCAGTCCAAGGGACTCTCAACAGTCTTCCCCAACACCACAGTTCAAAAGCATCAATTCTTTGGCACTTAGCTTTCTTCACAGTCCAACTCTCACATCCATACATGACCACTGGAAAAATCATAGCCTTGACTAGATGGACCTTTGTTAGCAAAGTAATGTCTCTGCTTTTCAATGTGCTATCTAGTTTGGTCATAACTTTCCTTCCAAGGAGTAAGCATCTTTTAATTTCATGGCTGCAGTCACCATCTGCAGTGATTTTGGAGTCCAAAACAATAAAGTCTGACATTGTTTCCACTGTTTCCCCATGTATTTCCCATGAAGTGATGGGACCAGATGCCATGATCTTCGTTTTTTGAATGTTGAGTTTTAAGCCAAATTTTTCACTCTCCTCTTTCACTTTCATCAAGAGGCTTTTTAGTTCCTCTTCACTTTCTGCCATAAGGGTGGTGTCATCTGCATATCTGAGGTTAATGATATTTCTCCCGGCAATCTTGATTCCAGCTTGTGTTTCTTCAAGTCCAGCGTTTCTCATGATGTACTCTGCATATAAGTTAAATAAGCAGGGTGACAGTATACAGCCTTGATATACTCCTTTTCCTATTTGGAACCAGTCTGTTGTTCCATGTCCAGTTCTAACTGTTGTTTCCTGACCTGCACAGGTTTCTCAATAGACATACATTAGGTATCCATTATCACCTGTCTGGCTTCCCTGGTGGCCCAGTGGTAAAGTATCTGCCTGCCAATGCAGGAGACACAAGGTAGGGAAGATCCCTTGGAGAAGGAAATGGCAACCCACTCCAGTATTCTTGCTTGAGAAATCCTATGGACAGAGGAGTCTGGCAGGTTACAGTCTATGGGGTTGCAAAAGTCAGACAGGACTTAGCGACTAAACAACAGTCCTATATTTAGAAATGAAGCCAAGGAGAACCTTGTGGGGCCTTTCCCAAGAACAGACCCCACCCCTACCCAAGAAAAACACCAGAACAGTCATGGACCTCGCAGGTCCTTCATCTTATCCAGTCTTTGTGAAAAAACACAAACTCCTGGACAAGAGAGGGAAAAGGAAAGAACCATTAACTGCTTCAGTTCAGTTCAGTCGCTCAGTCGTGTCTGACTCTTTGCAACCCCATGAATCACAGCACGCCAGGCCTCCCTGTCCATCAAGGAAATCCAACCATTAACTGCTTACATTAAACAAAAACTCCCTAGTGATGATTTGTATTGCACATTAACTTTCAGAAGCCTGGACTAGACTGCCAATGATAAAACCTAGTATAGCATTTTATAACCTCTTATAAGTTCAGTTCAGTTGCTCAGTCGTGTCCAACTCTTTGCAACCCCATGAATTGCAGTATGCCAGGCCTCCCTGTCCATTACCAACTCCCGGAGTTCACTCAAACTCACATCGAACGAGTCGGTGATGCCATCCAGCCATCTCATCCTCTGTCAACCCCTTCTCCTCCTGCCCCCAGTCCCTCCCAGCTAACTCCAATTTGGTATAGCATTCTTTGTCTCTTGTGAAAGTGACAAAGTGATGAACCCTTTAAATTTCACTGAATTGAAAATGAACATAACTGCCAAGTTGCTACTTGTGTAATATTAATAAATACCACCAGTGCTTCTTTAACTTAATTGTTCACTGAAATCACAACAAAGATTAAAAAAAAAAAAGAAATGCAGATTCTCAAGCACCCTCATAGGGCTAGCAGATCAGAATCTTGAGTTCTATCTGCCCCTGTCTCTCAAGTGTAGTCAGAATTGAATGTCTTAAACAGCTAAGAAGGTCAGCGTGTACGGAAAAATAATCTTGGGACAAAGGTGATAGTAAATGTTTTCTTGTTACAAAGAGAAGTAACAGATTAAATAAAAGCAAAATAAGATGCGTAATCCATGTACCAGAAAATAGTTTTAATTAATTAAATATTAGAAGATTTGGATCTTGTGTACAAAATGAGCCTGGTTAAACTCAAAGCAGCTTAAGAATTAGGAATGAGTGAGAGAATTTGGCATAAATATATTGTCGACATACACAGAGATTAGAAACTCAACTGCAGCTTTGATCAAGTCAGACTTGAAAGTGTGGAAGTGTAAACTCAACAGGCAGTTGTGTAATACACGTTATTTTGATACCAACAGTTGGATCCAAAATATGGAGGACAAGCATATATATTCCTCAATCTGATTTTAGTTTAGGTAGGCTTATCTTCAACAACACACTGCATTGAAAAGTCAGTTGCCACCTGCCTATCCCACACCCTGAAATATCCAACTTTTCACCACCATTACAATTTTCAATCTTCAGTGTTTGAGTTATTGTTTTCTGAAATAAAAAATAGGAAGGTAAGTCTCTGGAGTATACAAAAAACTCAGTAAATAAAAGCTTTTAAAGTTGTTATAATTATTATTGTCATTAATATGGTGAACCTCCAATATTAGTTTTTGTATTTAAAATATGTAAAGGGATTAATTTCTTGCTGGCATTAACACAAATGCTATGCCTTCTCATACGTAATTAATTAAAACTGGTTTCTGGTATATAGATTACATGTCTTATTTCTATTTTAATTTGCTCTTGTTCTCCTCCTAAAAGTCCCTTAACAGCTACTATGGCGTCTCTCAACTTTCAACAGATTATCATAGCAGTTTCCTCCTCAAATATAAAGTGAAAATGATGTTAGCAATATAAATATATGTCTTGTCTTTTATCTATAATATTTTCCTGTAGTATTCTGAGCTTTTATTTATTTAATTTAAGTTTTTAGTTTCTCAACCTCTTAGATCAAACTTCCTTCATTCATTAAAAACGCCTTTCCCAATATTATCTTCCTTTGCTTTATATTCCTTTAAAAACCTTTTTTCTAAATGACAATGAAGTTTTGATGCTAAGTACTAAGTTCTTCTGCCTAGCAGCAATACTTTTTATTTATTCATATTACTTCTTTTGAGTTGAAACTAGTGTTCTTCTAATCCTTATTACCACCTTTATATGATTGCATCAATTAGTGATGAACTTACCACATGTTTTTTTTAATAAATATATTTTCCACTTTGAGGAGAGCAAACTTTCTTATAATTACAAATCTAGCTGAAATGTAATGGAATACAAAGTTCAATTATGAAAGTATATACAGTGAGAATAAGATAATGAATTATTCATCTTTGTGCCTATAAAGCTTAGCTTAGATCATATAAAAGTGTTCAGTGTTTATTGTGTAGAAATATAATAGTACATAAGAGATGCAAGACACAGATATCATTACTAAAAATAATTAAAAATAAACCATATGCACAACAAAGAAAAAATCTCCCTTATTCTTTCATCCAGTACAAAGGATCAGTGAGGTTATATCACTTTTTCACACCATAAAATCAGAGAAGGGTGGAGGATAACTGTATCATTTCACATCACCAAGTATCAGTGTATTTAACTGTAAACAGATGAGTGGAAGATATATCCTCTCTTTATCAAATATTAATTTTTTATTGAACAAGATAAAATATATAATATCTAGCTTTTTATTTCAAAATTGCTCTGTACACATATATCAGTAATTAATATTACTCCAAAAAATTAGATACACAGCCACATTAATTTATCTGGAAAATATCAGAATAAGTCTGACCCCAATCCTCCATACAATTTTTCTAACAACAAATTAATCTGCTATTTGCAGGGCTCCTTGGATATTCCCATCCTCTGGTTAGTATAAAGTTCTTCACAGTAGAGTTAGATAAAGCTCCTTTGATATTTCATCCAGAGTAGATACTGAAGTTCTGGTGCTTTTATGTTAAGAATTATCATAGAGGAGCCAAGCATCCTTTTGAAAAGAATAGCATTAATATATGGAGTCCAAACTTCCAGAGGATACTGCAAAGTCATTTCTTACCTCTCCTGAATAATTAAAGGAAGGTAAGCACACAGATAGCTCAGATGGTAAAGAATCTGCCTCCAATGCAGGTGACCCTGGTTCAATCCATGGGTCAGGAAGATCCTCTGGAGAAAGAAATGAGAATCCGCTTCAGTATTCTTGCCTGGAGAATCCTATGGCCAGAGGAGCCTGGCGGTGTGCAGTCCATGTGGTCGCGAAGAGTCAGACACGACTAAGTGACTAACACACTAAGCACACTGAATTGAACCAACTATCTCCTTCCTCACTTAAGGGAAATTTTCTCTTCTTTCTACCATATGTGTATTGAAAATTCAGCCCCCATCTTTCTATTCCACATCCACAAATATCCGACTTTTCCCTACCCTTAGGACTATCTTCTAAGATGCTTAAGTTTTCTGAAACAAGACAGGAAGGTAAATGTTTGGACTATAAAAAAAGACTCAATAAATAAAACATTTAAAAAGTTGTTATTGTTATAATTATTGTTGTTATTATTGCTACAGCAAACCTCCAATATTAGTTCCAGCTTTTAAATTATGTAGAGACTAATTCTTGCCAGCATTAAAGTGGTGGTGGGTTTGGCTTTCATGTGACTTTATCTTTTTAGTGGAAATAGTATCGTTCTATTTATGAAATTTTTTTAACTCTAAGACTATGAACAAATCATTTAACCAATTCTAAAAATGTGTGTGGGGGGGAACGTATAAGCAAAGTTAGTTTTGAAAACTGTAAATAAAGCAACTTAGAAGGATGTCAGTAAATTTTAGCTCCCTTCTGCCTAGTCTCAATTTCAAATGCTTAAATTTTTGCTTACTTTGTATAATTATTGTAAAAAATCAGTGAAAGAAAATGCTTATGTGCTGTTTGTAAAATGTAAAATATGATTTAATATATATTCATAAATAGTTTTTGACTGCTTAGAAAGTTGTTCAAGTTTATGTTCACCATACCATATGACTGAACATCTAAAGTGATCATATTTGTGTGATGAACCAAGTGAATGCTTGTGGGCCTATGAAGAGAAGATGATTGTACTGGAACGCTGTAATTCAAATCTGATAGCTCTGTTGATCTTGTTTTTGAAAAGTTTTAAAACTATGCTACTGTGAAAGCAAAACTAGAAGCTGCCGAGTCTGTAGTCCTAAAAGGAACATCACTTATATTTTGTTCAGCTGCTCGTTAGGGGGAATTGATGCTTATGACATGACTTTTTAGTGCTTATAATCTTTGAGTCTTTATGGGCAACAACAGAAAACTAATGATGACTAAGACAAGGTTAGCAAAAGATAAGGACTAAAAATTTACAGATTAACTAATTTTATAAAACAGCTTGTAAATGCCTAGGGATAAGCCTCTGTGCACAT
Source organism: Oryx dammah (assembly GCF_014754425.2). Taxonomy (NCBI): domain Eukaryota; kingdom Metazoa; phylum Chordata; class Mammalia; order Artiodactyla; family Bovidae; genus Oryx; species Oryx dammah. The sequence continues at coordinate 25,646,587 of NW_024070196.1, forward strand.
GTGTACACACACATGTATATTCCCAAACAAAATGGTCTATATATTTAATTACATAGAAATTGACAAGCGTGTTCTAAAGGTATATATTTCTGTCTCATAATTTTAGCAACCTTATATCATATAATTGTGTTATCAATCTTATCTTTTAAAAATAACTTTTACTTGCCTATCACTTGGGAATTTTAAAGCAGATTTAAACGTTTGATTATATATGCATATGAAGTAAGTGCAGCCTGTTTCAAACACTTATTTAATTTTTCATGGGTTGGCAAGTTAACAAAAATACCCACTTAAAATTACTTCTTCAAGTGCAGAGTAACAGTGCTCAGATGTGGACAGCATCCTCAGAGCTTGCCACATGCACGGGGACATGATCATTACAAGCTCAGCTGTGCAGTGTGTGAAGTAGATGAGCTGCTCAGTGGGCCCAGTCTTAACACACAAACAGCGCAGTCTGAGATTCATCAGTAAGTTCTAGGTGTAACTCTCTGTTACAGAGGCCCTCTGTTACTCTACATTTAAAGAGAATATCAAATAAAGTCCACATGCATATTTAAATTGGAGAAGGAAATGGCAACCCGCTCCACTGTTCTTGCTTGGAGAATCTCATGGACAGGTGAGCCCTGGCAGGCTACAATCCATAGGGTCGCAAATAGTCAGACATGACTGAGGTGACTTAGCACTCATGCATGCATATTTAAATATTTAGGATGCTAGTTTATCGTCAAAATTCCTGTGATAATAGTACAAGTACTTAGATTTTCTAAAAATCAGAATGATGTTCTAAAAGAAAAGTACCGTTTTATCTTTTGAAGCAATAGAATTGTGCAACTTCTGATGTTATATGACTGGGGTAACATGTTAGGTAGTACTTAAGGCCAGAGTGGTTGTTTTTAAGATGCCATCAGGTTGGTATATCTATACAGACTTAAAAAGAAGGTTGCTTCTATTCAAAGCAGTATGCACATAATAATGGTAATGTAATACATCAAAAAGAACAGACAGATATAAAGCAAATAAAGCTTTTCAACAGTAGTATGTATGCATTTAAATTTTATTCTTAGTGTAAGTAAAATATATTTTTATGAAAGTCTACATTTCAGGGATATAATATGTTGGCTCTAACCATTTATTTGGATATAAATATGTGGATACTTATTTTACTATCAGTGAAAATCAAAGGGAGACGTGAGCTAGCAAACTCAGAAAGCAATATTGCAAAATAACTGTATATTGGATTGGTCAAAAAGTTGGTTTACATTTTTGCATACCATCTTATGGAAAAACCTGACCAAACTTTCTGGCCAACCCAACACATACAATGCTGTTGATGTATTTTCCATACTTTGGATTGAATGCCCATATATTCTATTGTAGGGTTTCAACAGCAATGGCATCTTTTACAGAATCTAGATCACATCAAACAGTATATATATATATATTTTTTTTTTCCTGTGAAATACTCTAGCTACCAAGAATTTGATCGCATAGATTCCACAAAATATTCAAGTTGCTTTAATTTTCCAACATCAGTTAGTTAATAAATACTTTAAAGAATATTTTACATTTGTTAGACTTCTCAGTGTATTAATAGACTGATCAACAGACTAAATATATTCTAATAATATAAGAAGCAGGAGATGTATAGACATTTGTTACAACACAAATTTTCCATCATATTTTGCTAAAATAGGAACTTCTACTAGTAATACAAATTGTTCACATTTTTAGAAAAATTACAGATAACCTCTACCCAACAATTTCACTGCTAAAAATTAACCCACCAGTATATTAGCAAAACTACATCAACATACAGGTAAGAGAATGTGTGTATATACTTGGTTTATACTACGTGTTTTGGGGTGGGGGTTAAAACCAACAAATGTTAATTAAAAGAAGATTGATTATTAAAATTTGTTACATTCATACAACAAATTACTCTGGAAGTGTTAAAAATAATGAAGAAATAAAAATTTGATGCAGGCTTGGGAACAATATTATAAAAATAATATCAGTGGCTAAAACTATTTTTCTGGATGGACAAGCAAGAAAATACTTTCAATAATATATTTGGGGAGAAGTGTTAGTGAGGTTAAAAAGTTGTGGGTAACATTCATTTTTATTTCATACCTTAAAGGTTTGGTTGATTACTCTTACCTTTTGCATGAATCAAATTTATGCCAGTTTTTATTATTCAGAGTAATTATCAAGAATGATAGGTCATTTTAATATTTTTGTATTATTTATTTTTAAAATGAATAGCATTATTAGCAATTTAAATATAAGATACCAGTCCAGAGCACAATTTTATTTTTTTAAAAATCACTAAAAATGAGTTTGCCTCTTATGGAATCTGATTCAGCTCTATAAGTTTAAAAATGTGAATCTATTTCTTCATCTATTGATATTCAAAAAATTTACAGAAAAAATTCACTTGCTTAAATTTTAGCACTATTGTCTCAGGAAAAATGATATGAAAATTGAAAAAAGTTAGTTACATGTAGAATTACTTTATAGATTATAACAATAAAAATAACCATTTTTGCCCAAAGTGTTGATTATCATTTCATGAATTTCACCATCTGCACAAGCATTATATAATTCTGAATTCAGACATTTGCTTTACTAATTAACTACATTTTACCATTTAAAAAAGAAATTGAGGCCACTTTTGCAACTGGTAATATATATTTACATAATTTTGCAAAATTCAACTTTTTGTGTAATTGGATTTTTACTGCTTTCAGTATTTCTAAAGGTCACACCCTGTTACAGATTTCCTGTTCCAGTTTTGGAATGTTGTTGTTCAGTCACTTAGTTGATTCTGACTCCTTGCAGCCCCATGGACTGCAGCATGCCTGGCTTCCCTGTCCTTCACCATCTCCCAGAGTTTGCTTAAATTTATACCCATTGAGCCAGTGATGCCATCCAACCATTTCACTCTCAGTTGTCCCGTTCTCCTACTATCAGTCTTTACCAGTATCAGGGTCTATTCTGATGAGTTAGCAATTTGCATCAGGGGTCAAACTATTGGAGCTTCAGCTTCAGCATCAGTCCTTCTGCATGAATATTCATGATAGATTTCCTTTAGGATTGGCTGGTTTGATCTCCTTGCAGTCCAAGGACTCTCAAGTGTCTTCTCCAGCACCACAGTTCAACAGCATCAGTTCTTCAATGCTCAGCCTTCTTTCGGCTTCACTGATAGCTCAGTTAGTAAGAATCTGTCTGCAATGCAGGAAACCCCAATTCAATTTCTGGATCAGGAAGATCCCCTGGAGAAGGGAAAGGCTACCTACTCTAGTATTCTGGCCTGGAGAATTCCATGGACTGTAAAGTTCATGGGGTGGCAAAGAGTCAGACATGATTAAGCAACTTTCATTTTCACTCCTTTAGCCGTCTTTATAGTCCAACTCTCACATCCATACATGACTATTGAAAAAACCATAGCTTTGACTAGATGGACCTTGGTTGGCAAAGAAATGCCTCTGCTTTTTAATATGTTGTCTAGATTTGCCATAGAGTTTCTTCTAAGGAGTAAGCATCTTTTAATTTCATGGCTCATTCACCATCTGCAGTGATTTTGAAGCCCAAGAAAATAAAGTCTCTCACTGTTTCCAATGTTCCCCCATCTGTTTGCCATGAAGTGATGGGACCAGATGCCATGATCTTCATTTTTTGAATGTTGTTTTAAGCCAGCTTTTTCACTCTCCTCTTTCAGCTTCATCAAGAGGCTCTTTAGTTCCTCTTCACTTTCTGCCACAAGAGTGGTGTCATCTGCATATCTGAGGTTATTGATATTTCTCTCCACAATCTTGATTCCAGCTTGTGCTTCATCCAGCCTGGCGTTTCTCATGATGTACTCTGCATATAAGTTAAATAAGCAAGGTGACAATATACAGCCTTGACGTACTCCTTTCCCAATTTGGAACCAGCTATTGGTTCATATCTGGTTCTAACTGCTGCTTCTTGACCTGCATACAGATTTCTCAGGAGGCAGGTAAGGTGGGTTAGTAATTCCATCTCTTTAAGAATTTTCCAGTTTGTTCTGATCCACACAGTCAAAGGCTTTGGCATGGTCAATAAAACAGAAGTAGATGTGTTTCTGGAACTTTCCCTCTTGCTACGATCCTTCGGATATTGGCAATTTGGTCTCCGGTTCCTCTGCTTTTTCTAAATCCAGTTTGAAATTCTGGAGGTCCTCAGTTCCCATACTGTTGAATCCAACTTGGAGAATTTTGAGCATTACTTTGCTAGCATGTGAAATGAGTGCAATTGTGCAGTAGTTGGAACCTTCTTTGGCACTTCCTTCCTTTGGGATTGGAATGAAAACTGATCTTTTCCAGTCCTGTGGCCACTGCTGAGTTTCCAAATTCTCTGGCATATTGAGTGCAGCACTTTCACAGCATCATGTTTCAGCATTTGAAATAGCTCAACTGGAATTCCATCACCTCCACTAGCTTTGTTTCTTAGTAATGCTACCTAAGGCCAACTTGACTTCCCATTCCAGGTGATTCATCACTCTATCATGGTTATCTGGGTCATTAAGATCTTTTTTGTATAGTTCTGTGTTTTCTTGCAACCTCTTCTTAGTGTCTTCCACTTCTGTTAGGTCCATACCTTTTCTGTCCTTTATTGGGCCCATCTTTGCATGAAATTTTCCCTTGGTATCTCTACTTTTCTTGAAGAGATCTCTAGTCTTTCCCATTCTATTGCCTTTCTCTCTTTCTTTGCATTGTTCACTTAGAAAAGCTTTCTTATCTCTCCTTTGTGTTCTTTGGAATTCTACATTCTGATGCGTTTATCTTTCCTTTTCTCCTTTGCCTTTCACTTCCCTTCTTTTCTCAGCTATTTCTAAGGCCTCCTCAGACAACCATTTGCCTTTTTGCATTTATTTTGCTTGGGAATGGTTTTGATCACCTTGTCCTATACAATGTTGTGAACCACCATCCTTAGTTCTTCAGGTACTCTATCAGATCTAATCCCTTGAATCTATTTGTCACCTTCAGTGTATAATCGTAAGGGGTTTGATTTAGGGAAGATCCTCTGGAGGAGGGTATGGCAACCCAGTATTTTTACTTAGAGAATCCCATGGACAGAGGAGTCTGGTGGGCTACAGTCTGTGGGGTCTCAAAGACTTGGACATGACTGAAGTGACTTAGCAGGGACATGTATTAATATTATTAATATGTTACCCATACCACACTTACAGTGGCTCTGTCATAACGTATGATTGACATCTGATGAATTTCAGCTTTTGTGGGGTCTTCTGAAAACTGTATAACTTATAATTATTTTGTATGTAGAAAAGTGCCAGCCAGCTATATGGAATTCAAATTTTATAAATTCATTGAAACAGGTTGGGAATACAAATTGTGAACTAAATGTGGAAGTAGTGTGATTAACTTAGCAGAAACCAAGGACCAGAAAGCTATTTAAAATACTAAAGACAACCAAGGCCAAGGGAGGGAAATTTATGCCTAGAGATCTTTGAAGACTCACACATGTCAGTTAGATCTAGAGTTTGAAGTAAATATATTAATACAACTGTGAAATGAAGACTACAACCTTAAATAAAGTCAGGAAACTTAAGGATCATCAAATCAGCAAAATATTGGATTTTCAATAGTGGACTAATAAGTTGGATGTACACAGATGTGCTGAGGATGGAAAATAAGACTAAATATAAAGAGGGAAACACTGAAAGGATGAAAGGATGTAAACAGAGATTATATGAGACACATATTAGTTAAGGAATCAGTTATCTGTTTGCTCTGACCAAGAACACATGATTTTCATTTCCATACGTTCTGAAGAGAAGGGAAATCTAAAAGAATATATTTTAATTCAAACTGTTACTTGGCAAGCAGGGGTCACTGCATGTTCTCAACTTCCAATTAAAATGCTTATTAAATGTTAAAAATAATGAACTCTCATAACACTGAAAAAGTGAGATGAATAGGGAATAAATTATCAAAGTCAATATGATATTATCCTTAAATGAAAAGCAGAAGTACATGGGACTTCCCTGCACTTCCGCCTGTCAGTGTAGGGGACACAGGTTTGATCCCTGGTCCGGGAAGATCCCACATGCCATGGAGCAACTAAGCCTGGGCACCAAAACTAGAGTCCACGCACTGTAACAAAAAATTCTGTATGGTGCAACTAAGACTCAAGGCAGCCAAATAAACAAATACTTAAAAAGAAAGAAAAGCAGAAGTAGTTGACTAATAAAATTTTACTGAGAGTTTACTTAGTGAACATAAATAGAAAGTAGAAAGATCTTTTAAACTTCTCTTGCATTTGCTAAATGATACATAAACCCAGTGCTTATACCAATGTTGAATTATATATACAATCACCTCTCTATTTTTCAAGTGCAGTATTTGTGAAACACTCCCCTGCCATGTAATTTCCATATTTATATGATATTGGGCTTCAAATGCAGCTTTAAAAGATGCAAAAACACAAATTATCCCCAGGGTGGGTGCAAGATCTGAATAAATTGGTGCCCCAACCAAAACCAAAACAAATAAAAATGTAAGGATAGTTATTTGCCAAACAGAACACCCCATGTTGCGTGTTGTTCAGGGATGGGTAACAATTTTCTGGTGCTTCTGCTCAGCTTGTGATAGTTTTTGTCCTAGACCATCATTTCAAAGATGTTTATATCAGAAAGAATTTTGAAAGATATAGGGTGTCTCTTCTGGGAAAAGAAGACAGATGTGTTTCCTGACTAGGGTAATAATGTCTCCCTCTGAGGCATATTTGCTACAAGACTTCTTATAAGACATGGGGTTTTTCTAAACCTGGGGGTCCTCAGATGTAACGTGAACACATTCCTCCTGGATTTGCCCTGTCACTGCCCTAGGGAGGAGCAATGGAAACCTACACAAACATCAAGTCAAGGCTGCCTGCAGTGTTGTGAGTGATACATTATTTTGTCTCTGACCCAGGAGTTTCTTGTGTCTTGCAAGTATCTATACAAGTTTTGCAAGCTAACTTGTTAACTTGAAAGTAGTAAACCCTCAGACCCTTTAAACTTCTAAACATCCAGAAATGTATGAAGCAAGTCTCCTTATACTCCTGCCCCTTTGTCCATCTTTCCAGGCTCCAAAGGATCTTTAGGAATCTGAAGAAATGTTCCTGAAGCAAACAAGAGGGAGGCATATCTTCACACAAAGATGCTTGTTTCTCTACAAATTTAGAAGTGGAAATATCTTATTTTCTACTCTGAATTGCTTTCACTACAGAAGAGGGGAAAATGCAAGTTTTCTGCAATGCCCACCACATCTCCAATGCTTGGGCCCATGCTTGGGATAGGACTTCCCAAGTGGTGCAGTGGTAAAGACCCTGCCTGCCAATGCAGTAGATGCAGGAGATGCGGGTTTGATTCCTGGGTCAGGGAAGATCCTCTGAGTAGGAAACAGCAATCCACTCCAGTATTCTTGCCTAGACAATCTCAGGAGGAAAGGAGCCAGGAGCACTACAGTCTATAGGGTCACAAAGAGTCAGACACGACTGAGCCAACATGCAGATGTTTGGGAGCCAAGAGAGGGGAACACAAATATTCCTGTTCATGGGAGGGATTTACATAGGAAGCAATCCTGGACGAGCTGGCTGTCAGCTTTGCTGTCCTGCTGGATGTTTAGATTCCCTCTCAGGGATCAGAGGCATCCCTGGGCAGGGCTAGCATTTGAGCCTCTTTCTGAGCTTGAACTTATTGTCTTTGGTTCAGGATAGTAGTAGAGCAATGTATCTAGAGCAAATACAGTCCTTCCTTCAGGGCTCTCCTTTTGGAATCTGAAAAGGAGAGGAACAGTGTAATGGAGTGTGGGGAGTCCTAAAGAGAATAAATTATAAGTTCATGATCAATGACTTTTTTTATACTCTGCTGTTCAATTTCATGCCACTCTTCTATGGAAAAGAAGGTTCTTTTTCTTTAAAACTTTAGTATTTAGAGCAATTTTAGGTTCACAGCAAAACTGAGAAAGGCACAGAGATTTCTCATATAATAATGTAGCCCCTCCAACCCAGGCTCTTTGTTATTAACGTCCTCTATCAAGAGTGATGTAATTGTCTGTGTGAAGTATTTTGTGTTTTCAGCTTTTTGGGAAAGTACCAAGAGGTGCAATTGCTGGATTGTAGGTAAGAGTAAGCTCAGCTTTATAAGGATTGACTGAACTGTTATCTAAAGTGGCTGTACCCTTTTGCATTCCCATTGGCAATGAATGAGAGTTTCTGTGGCTCCACATTCTTGCCAGCATTTGATGTTGTCAGTGCTCTGAATTTTGTTCTGGATTTTGCTCTGCACTCATAGGAGTGCAGACATATATCATTGCTTTCATTTGGATTTCCTTGATGATAGATGATGTGGACCATCTTTCATATGCTTATTTGCTATCTTTTTTTGGTGAGGTGTCTCTTAAAGTCTTTAGTCCAGTTTTAAATAGGGCGATTTGATTTCTTATAGTTGAGATTTCTTTTTACGTTTTGGATAGCAGTCCTTTATCGCATATGTCTTTTGCAACAATTTTCTTATAGTTTGTGGCTATTTTCACATTAATGTATACGCAACTACTAGTCCATATTGAAAACAAAGTAGAATTTGTTAAAGTTAGTACATTAAAAGCAGCAAACACAACATGCTGTTTACAATACACTCTAACATAATTAACACACATACACACTTATGTCTCTCATTTAAACCATCTTCTTAGAGCTAAAAAAATTACGTGATTTTATAACATTTTGTTTGTATTCTAAATACATTTATAAATTAATATATAAAATGAATTAAATGCTTATAAAAAGATAAAATCTTATGGAAATGTATTGAATTTAAGAACTCATTTTGTTTCATCTTTGGAATTTTGGTTAGCATATTGAAGGAAATATCAGTATTTGTCATCTATCTAATGTCATAGTGGTTAAAACACTTATTTTTTTGAAATGTTATTCTTGTTTAAGATAATGTTTTAATACTCTCATAAAGAATGTAATATAATTTCTGTTGTGATATTTTGGTGATAGCAGCATTCTGTAGGCAGAAACTAAATTTTTGATTAAAAAATGTTCAAGATTTCCAATTTTTCCATCTCTGATTTTAATGAGTGGATTTGGATTCACAGCACAAAATGATAGGTAATTCTTATTAATACCTTTTCTTTGGAAATAATATTACAAATGCAGTCAATGCATAGTTAATTAAAAGGTAAATTTTACTTTTCATATAAAGGTAACCTCATTCTCCCCCTCTTCCATAGTTTATCCCCTCCTGTATTCCACTGGTTGTTGAATGTTAGCATCATCTCCCAGGTCAATTAAACCTGAAAATTAGTGGTCATCAAACTCATTAGTCTTAATCATCCTGAACAACTATTTAATCAAGAGTTCTATTTATTCTCCCTTTCCAATATCTCATAAATCTAACTTTTTATCCGCCCCCCCAGTTTCCCTGTGTTGTTAATGCTTATCTTCCCTCAAAAAAGAGAAGAAATAACCAAATAACCTCCTCTAATCTAGTGTCCTTCAGAATCCATATGGTATGACTTTTCTCAGAATAATACAACATTAACTTCCAAATGCAGCAAAAAAAAAAAAAAAAAAAAGCCTTCTAAAATTACAAGTCATTAGAATTCTATGAAAAATAAAGATTTTTGTTTTCAAAAAAAATGCACTGGAAATTTAAATTTAACATGGAAACATCTTGTAGTACTATATTTTGGCAAATTTCCAAGTAAGGCACTTATATTTATATTATAGATGAATATTTGGACAATTATTTCATATTCATTGTAAGAGGTGATTTATTTAATTATTTTACAAGTAGATTACAAAAGGTGCTAAGGGGGTATTATCTCCTATAAATATCTATACATGAGTGCTTTCTTAAGGTGAATAAAATTTGTTTATACAGGAACACAAAACCAAATCATTTTATGCAATCATTATATACATAAAAAAACCCTAAGCAATTTTCCTATGCATTTTGAATTTGATAGAATGCAGAGAATAATTTCAAATCCAATTACTATATATCTAATAAAATTTTGATGGGGATGGAGGGGAGTAATTCTTGAAAAGTATTCTTCACAATTTGCTAAAAAATCTCATTCAAATGAGAAGATGTTGAGATAATATTAGTATCCTAAAAGTAATAAATCCTCCAAAGATCATAAAGCTGGAAGGGAAGAAAATTAATTTGTGCTAGTTTTAAAAATCACTACGAAATTTCAGTAATGTCAAACTTTGTATTCATTAACAAGTTATTATATTTGAAAATGACAGGGAGATTATATTCTTCTCATGTCACAAATGTTCCCATAATACAAATAATTATTGAAATATTATTGCTATTTGCAAATTAAATAAATTACTTGTAACCAAGTCTTTTCAAAACAAAATTAGAAAAATGTTTGCTGTTTTTTATTCCAGTTTTTTTTTTTTTTTAATTGAGTTACAGTTAATTTACAACGTTGTGTTTCAGGGGCTTCCCTGGTGGCTCAGATGGTAAATAATTTGCCTGCAATGCTGGAGACCCAGGTTTGATCCCTGGGTTGGGGGTAGATCTCTGGGAGAAATGGAGGGATACCCACTCTAGTATTTTTGCCTGAAGAATTTCAAGGACAGAGGAGCTTGGCAAGCTACAATCCATGGAGTATCAAAAAATTGGACATGACTGGACAACTAACACTGTTGTGTTTCAAGTGTATACAGCAAAGTGATTCAGCTACACACACACACACACACACACACACACACACATTACACACATTCTTTTTCATTACAGGTTATTACAGGAATCTGAATAGTTTTTTGTGCTATATAGTAGGTCCTTGTTGTTTGCATGTGTGCATGCTAAGTAGCTTTAGTGTCTGACTCTTTGCAACCCTAAGGACTGAAGCCTGCCAGGTTCCTCTGTCCATGCGATTCTCCAGGCATGAATATTGGAATGGATTGCGCTGCCCTCCTCCAGAGGATCCTCCTGACACAGGGATCAAATCATCCACATCTCCCGGTCTTTTGCATTGGTGGAGGGTTGTTTACCAGTAGCACCAGCTGGGAGGACCCTTTGTTGCTTACATATTTCATATAAAGTACTGTGTATACACTAATCCTAAACTCCTAATTTAAGTAATCTGGACTTTGGGAAATCATGCCATTTTTAATTAAACAATTTACATTATCAAAAATATTAACATTATTTAAATTCACTGAACTTGAATCTATGAATATAAAAGAAATAACTCTAATTATGCCTTAAGTTGTTTCAATGCAGTAGTAAATTAATTTAAAGCAGCTTTCTATGAATAATGTAGAATAAACATACTCATTTGAACAAAAATTTGTTCTTTTTACCCATAACAGTTTAAGGTAAGCTGGAAAGATGTATTTAAAATATACTGTTGTTTTTCCTTTTATTTGTAAATCAAGAGTTGCTGTGTTGCAATTTCCCCCCACATAATGCTCTAAATCTCAGGTTGTGGAGTTCACTTTTCTCATTTAAAGGTGTGAATATAACTGCTATAAATGATTCAGCCATCTCTAGAATCACAACACAGCTGTCTGAATTCCACCTATCGTGGTAAGTACCTGTCTTTTTGAATCAGCTTTTATTACTGACTGTGGTGACCTCAACTTGGTATTGATTTGGCCACCATTAGATGAAGAAGACTTCTATTATCTGCTGTCTCACCCACTACTATCAGTTTTCAGTATATTTTCTACAGTATCAGAGGCAAATAATTTTATTCTCTAAAGAATCATAAAACTTGACAGAAAGAATTTCAGAACACAATGGGGTGCAAAATTTATTCTTCATTTGTGAGTACATTTAAAAAATATTGAGTATTTATTTAGATTGACATGCTGTTATGGCAGAATAACTACTGTATTAACTATATTGACATATTTGTTTTATAAAAGATATATAACAAAGAAGAGAGGTACATGCAATTATTAAAAATAATCTTCACTCATATTTTAGCCTCATCTAAGTGTATTATAAAATATCACTGATTACTATTATTATTAATTTATATACTATGAAAATAACTTTATTTTTGGGGGGGGGTATACCATGTGGCTAGGGGATCTTACTTCCCCTACCAGGGATTGAACCCAGGTGACACAGTGGAAGTGCTGAGTCCTAATCACTCTTCTGCCAGAGGATTACTGAAAATTACTTTTTTGCTGTACACTTATTTATATTTTAATGCATGCATGGTTTCTAATAACCACAACCACAGTCAATTGACAGACAATTCAAACAACCCAAAGAGTTCTGTATGCTGTTCCTGCATTTTTGCCTTTTCTAGAATGTCAAATAAATAGAATCATAGGGGATGTCACCTTTTGAATCTGAATTCTTTCATTTAGCATATTGCCTTTGAGAATTTTTCATGTTGTGGTTACATAATATTGAGTGATATAACACAGTTTGTTTACCCGGTTACCTATTACTAGACATTGAGACTGTTTCTGGGTTTTGGGGAACTATCAATAATGCTGCTTTAAAACATTTTTGTTTAGGTTTTTGTATGAACATGGTTCTCATTTCTTTAGCATAAATACCTACAATAAATGCAAATCTCAGGTGATTCAGTAAGCATTTTTAATTTTAAAAGAAACTTCCATACCACATTTCAGAAAAACCACATTATTTTGCATTTCCACCATCAGTATCTGAGTGTTTCTTTTGTTCTGCATCCTTGTTTTGGTAAAAAATTTTAGCTATGCTAATCAGTGTATCATGGTATGATATCTTACTGTGTGTTTATTACCTTGCATTTTCTTAATGACTAAATGACTAATAATTATAAGTATTTTTTTTTGCTTATTTACATCTCTTTCATCTTCTCTGGTGAAGTGCTTATTCAAATATTTTGCCCATTTTTTACAGGGTTGCCAGTTTTCTTATTATTGTTTTGAGAATTCTTTATATATTCTGGACACAAGTTCTTTGTCTGATATTGATTTTGCAAATATTTATCCCTAATCTGTAGCTTGCCTTTTTATCCTCTTAACAGTAGCCTTCATAGTTTTTGATTTTGATGAAGTCTTTAGTTACTGACTCTTCTTTTATAGTTTGCACTTTGGATGTCAAATTTATGAATCCTTTGTCTAGTTGATAGTTATATAAATTCATCAATAGTAAATTGTACATCATATTAACAGTAACTCTGGCAGTCTACAGAGTATTATTTAACAACTTTATTACTTATGTTTATATGTTTTACTGGGCTTTTAAAGGCATAATTTGCTCTAATTTAATTAGCATTTGAAGATTAACTCAAGTTCTTCTAAACTTCACTGAACTTAATATTATACTTGTTTAATATGTTACCAATAGTTGCTTATCTCTATAGAAAAGTCTTTCAAAATGTTTCTGGAAGGAGGACAATATTTTAAATTGAGATATATTTAGCATATAATGTTATATTAGTTTCAGGTATGTGTGTGTGCTAAGTCGTGTCAGTCACGTCTGACTCTTTTGCAACCCCATGGACTATAGCTCACCAGCTTCCTCTATTCATGGGATTTTCCATGCAAGAATACTGGAGTGGGTTGCCATACCCTTTTCCAGGAGATCTTCCCAACCCAGGGATTGAACCCTCATCTCTTATCTCTCCTGCATTGGCAGGAGGGTTCTTTACCACTAGCACTACCTGGGAAGCCCTGGTATACAACATAATGATTCAATATTTATATGTATTGCAAAATAAAGCAGTAATTTTAGTTAATATCCATCACCATATATAGCTACAGTGTTTTTCCTCTGGATGGGAACTTTTAAAACCTACTCTCCTAATAAACTTTCAGATACACAATACAGTATTATTAACAATAGTCACCTTGTTGTATAGTATATCCCTATGACTTATCTATTTTATAGCTGGAAGTGTGTAATTTTGAAACCATCCACACCCATCACCCACCCCTTACTCTCTGTCTCTGACAATGACCAATCTGTTCTCTCTGTGTATCTGATATTATAATCAAATGAATTTATGAAATACTCTGCTATATTCAGAATTGCACAGTACAGATATACAGGACAGATCGTTCAATGCAAAAAGTTCCATTTAAAACAGACAATTCACATCATAGATACAACAGATTAAAGGGCAGATGACAGATTCCAAGCCCCTTGGAGAGATCTTAGAGCAGCAGAGAGAGACCCTGCATATAACCCACAAGGCCATGAACTCACTTGATGGCACACGAATGCACTTCTTCAGTGGGACAGACAATGAATGGAAAAGGATGTTGATCCTGACCATGACTCAGGTGTACTAAGTTCCAAGGTCATTTTCTTTTCCAATCTGTCACTTCACAGTTCTTGATTCTTATCTTGGCTAACATCAATCCAATAACTTTCCTTCAATTAGGATGTAGAAAATTTGGATTGTTTCTACTACTAATAGCATAAAGTGAAAGTGAAAGTCATGTCTGGCTCTTTGCAACCCCATGGACTTTATAGTCCATGGAATTCTCCAGGCCAGAATACTGGAGTGGTTAGCCTTTCCCTTCTCCAGGGGATCTTCCCAACCCAGGGATCGAACCTATATCTCCCACATTGCAGATGGATTCTTCACCAGCTGAGCCACAAGGGAAGCCCAAGAATACTGGAGTGGCTAGCCTATCCCTTCTCCAGGGGATCCTCCCGACCCAGGAATCCAACCACGGTCTCGCGCCTTGCAGACAGATTCTTTACCAACTGAGCTATGAGGGAAATCATAAATGATGGATCAATTTTCTGACATGTATGAGAGTAGGTTAGAGTGTGGGTGTAAATATGTGAAGAGCCAAAGCCTCTGTGACCATGGTTCTGAAACATTCTTTCTGAAAGGCCAAGCTGCAGGTGTACTTTCTAACTTGCATGCAGGCACTACAGGGACTATCCCATTCTTGAAGATTAAATAATATATGTGTGGTAATGCTCAATTGCTTCAGTCATGCCCAGTTCTTTGCAACCCTCTGAACTGTAGCTCGTCAGGCTCCTCTGTCAGTGGGATTCTCTAGGCAAGAATACCACAGTGGGTTGCTATGTCCTCCTCCAAGGGATCTTCCTGATCCAGGGATCAAACCTCGGTCTCTTATGTTTCCTGCATTGGCAGGTGGATTCTTTACCACTAGCATCGCCTAAAAAGCCCTCATAATGCATATATAAAAATAAAATTAAAAATTGTAGCAAGGATAAAATATGTTTGGACCCAATAACACACAAGGATAATGCCTAGCCTGATTATCTACTTTCTTTTGAAAACTTTTGATGCTTATTAATCTAAAAATTATTACAGTTTTATAAAGATAAATTTTGATTTGATCCTATATTAACAAGCTCATTTAAGTTTGCTTACTTAAATTGTTATCCCCATATGACATTCATGATCGTACCTTAAGAATAGGAATTTTATCTTTTTCTTTCCTTTCTTTTTAACCCCTGACTCTAGGCATGGGGACTGGCATATGTGAGGTGCTTATGTAAATGATTGTTGAATATAAATAATATAAACCTTTAAAAATTTTTAATTATCCTATCTTGGTGTATTTTCCTTAAAAATAAAAGCCCCAAAGACATTTCTATTTAAAAGAAATTCTGTTTAAAGTAAGAACTAGAGAATTTAAGAGAGTCACCACTGCGAGCTGATCTGTGAGTGGGAGGCTCCTGGAATAACACTAACTTGCTAAACACCAAGAGCTTCAACACAGCCTCTTAAATTCTCCATCTGAGTGACCATCTTGGATTTTTAGTACACTTTTGAACACTACATCAGTTTGTCTCTTTGAAGAAAAAGTAGACTTAAACACTAATATCTCTCCCTCCAATTATAATTAATTGTATAGATGACTTTAGCCTCAGTTTAGTTTATCCATAAAACAGGAAATAGGTAGTTTGGACTAAATTATTTTTACGGTTCTTTATAATTCTAAGTGTGTAAAAAGTTTTGATTTTTTTAAATTTACCGTTCTTGGCAAATAGATTCCATTCAATGAATAACAACAACATATTATGAGACCAAATATTTAAAAAATAGTGCCATGATTGATGAATAATGAGTTATTATTGGGAAAAATAATATGATTAGTGGAAAGAAAATAATCTTTGTAATAATCTAAATATGAACTTGAATCTCTTGTTTGCTTCTTACTAGCTCCAAGGATCTTAGATAAGTTTATTAAGAATTTTGAAAATTTATATATTCCTCTTATGGAGACAATGAGACATAAACTGTGTTGCCTATAGTTTCAATAAAACAATGTTAGTTTTCTTATATTATTCTACCTGCTAACGTGTATTTCGGAGAAGGCAATGGCACCCCACTCCAGTACTCTTGCCTGGAAAATCCCATGGACAGAGGAGCCTGGTGGGCTGCAGTCCATGGGATTGCAAAGAGTCGGACACGACTGAGAGACTTCACTTTCACTTTTCACTTTCATGCATTGGAGAAGGAAATGACAACCCACTCCAGTGTTCTTGCCTGGAGAATCCCAGGAATGGGGGAGCCTGGTGGGCTGCCATCTATGGGGTCGCACAGAGTCGGACACGACTGAAGGGACATAGCAGCAGCAGCAGCAGCAACGTGTAATTATTTTACCGTGGATGAAAATAGATCCCAGTAACTATTTTAATGTGCTATAAACACATGCTTTCTTCCATCTATGGCACTTTTCCAGGGGTAGTTTCTAATGATGCCCTGTTTCTCTTTATATTTATCTACAAAATTCTTAGGGGCTTACCAGGTAGCTCAGTGGGTAAAGAATCTGCCTGCAATGCAAGAGACGAAGGTTTGATCCTTGGATTAGGAAGATGCCCTGAAAGAAGGCATGGCAACCCACTCTAGTATTCTTGCCTGGAGAATTCTATGGACAGAGGAGCCTGGAGGGCCACAGCCCATGGTGTCGCAGAGTCAGAGATGACTTCAGTGACTGAGCATGCAGGCACATGAAGTTCTTGGCCTCCTAGGATCGAAGTGATTTACACTCATCAGCATGAATTTTCATGGTAATCCTTTTAAGCTCTCTATTTAAATTATACACAGCACTTTCAGAAAGTAGCTCCAAGTTCTTCAGAGAAACACCTAGAAATATATATTAGTTACACCACATTTTGTCATATTCAGCTTTCCCACAGTTCATTTTTGCTTACCATGAGACAAAACACAATGCTAATACTGCCGAAGATCAGTTTTAAACCTCAAGCATTTATAGGTGCTTTTTTTTTTTTCCTGTCTGTCATATAGTGCAAAATATTTCCCACAGGCAATTTCCCAACTCAGGCATGCAGAAGATTTGAAAGCATTTCCAGAGGTCTTTTGAGTTCCCAAAATAAAACCAATAAGTCATGAGGAAAAGCAGTGTCCAGCTAGACCAGACCTGGGCATCCCAGAGGTCTTTCATGCAAATATTCAGATTAATCTCTAATAATTGCATGAGTATTCAGGGTTATTGTACCAATTACATTTAATATACTTGTGCTCACCATCTGTTCTATCTCTTGAAGAAGTGACACTGAACATTTGGGAATTCTTTTTTATAAGCAATAATGTTTTATAGCTCATAAAGTATAAATGAAATAAACCATTTTAATTTTAATCACAGATAAGACATTTAGACCATGCCAGTTCTGGGAGAATTATATTATCTCTTGCTTAGGGGTGACAAATTATAGAGGCAAGAAATATACCCAAGTATGCACACCCCAAATATACCACCTTTCAAAAAAATTATTTCACTTTTACTGACTTTGTTCAAGAACAAATTTGTTTTTTTTTTTTTTCCTAGTGTAGCATCAACTCAGGCAGAAGAAAGAAATTCCATCTTCCTAAGCAGATGTCAAAAACATTTAAACAGCTGTCAGACTAGTTCAAACTGTCATCAGAAGTGACCTTAAACCAAGTTTAGTTTTTAAATATTATTTAAAAAAAAAGAAGTGAAAAAACAACACAGAGCCGTTATGCAGATGTCTGAAATATTAAATGAAAGAATGAACATCTGTTCAGTTGCTCTTCAAACTTTAATGGTTTGGACAGAAATTCTGTTGTCTCAGATCTTTAAGAACATCTGAGGCCCATACAGCTTCGACACCTGTGAAAGATCCTCTCTTAAAACGTACATACCAACTTCAAAGTCTTTTACTATCATTCTTTGCCAAACACATGCCAATGAACAGCAAAACTTATTATTAATAATAGTTATGATACTTAAGCCATCCTAGACTGCATATTTTAGAGTGAGAATAAAATCCTTTGGGCTTTACTACACTTTGATGCACAGAAAATATATATATATATATCATTTTATTGTCTAATTAACTGAGGTATTTATTAAGAAATATATTTCTTCTTAATTGAGAACATATAATCAACATGAAATATAATATATTATATATATGTATACATGTAGTAACACTCTCTTTCCATCTCAGAGACAACCAACCAATCATGTAAAAACAAAACAAAATGCGCTCACCTAAATATGGCTTAATTCCTATACTTAAAGTCCTTCTTATTTTAAATCCTTCACTACATTAGATTAGGTATGGTTGCTTGAGTTGTATATTTACAATTAAATGCTTAATAATTCCGTGTGGAATAGCTAAATATTTAGGAATGCTAGGTAATATTTAATAGGTGATATTTACAACTTCCATTTTTTTCACACAAGTGACTAACTAAAAACTGAATAATAATTATTCTTCTTGCATAGTTTTATTAACACCTTACAAATTAAACAAGTTTTATAACCTCAAGAAGTTTTGACAACTGGTAAAATATCTGAAATCTTTTGTGCTTTTATCTTTCATAGTTAAAATTAACATACTCAAAGTAGAAGTAAAAACTGTGTAATACTTTACAAAGGAGATACAAAGCTCTAAGTTATATCAGAAAACATCACAAACTGTTTTGAACTTGAACTCTCCTAGGCTCAAGTATTTGAACTAAGCATGTTTCTAAGAAAAGGAAAACAGGCCTATCAACTAGTATTCTGACGAGTCACTAAATTTTATATGTTGTTCATAGATATGTTTTCATGATTTTCTTAATTGTGCTGCTTTTCCTTTAAAATTATTATATTAAAATTCACTCTGTCTTACAAAGTGAGAGAAAATATTAACAATTCATTTCATATAGTAACAAACCACTGTTTCAATTCTTAAAAACGTTATGAAAATTGTTCCACAAATTTTTAGAACTACATCATTTTTCACAGTTCAGATCCTCTCTAAAAGTAATTATCCTTTAGTTGAATTATAAAGACTAAAGATGAATAGCATGAAAGAAAAGATGCTAAATCTTACACTTTAATTATATTATGTTTTAGCTTGCATTTAATTTAATCTTTATACTATTAATAGGGGTTTTCCAGGTGGTGCAGCAGTAAAGAAGCCACCTGCCAATGGAGGAGATACAAGAGACACTGGTTTTATCCATGGGTCGAAAAGATCCCCGGAGAAGGAAATATCAACCCACTCCAGTATTCTTGCCTGGGAAACCCCATGGACAGACATGGCTACAGTCCATGGGATCACAAAGTCAGATGTGACTGAGCAGCTGAGCACCCATGCACGCACTATTAATAGAGAAAGAAAAATTAACAAGATACTTACAGATTGAAATCTCCAAAATGTTGCAGTTCATTAGTTGAATCTAGTGATTTGAAAAATAATTTCTTGTATTTGGAGTAATAGAAATAACCTCTTCCTCCCTGTGCAATAAAATTTGAAATAGCAGTAAGTTTCTTTCTCTTATTCTCTTAATGGAAGGTGGATTAGGGATATATCTAACTTACTTATTATCTGAAGATTATCTAAAAATTTGAAAATATCCAAATACTAAGACAATACACAAAATATACACAGACACATACACTCACAGATATACATGTACGTATATATGTAAATATCTTTCTATTTGTATATATAAATTTAGCCAACTATCATATATAAATGTATATATGTACACATATATATCTATTATCCATCCCACTTTACACACAAAGTTTACGTCTATGCATATGTATATATGGACTTCCCTTGCCTCCTACCTGCATTGCAGGAGACCTGGGTTTAATCCCTTGTCTGGGAAGATCCCCTGGAGAAAGGAAAGGTTACCCACTCCGGTACACACACCCACCCACTCACATGCATAAGTATATGTATTTGTATATGTATTTGGTTGCTCAGTTTGGTACCGTCCAAATAAACATCTTCAAAGAAATAAGGTCATATGATTTTAGACATACATTTAAAACAATATATGGAAGGAAAAAATTCTCTTTCTTCTTGGCTAGAAATAACACAAGAACACAATAAAGTGGATTCCAAAAGTGAAAACAGTAAATTCTCCCTTAATTTCTTTGATGATACATATGTCTGACCTTTGATCTAACAGTAATCTAGCTCTTTCATGTACTTTTCTAGTTAAGCACTACTTGCCAAAATATTTAGGTAGTAAAAAAATGTGATAGCTCATTAGCAGATGATTTACTATGGGCACATAGAGCCCAGTATGGATTCATTCTTGGCACCTATGACAGAATGTCATTTGAAACACATTTCCACAAGGAGGAAATAGGTTTGTATAAATTGAATGTATGTCCTATTTAAGGGAAATTATGTTTAAGGATCACAGAACGCAATACAAACATTATCTGATAATTGTGTACAATGCATTTGCAAATGATATTTTATGGAAACCAGTAGTATTTGGCTCTATGTGCTGTCAGTTATTTCTGGCACTTCAAATTTCTTGGCAGAGATTAAGGTTTGAGTGGAAAACAATTTAGAAAACTGTCATATCAAATTGGGGAGAATTATCTAAACATAATCTAGTTAGAGCAAAAAGATGCAACAATTTAAAAATGTGGCAGCATAGTTCTGATTTAAGGACAAAATGATTTGCCTTCAATGGAATTTTGCTATAAGCCAGTTCCTGCTCTGAGGACAACAGTGCTTTATATATGGAAGCAGCATTCAAATGGAAAATTAGAATAAAATCTGTAGGAATAAAAGTATACTAAGCATACACACTAGGTACAACTGAAGATGGCCAATTAGTGATGTTATTTTTTCTCTCTCTTTTTTTAAAATTTATTTACTTTAATTGGAGGTTAATTACTTTACAATATTGTATTGGTTTTGCCATACATTAACATGAATCCGCCATGGGTATACACGTGTTCCCCATCTTGAACCCCCCTTCTACCTCCCTCCCATACCATCCCTCTGGGTCATCCCAGTGCACCAGCTCCAAGCATCCTATATCATGCATCAAACCTGAACTGGCAATTTATTTTTAAAAGTGTATTTAATTCAAGGGAAAAAAATAGGGATTTAATTCTTCAACTTTTTTTTTTTTTTTTAATTCTTGTGTTGGTCAGTCTGCAGAACTCTTTGTTTTATAGTATATGAGGGCATGGGAGTCAGATTGTTTTGACTTCTGGAAACTAAATAAGATTTTAGTTAAGAGATTCAGACTTTTTGCAGCTCCATTTTCTTATCAGTAAATGGAGATAAAATTATTCCAACTTGATACCATTGGTATACAAATTAAATGAGGAAACACATATAAAACAGTGACAACAACTAATTTCTGAATGTTCACAGTTCACCGAAATTCATTTATTCATCATAAAAAAATGTTAAAGTGTAGATTCTCTTCTTATTCTTCTGGTAATAATGAGAAATTGAGGCACAGAGAGATTAAATAATATTTTCAAGCTGACACAGCAGGTAAATGATGGGTCATAGTCTACAGCTTATTGCATATATTACTGTGCCCCTTTCCACCCCCAAAAATGTGAGTTTATGTGCTCAGCTGTGACTCTTTGCAACTCCACGGACTGAAGCCTGCCAGGTTCCTCTGTCTATGGAATTTTCCAGGCAAGAATATTGGAGTAGGTTGCCATTTCCAACACTAGGAGATTTTCCTGACCCAGGGATCAAACCCACATCTATTGAGCCGCCTGCAATGGCAAGGGGCTTCTTTACCAACTGCTCTGCCTGGGAAACCCACAGAGGACTTCAGATGAGATAAAAAATTGCGTTAAAATGCCTGCTATATAAAAGAATAAAACATTTGAGTTTGTGATTTTAGTGAAAATATCAAAATTTTCTTTGGCTTGTTATTTTTCCTTAGCATGGTTAGCAACTTTAAAATCTTTTAAACCAGAAAAATCTGGGTTATCATAGACTTTATTCCAGGCCAGATATTGTAAGCCTTATGCCATACTTGTTTGATTAAAATGAAATTTTACAAACAAAAGTATACAATGAGAATTTTGTATTATACAAAACAAAATTATACAATGAGAATTTAGGATTTTGTTTCCTTTAAAAAGAAACTGGAACCTATTATACAGAGTGAAGTAAGCCAGAAAGAAAAACACCAATACAGTATACTAACGCATATATATGGAATTTAGAAAGATGGTAATGATAACCCTGTATGCAAGACAGCAAAAGAGACACAGATGTATAGAACAGTCTTTTGGACTCTGTGGGAGAGGGAGAGGGTGGGATAATTTGGGAGAATGGTATTGAAACATGTATAATATCATATATGAAATGAATTGCCAGTCCAGGTTCGATGCATGATACTGGATGCTTGGGGCTGGTGCACTAGGATGACCCAGAGGGATGGTACGGGGAGGGAAGAGAGAGGGGGGTTCAGGATGGGGAACACGTGTATACCCGTGGCAGATACATGTTGATGTATGGCAAAACTAATACAATATTGTAAAGTAATTAACCTCCAATTAAAATAAATAAATTTTAAAAAAGAAAAGATTAAAAAAAATTAAAAATAAAATAAACAAAATTATACAATGAGAATTTAGGATTTTGTTTCCTTTAAAAATAAAGCTCATTATTACTGTAGTGAAATATAAACTTAAAAAATTTCTAGTTAAATCCTTTAGATATTAAAAATAACTTAGTTTCTAACAGTATAATTTGATACCCTGAAAAATGAAATTATAATCACCATTAACAATGAAAAGAAGGATAAATTAAATTTTAGGCTTACAGCTAAATACTATCCTAATCTAAATATAAAATAAAACAAGTCTTATTAGAAAAAATATCAACTTTTAGTTTCTCTTTTGCCTAATTATGGATAAAATGTGGCTATTGTCAGAAGACAGATAACTTTCCAAAAATTTTGTAATCTCACAGTCGAAAATCAGGGATCATAGGTAATAAAAGTAACCTGTTTTGTCCTTCTCACTGTCCTTTGTCTCTCACTGTCCTGCATGAATGAAAACTCTAGCAATGCAATGATCCTGTTAACTAATAATCCATAATCTTACTATCCCTTAAATTGCAAACATGATTACTAGTCTAGACCTAGGTTTTGTAATATTCAAACTTCCAATTTCTTTCTAAGCTAAATTGGGCTTCCTTGGTGGCTCAAACATTAAAGACTCTGCCTGCAATACAGGAGACCCAGGTTCGATCCCTGGTTTGGGAAGATCCCCTAGAGAAGGAAATAGCAACCCAGTCCAGTATTCTTGCCTGGAAAACCGCCTGGACAGAGTAGCCTGGCGGGCTACAGTCCATGGGGTCTCAAAGAGTTGGACACGACTGAAAGACTAAGGCTTTCACCTTCTTCTCCCCTGCTACCACAACGCCCAGACAAATTTCTGAACTATGTGGAGGGAAATGGGATCAGTTTGTTGTTTCTTGTTCTGCTTTTCTACTGTCAGTTTGTTATTCATTTTTAAATAGAATTTTGGTGCATGATCCTTTTAAATAGTTACATGGAGTCACAGCACAGTAGCACCTTTCTTCAAAGAAATCTACTTAATATTTCTCAATGTATGTACTCTCCATTGTTTCAGACACTTGATATGAGCGAGGCATTTAAATGTGTAAAACTGATCCTTAACGAATATTTTGGCAAAATGGTCTTTCTCACAACATACTTTTGTATCTGACTTCTTCATTAAAGCATCTGTCAAGAACTTCAAACATACTGTCTTTGCAAGATAGTATTCCCTTGCAATCAGTGTTCTAAGTATTGCATACACTTGCAACTTCACTTTCACTTTTCACTTTCCTGCATTGGAGAAGGAAATGGCAACCCACTCCAGTGTTCTTGCCTGGAGAATCCCAGGGATGGGGGAGCCTGGTGGGTTGCCATCTATGGGGTCGCACAGAGTCGGACACGACTGAAGCGACTTAGCAGAAGCAGCAGCAAAAGTGCATTTGTTCTTAAAAATATAGGGATTCTGTAACTTAGGGACACATTTGCACCACCGTTACATTTCCTGGCAACTATTGATTTATGAATTAGGTTTTCTTGGATGTGGTAGAACTATGCTTTAAAATATTTAAACAGTACACAATAAAATCAATTAGTCTATCAGAGTACAAATAAGATCCAGATTGGTTATGGGAGATAACACTGGGAAAACAAAATGCATTACAATTATGGCAAGATACAATATCCCTTCATACAAAGATGCCATCCTTCTCTGGCTCAGTAACTATTTCTCTTCCTCACCGATTCTGACTGTGCTTTGAGTTAGTCACTATCTCTGGACACCCATCTCCACAAATACTTGAAGCAAGTGAATGTTAATGTATTTTTGACATCTGTAGCTAATAGTTCTCTTAAATTTGAGTATCATTTGTTTTTTTTTTTTTTTTTCTCACAATCCAGGCAGGCAATTTCCCATTTCCAGTACATGTAGCAATGAAGATAATTTTGACATGTGAGAATAATCTCAGTCCCTCTTTCAAAATTAGTTGTCAATATTCCAATAATTGGGCTTCCCAGTTGGCTGAATGGTAAAGAACTGCCTACCAGTGCAGGAAATGCAAGAGACATGGGTCTGATTCCTGGGTTCGGAAGATCCCCTGGAGGAGAAAGAAGCAACCCACTACAGTTTTCTCGCCTGGAGAATCCCAAGGACAGAGGAGCCTGGGAGAACTGTAGTCCATGGGGTCACAAAGAGTAGGACACGACTGAGCAAGTGAGCATGCACGCACATCCCAACAATTAAGTAGCTACAGGATTTTTTTAAAAAACAGAAAATTATATACTCCTGCACCCAGTTCTAAACTGTAAGAGAAAAATACACTGGATCTGAGAACAAGGTGGCAGGATTATTCTCATCAGAATAACTGAAGAAAAAGGCACTTTTGTACACTGTTGGGGAATGTCCAGTAGAAATATGACATGGAAAAGAGAAAAGAAGTCAACTGTAGTATTATCTTGCTTAGGCAATAGAAGAGGAGATATATTAAATTTGTGTATAAGTTGGGCTTTAGAGGAAGTATAGACAGGTTTTTCTGTCTGTCCTGAAGAAGCAGGAAAGCAGAGTAAACAGATTTGGATGCTAAAAGATGGCTGAATGTGGTTGTAAGAGTTTGTAGTTCTCTCTGATTGATTATATTTTCTGGAGAAGAAAGGACAGCCAAGAGGTAGGGAGGCCAGGAGCTGTCGAGATGTTACACACACAAAAAAAACAACAGAGAATGATTTGACTAGAGAAGTACAATATGATTTCTGGTCAGGGTTAAGGATCCCCTTGCATTTTATAATCACAAATGAGATCAATCAAAATGGTTGCTGAACGTTAGTATGGAACCATGTGATACAGTTGTTTCTATTCTGTGAACCAGCATTCAATAATAAAATGATCCTCTAAGATTTACTCTCTATCATTTATCCTTTTTAAAAAAAATATTTATCTTTGATTCGAAGATAATTTTTTTACAATATTGTGTTAGTTTCTGCTATACATCAACATGAATCAGCCATAGATATACATATATGTCCCCTCCCTCCTGAACTAGAGTATCTAAAAAATAAAATTCTCATTGATTACATGCCAGTGTTGATTAAAGCAATTGATATTGGCCAAATCTAATTAATACACTAATATCTTGCATGATCTGTAACTGTATTTTGTGTGACTTTCACAAATCAGATTGGTAAATTCTTGAGAAACCTCTTTGGAAGTGGTTCCATGTGTGACTGAGAGCTGCTGTCGGATTTCCTCTCTACTTAAAAAATGCAAAACGATAGAATTTCCACAGGTGATTTTCAAGTTATCCAAAGAACTTCTGAATGCTGATTGTTAGGCAATGCTCCAAGGAGTACCAGAGGCAGCATGCTTTAATCACATCCAGGTTTCTTGAGATGTTTTCACTTAAGTATAGAATTAAACAGTGATCCTATGGAGGAAGATCTAACATTTTCTGTGCAGATTAATAAAAAAAGAAAGAAATGAAAGTGTTTGTAAAAAACTTCAAGAGGCTAGCAATATACAGATTTGTTTCAAAAGTTAAGATTTTGGGGGGCAAGCTCATTTTTTTTCTTCAGCATGAATAAAAATTGAGTGACTATTTCCTTTCCTCCACTTCTTTTGAGGATAGATGCACTGTTCTCTTCTGGGAAATATTCCCCATCCTTGACTTACTCTAATCTGTAAAAATGGAATTTACAACTTGTCAATGCACTACCAAAATATAGCCTTTAATAACTGTGCTATTTGACTTGTTTATTTTTATTTGTTAAATAAGACATATTCTTGTGAACTTATCAGTTAAGTGTTAAGGTAAATATTTATAATTAATTCAAAACAGATTTACTGTAAACATATTTAATGCGTGCTGTTGTGGTGGGTGAAGCATATGAAAACAAGTAGACTATTTTGAAGGGAAATCCATGGAGTAACCATAGTTGAAAAAGTAATGTGTCATAAGCAGGTTGACGGAAGAAAAGTTATGAAGACTCAGGTGAAAATAATGTTATTTTCATATATTTAGGGTAGGCTTACTAAATGAGTCAGTATTTGAACCATGGTTTGAAGTATGCAGGGGATTTGAGAAGGCTTTGAAGGCTAATGTGAGAGCACACAGGTAATTCTGAGTCCTGTGGGAGGGACACAATTTTATTTTGATTGGATAAAATAAAGAATAAAGTTAAAAAGATACTTGGTTGAGAATATGCAAGTTCTGGGGCTTCCCTGGTGGTTCAGAGGGTAAAGCGTCTGCCTGCAACATGGGTTCAATCCCTGGGTCAGGAAGACCCCCCCCTGAAGAAGGAAATGGCAACCCACTCCAGTACTCTCGCCTGGAAAATCCCATGGACAGAGAAGCCTGGTGGGATAGCATTTTCACATTATGTAAAATAAAAGTCATCAAAGGCTTATTGAAGGGAAAACAGAATTTACACCCTTATGGCAGAAAGTGAAGAGGAGCTAAAAAGCCTCTTGATGAAAGTGAAAGAGGAGAGCGAAAAAGTTGGCTTAAAGCTCAACATTAGAAAACGATGATCATGGCATCTGGTCCCATCACTTCGTGGGAAATAGATGGGGAAACAGTGGAAACAGTATCCGACTTTATTTTGGGGGGCTCCAAAATCACTGCAGATGGTGATTGCAGCCATGAAATTAAAAGACGCTTACTCCTTGGAAGAAAAGTTATGACCAACCTAGATAGCATATTCAAAAGTAGAGACATTACTTTGCCGACTAAGGTCCATCTAGTCAAGGCTATGGTTTTTCTTGTGGTCATGTATGGATGTGAGAGTTGGACTGTGAAGAAGGCTGAGAGCCAAAGAATTGATGCTTTTGAACTGTGGTATTGGAGAAGACTCTTGAGAGTCCCTTGGACTGCAAGGAGATCCAACCAGTCCATTCTGAAGGAGATCAGCCCTGGGATTTCTTTGGAAGGAATGATGCTAAAGCTGAATCTCCAGTACTTTGGCCACCTCATGTGAAGAGTTGACTCATTGGAAAAGACTCTGATGCTGGGAGGTATAGGGGGCAGGAGGAGAAGGCGACGACAGAGGATGAGATGGCTGGATGGCCTCACAGACTCGATGGATCTGAGTCTGAGTGAACTCCGGGAGATGGTGATGGACAGGGAGGCCTGGCGTGCTGCGATTCATGGGGTCGCAGAGTCGGACACGACTGAGCGACTGAACTGAGTGACTGACTGACTGTATAGAGATTATTTTGCATCTGGATGTTAGAATCACTGGGAAAGTTTGAAAGTTAGAGAAACAGTGAAGTGATATTACAACAGCCTGAGTGTGGTTGTTATATTTTAGTAGAAATCGATTCAAGAAGCAGCAGTAGATTGAATAATATTGGAGAGGCAGCCTACAGATAGACATGGGGAACAAAAGAAATGGAATTATTTTTAAAAATTCAATCTTGGATGACTGGGAGGATATTAACACCATCAAAAAATAAACATGAGTAGAAAGAACAGTTTAGGAAAAGAAGAAAATGAGTTCAGTTTTGTATGTGAGTTTGAGACTTCCAAGTAGAGACTTTGTTCAGTAGTCCCCTCTTTTTTCTTGATATTTATCTCAATTAATTTATCTTTATCTGACTGCATTGGATCTTGGTTATGGCAAGTGAGATCTAGTTTTCTTTCTAGGAATTGAACCCAAGCCCTCTGCAGTGGAAGCTTAGAGTCTTAGCCACTGGACATCCAGGGAAGACCCCTACAGTAGTCCCCTCTTATCTGCAGTTTCAAATTCCATGTTTTCATCTACCTATGTTAAATGTAATCTGAAAATAGCAAATGGAAAATCCAGAAATAAACAACTTATAAGTTTTAAATTGCATGTCATTCAAGTAGCAAGAGGAAATCTCATACCTCCCCACTCTGTCTCCCCCTCCCCCCAGAAGTGACTCATCTCTTTGTCCAGAGTATTCTGTCCATTAGTCAACTAGTCGCCATGTGGGTTATCAGATCAGCTGTTGCTCTACCACAGTGCAGGTGTTCAAGCAATCCTTATTTTTCTTAATAATGGACTGAAAACACAAGAGTAGTGATGCTGGCAATTTGGATCTTCCTTTATCCTGCCTAATTTACAAATTAAACTTTATCATGAAGTGAAGCAAAAGTCACTCAGTACTGTCCAACTCTTTGTGGCCCCATGGACTGTAGCATGCCAGCCTCCTCTTCCATGGAATTTTCCAGGCAAGCATACTGGGGTGGGTAGCCCATCCCTTCCCCAGGGGATCTTCCCGACCCAGGAATCCAACTGAGATCTCTGGCATTACAGGTGGATTCTTTACCAGCTGAGCCACCAGGGAAGCCCCAAAACTATCATAGGTTTGGGCATTGCATAGGCATGCAATATAAATATATATGAAAATGAATAGTATATTGAAGATGTGGCACTAGCCAAGGTTTCAGGCATCCACTGGGATATTTGGGGAGACTACTGTGCCTCTGTAAAATGATCTCTTTGAGGAGAAGAAGTAGAAAACACAGATTTGAAGCTCTGAAGTTGAAGAACTAATTCAAGAGAAAATGTGTGAAGTAGCAAAGAAAAGAGAGAATAATTCTTTAGAGTAAAATCAGCTCTAAAGTATGGAAAAACCAAAACCAAAAATGGAACACAGATAGAGGTGTTTTAAATTCATAAACCCATATATTTTTCTTAGAACTTTAGATGTGCATGAAGCTTTAAATTATATACATATTATTTGTTTTTAAATTGCAATTTCCAAAGCCAATATTTTGGTAAGAAATAAGTTAAAAAGAATAATACTATCTTTTTATTAAGTCAATTTCAAGGCAATTATAGAAAACCATAACTTTCTCCCAAAACAAGAAAATTTTTTCTCTATAAGTACCTACGCTACAATACAAATACTGTGCTGATACAGTTATGTCTAATTCAAAAATTATTGGTGGCTATAAAGTAAAATCTATATATAATAAGTTCTAACAGTATTTGTCAAATTAATTAATATATAAGAAATATAAGTATGTTTAGAATTTAATTGAAAGTATTTAAATTAAACACAAAATGTGATATAATGATATAATTTTCACTCACTAGGACCTTGATCATAATACAATAAAATTGAGCTTGGCACAGGTACTATAATTTCTACTGAGAAAATATGCAATAATAATATAGTTTTAATAAATTTCTCCCTATCATTGGGGATTATAACCTAAAAAAATGATCAAGTTTCTGTTTTAGTAATAAAACATCAGCTTCAAATTAATGAAAAAAAATGGAACTAGTTGATTCTTGGTTTGCTTTTAAACTATAAAGTTTACAAAGCTTTTATTGAGCACTGTAGCTGAAAATGCCATTTCACATTTAACAGCCGTGATGGAAGTCCTTTATGATATTTATTCTACTACAGACACCCTCAGGTTATATTTCTTCTCCTGTCAAAAAATATTTACTTTTATCATGAACTTGTCATTCTACTGTATTAAAATGGAACAAGTAAATGGTTAAGAAATCATGACACCTCTTATAAATATAATGGCTCTGGATATCTCATAATTTTCTTGTTTTAAAACATTTTAAAACCAAATATTGCTTCCAAAATACCATGAAACAAGAGAAGTGAAAGAAGGGAAACCTGAATTTGGAGGCAGTAAATTTTTTCTTGGTCACTGACAAGACAATTCATCCCGAGTCTACAGGTTTACAACCTAGTTTACACAAATCATTTAACTGTCTCTATGATAGTGTTAGAATTAGCACTGTTACATAGAATATTTATCTTATGAACTGTAAATACTAAAAGACAAACTCTTTGGAATGGAAATAGCTGCTTGAAAGGATGACCTTGAGAATCAGAAGTCTATTTTTCAACACATAGATAATTAGGGAGAAACACGCACCAGTGAGAAAAGGAAGAGTAGCTCAACCAACCAAATGAGCCACATGAGCCTCATAATAAAACATCTGACAAATACTGCACTGTGTACCTATTCATCCTGGAATGACCCTGAAGAACAGATCATATACCTGGTTTGTAAACTCTGGTAGATTCATACAGCACAACACGAAGCAAAAAAATAGAAGGTACAAATTGCCAATAGGACCTTTTTCAAAGAAGAGCCATTTCAATTTGAAACATCCAATGTTACAGTTTTCAACATTTTTTTAAAATACAAGTTATAGAAAAATGTAGTTCTAGGAAGATCATACTGGTGAATTTTTAAACATGTTTATTATTCTCTAATCTTTGAAAAAAGAGTTTTGAAAAAAGAATTTCTAACGATGGTAAAATTGAAAGTTAAAAAAAACCCTGTTAGATCTATGTGCACTGTAGGGTAGTTTATTTAATCTTTTTATATTTTCATGCTATACGCTCTTCCCTCCATACAAACATATTCCATGGTTATTCTGGTGGCTCACAAAAATATAACTTTTTTCTTGACATTTTCATCAAGCCATAGTCCTTTCTATTCTAGAGTATTTGTAACATGAATATCCCCCAGGCTTCTCGGATTTAACAGGCTCAAAACAAATATTTATTGTCATTGCTCTTTTAAACACAATCTCTGTTTTGGTGATTTGTGAGGTTATTCATTCAGTCATATAAACACACCCAAGACCTTTTCTTCACCTCACATTCAATAAACTGCATTGATTTAACCCCCCAAAGTTCTCTTTCATAGACATTGCTCGGCTCCAAGTTATTTTTTAATGTTTTAGATAAGGATCTGTTTCTCACTACAGAAAGTCACTATAAAAATTATCAAAACAAATGGGTAAATAAAAAATGATAAACATTTCTTAAAGTGATAGAATACATCACAACATTTTAGCAAGGAGTTCAATTTAACTGATATGCCAATTAAAATGCCTTTGAGAAGCTGCTTTGCATATGTTTATTTAGGAAGGAATTAAGTGAAAATGTCTTGTATTGATGTTCATACACTTAGACAATATAAGTGCATCAAATATTTCAATTTACTTAAAATTTTGTACAGCAATAAATTTGAAGAATCACAAAAATTCAGATCTTTTAATATTGTGAACTCTTCTTCTCACTCTCAAAAATATATTCTTAGGGAGTATTCAAGATATTATTCACTTACCCATCTTTATAAAGTGAAACAGTAAGAGAAAAACTGTAGATAAAATTAAATTTTCAAGAATAAAGGATTAGCATAATGTTTCTAGCTATGTTTACAAATGAGTAATGTGAATGTTTATGTATAGATGAAACAAAAGCTTGACAGAAAATAGATACTTTTAGGAGCAGTGAATTTAAGATGCTAAATACAAGGCTAATTAAGCTAATTAAGTTTATTTCATTTTCTGAAACAGTATGCATGAAATCACAGACTATTTTTGCAGACTTTACTTTTCTATGAGCTAAATACTTATTTTTAAGAAATAATTACCAGTTAAATGCCTTTTCAACAAACATAACTCAAATATATTTTAAACATGTATCACTAAAATAAATTTAACAGTTTTAAAGAAAAGGAGGTTATGTTGATACTATATGAATTTTCTTTACTATTTAACCTAGCAGTTCAATTTATAGGAAAAACAGTTTCCTCTTTCAGAGTTGTTTCTAATGCAAAACATTGGAAAGTGTATATTCCATGATATAATATTGATTTAAACAGATACTAGTACATCTATATAATAAAGCAGCAAGTACCTCTCTAAAATTATTTACTATAAGAATACTAATGGACATTGAAATATGTCATCATATTTTCTTAAGTAAAAACTAGGTATGTCACACTCAATTATAATCACATTTTTATTGAGAAGAAACAAAGGTTTTTTTGGAAATGGTTGTTGGCATGAGGCTGCCCATTTTTTTGCATTACCCTGTTAACAGTAAAAACTCTGATCAGTACTCTGAGTTAGAAGATTTTGATATCCACAAGATCAACTACATAATTTTCAGGCTCAAAGCAAAATGAACCTGCAGGGTTTTTTGTTCAAAAATTATTAAGAATTTCAAGACAGCAGAGCATGAAACCAAGCATGGATGTCTTCTGGGGGCAGGGCCCTGTATAACTGCACAGGTTGTACACCCATAAAGCTGGCCCTGGCTTAACCTCCATTACTCACCTATTTACTTTAATATTATTGGGTGCTTTATGGGCTTCCCAGGTGGCATTGGTGTTAAAGAACGCGCCTGCCAATGAAGGAGACATAAGAGACACAGGTTCTATCCCTGGGTCAGGATGATCCCTTGGAGGAAGGGATGACAACCCACTCCAGTATTGTTGCCTGGAGAATTCCATGACAAAGCAGTCTGGTGGACTACAGTCCGTGGGGTCACAAAGAGTCAGACATGACTAACATGACTTAGCATGCACTTATGATGCTTTCTTAGAGAAAAAATGAAAGACATATTTTGCAGTATTTTAAGAAATACTAAGCATCTTAGGTGGTATCAATCCTGAATCTGAAAACATTTAAAATGAAAACTATGGTATTGAAAATTAAATGCTATTATTTATAATACTCAGAATACTCTTGAATATAACCACAAATATATTCATTGGAAGAGAAGTTGTGATAAAGGTTTAAGACACAGTGCTGACAGTATCTAATAGAGCCTTCTCTCAAATGAGGCAGGAAATAGACGGGTCTCAAGCTGAATGGTTTCTCCCCTGTGGACAGAAACTCCATAATAGCAGAAAACTCCATAAAAGTAAGGTAATAGAGGAGGCTGGGCCCTGGCCAGGTAAGAGATAAAAGACCACATATTCCTCATTCTTGAAGTTAAGGAGACCTTCCCAACTGCACATGTGGAGAAAGGCTCCTTGAAGGTCAAAAAGGAGAGGTGTCACTTCATAGTTGCTAAGTCGCTTCAGTCGTGTCCAACTCTGTGCAACCCCATAGACGGCAGCCCACCAGGCTCCCTCGTCCCTGGGGTTCTCCAGGCAAGAACACTGGAGTGGGTTGCCATTTCCTTCTCCAATGCATGAAAGTGAAAAGTGAAAGTGAAGTTGCTCAGTCGTGTCTGACTCTTAGCGACCCCATGGACTGCAGCCCACCAGGCTCCTCCGTCCATGGGATTTGCCAGGCAAGAGTACTGGAGTGGGGTGCCATCACCTCATAGTAGGTGATGTCAATTACCCATTGGCCTCTACACTAGAAACCATCTTGGCTAAGAAATGTGCACTCATGCATGGAAGGATCCTGAAAGATACCAACTACAGACTCAGAACCAGGCAAAGCAAGATGATTGGTCAAAGGAAACTCGGAAGAAAAGCTCCATAAAAGAGATTCAAACAACCATGAGAGCTCAGTTCTCTCTCTGAGCACCCCTGTGTGTCTATCCACATGTATTGTACTCTTTTTTCCTTCTAATAAACACTTGCTTCACTAATTCCATTTTTGTGGGGATTCTTTTCTGCAAAGTAGAAGGGCCAGAGTCCTTGTCACTGACCTGGCACCCTTGCCACTGTGACCCGGCCCTCTCTCTGGTTGGGAACCCAAACTCTGCTTCAAGCTGTAGCAGGCTGAAATTGATAATATCTGGGTTTAATCCTGGGTGTACATTCTTCTGGTTCTAATCAATGGGCTGGACTCATGCTGCACTACAGTTCACTCTAAATTCAAAAGTACAATTCAAGATGCAAACCTAATATCAGAAAGTGAATCCGATCCCTCAAAACACTGACTGCCTAGCTGAAATTGAAATTAGATATGGGCTGGAAGGCCATACATGGGTCACCAAGAAGGTCTGCTACAACTTGCTTTTAATATTCTAAGGTGTTTGGGTTTTGTTGAGGTTGTTATTGTTGTTACTTTAGCAGTTTTCTGTTATCTTCACTCTGTTCTCCACCTTTCTGGGTTAATGCCTTTTTGATTCTTTTAATTTTTTATCACCGGGTGTTTTGCAGTAGAGAGATAACTGCTGCTTAACTAGATACCAAAGAAATATATCTTATTGTCTACATTGAAAAAGAGCCCCAGAATAAAACATTAAAGCTTTTAACCATACATTTTCAAGGGTATAAAATTATATTATATTCAAATGAAATCAATTATCTAAGACTAATATTCTGTTGTATAAAAAATCAAATAATTTATTCAATTTGCTCACACCTACAATCTGAACATAATTGTTTTTCGTAATCAGAAAACACAGAAAATAATTTAGATCTTACCTCAGTGAACTTATTTGTTTGGAAACAGTGCCATTTTAGAAAGGTAAATGTAAATTCAAAGGAAAGTTCAACTAAATATATATGAAAGTCTTAAAATTATCATTCTGATTTTGTTTTACCTAAGAATGTTTTGTAAGTAATTCATAATTACTCAGGGTGAGAAAGGCTATTTTTACTTAAAGTAATATGACCTAGTTCATAGCACTAATAGAAAAGCATTTTTTCTAAAATATAAAATATATTTCTATGAGTTATCAGGTAAAATTTATGTAAATTATTTGTAATTTATTGATATACATTTGACACTGTACATTGTGTTAAACATCCATTGGGGATATTTTTCTTCACTTTTTTTAGAACTGAGAAAATGCCATACGGGAAAATGCCAAGCTTTCACTCTTCAATTGACAAAAAATTTTATGACAGTAGCTATTAAATTTCTTGAAAAACACATCAGTTTTATATCAAGCCCTATCAAGTAGACAATTTTAATATAATGTTTATTGCTATTTTGTTTTTAAAGGCCATAAAACTCAAAAGAGTGAAATAAAACAAAAGAACTGTGATGCTAACAAAACAATGAATAATTTTACTGAACTGTCTTGTTAAATATCTTGGGCTTGACACATTGTTGGTTATGATGACAGGTTACATGGAATTACTGTACATGCTCACTTCGCTGGTAGTACATATCATCAGAGTGTTTCAAGCAAGAGAATGTTGAAAATTCATGCTGAACTAAATGTTGTATGGAAAGGAATCTATTAAGAACTGTATTGCCATTTCCAATATGTGATAACACTATTAATTATGAAAAGACACAAAATAATCTCACTTTGCTAAGGATTTCAAGATGCTAAAGAATTCCTTTACTTATTGCTGCAAATTGGGCTTCCCAGGTAGCAAACTCTGAGATGGAGAATAGCATATGGAAATATAGGAGGGGGTTTCCTTGGTGGCTCAGTGGTAAAGAATCCACCTGCCAATGCGGGAGATGTGGGTTCTATTATGGATCTGGGAAAATCCCACATATTGCAGAGCAACTAAGCCTGTGTGCCACAACTATTAGCCTGCGCTCTAGAGTCTGGGAGCCACAACTCCTGAGCCCACTACTGAAGCCTGAGTGCCCTGGAGCCTGTGCTTCACAACAACAAAAGCCACTGTAATGAGAAACCAGCACACAACTAGAGAGTAGCTCCTGCTCACCACAACTAGAGAAAAAACAAAGCCTGTGTAGCAACAAGAACCCAGAATAGGCAAAACTAACAAAATACATAAAATTATAAAAAGAAATATATGAGGGGATATTCTTGAGGCAAAAACTCTGAAGGAGAAGGAGAAGCAGGATTGGGTATTGGTGGAAGTTAGGTGTGATCGAGTCTTAACAAAAACCTCAGGCGCTGGCAAGGGGACCAACTGTTGAAACTAGAATGGCCCATTCAAAGCATCCCTGAACTGGGGTGAGGAGGTTAGCCCTCAGCATCTCCATCTAGGTAGTCACTGTTTGTGGGTTGCCTCAGAAAGACACTGGAACCTTA
The DNA here is from genome assembly GCF_014754425.2 of Oryx dammah. Taxonomy (NCBI): domain Eukaryota; kingdom Metazoa; phylum Chordata; class Mammalia; order Artiodactyla; family Bovidae; genus Oryx; species Oryx dammah. Next base: position 25,683,013 of record NW_024070196.1, read on the forward strand.
AATAAAGGGATTTTCCTTAGGTGAGGCAAGTGCAGACAAGATTTGATAGCTAAAAACATCTGTTAGGAGTGCTCCAAAGAAATGGATTGTGATGAACAAAGTATTTTATTTCTGAAAGACAGTCTGGGGAATCCATCACTATAGCTTACACTTTTTGCTATACTGGAAATTGACCTTACATGGGTTCCAGGATTCTGGTGTACTTATTCTCTGGAGGGCAACAGAAAATAGGAAAGTTAGTGGGACAAAATGCATTTCCACACTTGCAGCTGGGCTCTGGACTGTAACTGGTATGCATCCCCTCTTTTGCTCTCCCTCCATGTCATCTATTCTAGGTTCCTGACTCTCAAGTAGCAATTCTGCTAGTATCAGTGGTGTCACTGGTGTTGAGGCTTAGACTCTCGTTCATCAGTGGAAGAATATTACAGCGGTAGCAGGTCCAGCTGGCCCTAGTCTTTTTGGATGCTATGAAGACAGAAGGTAAAAGAAACAACAGTGCCCTGGGCAAGTTAGAAAATGAACACTGAGGTCTGTTCCAAGTAAATACAAATTGTTTCAGATCCTCTGTTCTGATAGAAATGGAAGAGAACCAATTTGCCAGATCAGTGGCTGCCTACCATGGACCAGAGGCCATGATAATTTTCTTGGGCAAAGACCATCACATCTGGCAGAGGAGCTACAATTTATTAACTGGTTGGGTTTTTGGTTATCAACTGTCTGTCTCTATGTTCCATCTGTTTTTTTAATGAGCCAGATGGTTAAAATGCAGATATGATGTGTCTCTGGATCCTTTAGATCTTTAAGAGTTCTACTAATTTCTGCTCTTTCCCACGAGACTCGATATTTTTTACCTTTGATCTCATTGGCTGGGGGCTGGTATGTTTTTAATATCTATATTTAAATATTTTGTTCTGAAAGTAAACATGAGGTTTCTGGATTAGAGATTAGATTTAGTATAGCAGTAACAGCACTGATTGCCTGGGCCCTAATCCCTCTTGGGCTGGACACTGAGGACAGGTGTCACCTGCACATTTTCATGAAAGGAGCCTTGAAATTGTGACTTGGGAGTTTATACAGGAACTCCTTTACACCACCCCTGTTCCACTCCTCAAACCTCCACCCCTAAGAAAGGGACATAAACCTCTTTTAAAATGTAAGCAAATTTTCTCTTAGGGGGAAAAAAAAGTTTGTTTTTTACAGCTTTTTGGAATATAAACAAATGCTTCAGGATTTTATTACTTTTACAATGTAATAATACAGATATAGATATAACACCCTTAGAATGTGAAGAGCAAATAGCTCTGGAGAAAATGGCACATTCTCTGTCTTTATAGAACATTGCTTTTCTTTGCTCAAAAAGTCCTGACAATGCAAAAATAGGAAAATTCCTTCCCTATAGGAGGTGGTAGTTTTAAAAGCTTTCACTTGGTTTTCACTATGATAACTCTTACCCTGCAAGGCAAGGCACAAATACAAGATTCTTCCAATTATTAATACCTAGTATGTCCATTTCAATCAGTATATATTTGGGGACTTTGAAAATAGCCATGTGATGGATTTGCAGACCCAGTAGACCCTCTGCTAGCCCAGCCCACACTGGTGATATGCTCATATATCTACTCATCTCATATGCCCTCACAGGAACAGAGTCTCACTATGGCATTCTGGTGAGCTGCATACATTCTAAGTCTGTGACTGATATGTATTTTACAGGCAAAAACACTACTGCTATTACTATATTATATCCTCAATAATGCAGATCGTTGCTCCCAAGAAACTTTTAGACTTTGAACCTATAGAGATTTTTTTATTGTTTACTAATATTATTTTTCTACTTTTTTATATTTTCATGTAAGGGTTTTTTCTCTTTATTAATAATTATGAAACATAAACATTTAATCCTCTTGCAAATCTCTGTCCCACATAGAGACAAGCAAAAACACAGGTGTGCACATATATCTTCTCACTCCTAGACTCACTCCTATCAACTCTAGATCCATTCAGATATATACATATATATTTCAAACATTACTAATCACCATGTACAATATTATAAGGAGCTAATTATTGTTTACAATTAAGTCACTTAATATTCTGTCTGTTATAAAATGTTTCTTATGTAATTTTTAATTTTATTTTTACTTTATTTTACTTTACAATACTGTATTGGTTTTGCCATACATTGACATGAATCCACCATGGGTGTACACGAACTCCTAATCCTGAATCCCCCTCCCATCTCCCACCCCATATCATCTCTCTGGATCATCCCCATGCACTAGCCCCAAGCATCCTGTATCCTGTATCGAACATAGACTGGCACTTCGTTTCTTACATGATAGTATACATGCTTCAATGCCATTCTCCCAAATCATCCCACCCTCTCCCTTTCCCTCAGAGTCCAAAAGTCCATTCTATACATCTGTGTCTCTTGCTGTCTCACATACAGGGTCATCATTACCATCTTTCTAAATTCCATATATATGTGTCAGTATACTGTATTGGTGTTTTTCTTTCTGGCTTACTTCACTCTGTATAATCGGCTCCAGTTTCATCCATCTCATTAGAACTGATTCAAATTTATTCTTTTTAATGGCTGAGTAATACTCCATTGTGTATATGTACCACAGCTTTCTTATCCATTCATCTGCTGATGGACATCTTGGTTGTTTCCATGTCCTGGCTATTATAAACAGTGCTGTGTAAGACCAGAAATTATAAAACTCGTAGAGGAGAACATAGGCAAAACACTCTCCGACATAAATCACAGCAGGATCCTCTATGATCCACCTCCCAGAATACAGGAAATAAAAGCAAAAATAAACAAATGGGATCTAATTAAAATTAAAAGCTTCTGCACAACAAAGGAAACTATAAGTAAAGGTGAAAAGACAGCCTTCTGAATGGGAGAAAACAATAGCAAATGAAGCAACTGACAAACAACTAATCTCAAAAATATACAAGCAACTTATGCAGCTCAACTCCAGAAAAATAAACGACCCAATCAAAAAATGGGCCAAAGAACTAAATAGGCATTTCTCCAAAGAAGACATACGGATGGCTAACAAACACATGAAAAGATGCTCAACATCACTCATTATCAGAGAAATGCAAATCAAAACCACAATGAGGTACCATTTCACACCAGTCAGAATGGCTGCAATCCAAAAGTCTACAAGCAATAAATGCATGTAATTTTTTAAAAATTATTGATTCCACTGTTTTTTAACCTTTGTTCATTTAAAACTTTTTGTTTTACTTGCTAATGTAACTTTTGTTTTTTTGTGTAATTTTATTATAGTGAAATACAATATAGAATATTCTATCTGATACAGTGAAGTGTATTCCCTGAAATGACTATTTAATAATATCACAACAATTTGGATCCTACTTGTCAGAGAAAATCTTTGCCAACAGTTTAGTGTATGTTCTTTTAAAATTGTTCCCATGCACATATGCATATTTGCTTCCCAAGTGGCTCAGTGATAAAGAACCTGCCTGCTAATGCAGGATCTCCTGTAGGAGATGTGGGTTTGATCCCCGTGTTGGGAAGATCCCCTGGAGAAGGAAATGGCAACCCACTCTGTATTCGTGTCTGGAGAATCCCATGGACAGAGAAATCTGGTGGGCTATAGACCATGGTGTCCCAAAAGAGTTGGACATGACGAACACTTTCACTTATGCATATATGTGAAATACATATTACTTATACACCAAAATGTGATAATAATAAATATATGAACATATGTAACACAACACAGTGATTATAGGTACAATTTTGGAGACAGAATGCTTGTTTTAAATCTGAGTTGTCCCACTTTCTTCATCTGCATGTTTCTTATTAGAGAATCTAGTGTATGTTTTATTTCCTGTCCTTTAGATGAAATTAGCATGATGTCATCCATGAATTATGTGACATCTCAAGATGATCAAGGACACTTTGAACTATATTGAGACAGAACAGGACAGTTAACTAATTCTGGTGCAAAATATATGTACATTGCTATTCTTAAGTGCACACGAATTGGTATTTTATCTTCCTTACTGATAGGTACTGAAATGAAAGCACTATCCAAATCAATAACCTATAAAATTTTCAAAGGATATATTTTTCCCCAGACCAGATACAATAAAGCTATGATGGGGGATGACTGTTTGAATTATAATTGTGACTACTATATTTGGCTATGAGTTCTGGCATCATTTGCCACTTTGGATGCAAATGTGGATATGATGAGCATTGCTACTCCTATACCCTTAATTCTTTAAAAGATGGAGGGTTTTCACTTCAGAGAACTCCAATTATACCTTTTGTATCATTGTGTGTGTGTGTGTGTGTGTGTGTTAGTTGCTCAGTTGTGTCTGACTCTTTGTGACCCCATGGACTGTAGCCTACCAGGCTCCTCTATCCATGAAATTCACCAGGCAAGAATGATCCAGGAATCAAACCCAATGAGGTCTCCTTCATTGCAGGCAGATTTCGTAACGTCTGAGCCTCCCGGGAAGCTTTTTCTTTCATTAATGTCTATTGAACGAAAGTGTTAGGTAGCATATTAAAAAGCAAAGACATTACTTGGCCAACAAAGGTCTGTCTAGTCAAAGCTATGGTTTTTCCAGTAGTCATGTATGGATGTGAGAGTTGGACCATAAAGAAAGCTGAAAGCCAAATAATTGATGCTTTTGAACTGTGGTGTTGCAGAAGATTCTTGGGAGTCTTTGTAGTGCAAAGAGATCAAATCAGACAATCCTGAAAGAAATCAATCCCGAATATTCATTGAAGGAATGATGCTGACTCTAAAGCTCCAATACTTTGGCCACTTGATGTGAAGAGCTGACTTATTAGAAAATACCCCCATGCTGGGAAAGATTAAAGGCAGGAGGAGAAGTGGATGACAGAGGATGAGCTGATTGGATGAGCTGATTGGATGGTGTCACTGACTCAATGGACATGAGTTTGCGTGAGCTCTGGGAGATGGTGAAGAACAGGGAAGTCTGGTGTACTGCAGTCCATGGGGTCACAAAGAGTCACACAGGACGGAGGCTGAACAACCAAAGTGGACCCAAATGAGAGCTCTGTCAAGTACTAAATGTATCTCTCCTGAGCAGCTACTTGAAAATCAGGGCATTGTAAAAAAAAAATGAGTCCTTGAGGTCTATTTACTGAAATGCAAAAGTGCACTCTGATTGTATTTGTGATCTACTTTCCCTGTAGTCAGTCAGTCAGAAAGGCAGTCAGTCAGTCAGTCAGTCAGTTCAGTCGCTCAGTCATGTCTGACTCTTTGTGACCCCATGAATCGCAGCACACTAGGCCTCCCTGTCCATCACCAACTCCTGGAGTTCACTCAGACCCACGTCCATCGAGTCAGTGATGCCATCCAGCCATCTCATCCTCGGCCGTCACCTTCTCCTCCTGCCCCCAATCCCTCCCAGCATCAGAGTCTTTTCCAATGAGTCAACTCTTCACATGAGGTGGCCAAAGAACTGGAGTTTCAGCTTCAGCATCATTCCCTCCAAAGAAATTCCAGGGCTGATCTTCAAAATGGACTGGTTGGATCTCCTTGCAGTCCAAGGGACTCTCAAGAGTCTTCTCCAACACCACAGTTCAAAAGCATCAATTCTTCAATGCTCAGCTTTCTGCACAGTCCAACTCTCACATCCATACATGGCCACTGGAAAAACCATAGCCTTGACTAGACGGACCTTTGTTGGCAAAGTAATGTCTCTGTTTTTCAATATGCTATCTAGGTTGGTCATAACTTTCCTTCCAAGGAATAAGCGTCTTTTTAATTTCATGGCTGCATCACCATCTGCAGTGATTTTGGAGCCCCTCAAAATAAAGTCTGACACTGTTTCCACTGTTTCCCCATCTATTTCCCATGAAGTGATGGGATCAGATGCCATGATCTTCGTTTTCTGAATGTTGAGCTTTAAGCTAACTTTTTCCCTGTAGTACCTGCCAACAAAGGCCATTACTTATTCCCGTGGATCAGTGCCGTCTCAGAACTTCTGCTCTACAACTCTCAATAGGTCTTGGTGTTTCTCCTCTTTGCTCCAACCATATAAATCATTGTGATAAGTAACTATGAATCATTTTGGAAGAGCTGGGGAAATATTTATTGTCCTTATTCATAATGACATTTCAGGGTCATTCTCAAAGAAACCTTACCTTCATTACAATTCACAGGCTCCAGGCTTAAGAACTACTTAGATCTGGAAACTGGAGGAGGAATTATGATTTTCCAGTTTGAAACTTGACATAATTTTTACCTGATTTTTCCTTTCTAAAAGTCCACCCACAGTCAAATCACCGGTTACTTTTCTCAGTCTTGGGATACTATGGTCTATTAGCCATCACTGTGCCCAGGTGCTCAGTTGTGTCCAACACTTTGTGACTCCATGCCCTACCAAACTCCTCTGTCCATGGGATTCTTCAGGCAGGAATACTGGAGTGGGGTGCCATTTCCTCCTCCAGGGGATCTTTCCAGCCCAGAGATCAAACCTGCATTTCTTAGGTCTCTTGCATGGCATGCAGATTCTTTACCAATAGTGTCAGCTGAGAAGCCCATTAGCTATCACTACAGATCCCTTTAGATAAAGAGATTTTGGCTGTGGCTTAGCCCTCGTTGTTCATTCAATAATTATTTCTGCCTTGTATTTGATTTTTTATTGTCACTTTCTGCCCTTCACTATTCAAGAATCCCCTCTTTCCCATTAACAAAAGAGGCCAGTTTCATGGCTGTCAAGGTCAGCGCTGGCGTTCTGAGGAAATCAAACACTTAGCTACTCACTTGGTGCACCCACACAGGTGCCTTCTTCTTTGCAATAATAAAGTGAAAATCTCCTTAGCCCTTTGGGAGAACATCAATCATTTGTATACTTCCTGATTTTATGTAATACACTTATTTTGACCACACCACATCCCTGTACATCCTGAAGTCTTTCTCATACTCTACAGGACAGTTCATGCACCTCTACTTTTTTACCTCAGGCCACTGACGTGCAAAACTTTAAAGAATCATCCCAAAAGAACTAGTGTGACCACTTAATGTTATTTTTGTCAGGGTCTTAAATCCCATGTCATGCTGCCATTTCAGTAATCTTTTCTTTATTCAGCCCTGTATTGTACTTCCTGAACCAATACCTGCAAATCCACTTCCATATATGAACTTACTTTTGTTAGCGATATGGAAATAATCAGAAGAGAAGATGGGTATTGGGGAGGTTAGTCATCAACCCATCAGTGCATTGTAAAGTATCCACTTGAGATGAGATTTTTGTTTGGTTACTTCTGTTTCCTTCATTCCACTCTCTCTCCTTACCTCTTTCATTTTTTTCCTTCTTTCCCCTTCCATCCTTACTCATTCCCACCATCTCTCTTTCTATCCACTTGTTTCCTTCTTTCTTCCTCCCCTCTCTTTTTCATTCTTTCTCATGGTATCCAGATAGAGAAAGACCTCTCTCCTATGTAAATGGGCTGTATATCCTGGCCCACGTGTTTTGGAGCAATCTGCTCTTAAAAGTTCTCATATGCATCCATTAAAACGTCCTCATCCTGGGTCTCAGAGACTCACTCATTACCAATCAAGGCACTGACTTTGACACACAAAGCCAACCATAGATCACTTTTGCTTTCATGATATACCCAGAGTTGAGATCTAGCTAACTGAGGCTATTGATTTTTTAACTGAAGTATCAGTTCAGTTCAGTCATTCAATTTTGTCCAACTCTTTGCAACCCCATGCACTGCAGCAGGCCAGGCTTCCCTGTCCATCACCAACTCCCACAGCTTATTCAAACTCATGTTTATCGAGTCAGTGATGCCATCCAACCATCTCATCCTCTGTCATTCCCTTTTCCTCCTGCCTTCAATCTTTCCCAGCATCAAGGTCTTTTCCAATGAGTCTGTTCTTCACATCAGGTGGCCAACGTATTGGAATTTCAGCTTCAGCATCAGTCCTGCCAATGAATATTCAGGACTGATTTCCTTTAGGATGGACTGGTTTGATCTCTTATAGTCCAAGGGATTCTCAAGAGTCTTCTCCAACACCACAGTTCAAAAGCATCAATTCTTCAGCACTCAGCTCTCTTTATAGTCCAACTCTTCATATCCATACATGACTACTGGAAAAACCACAGCTTTGACTAGATGGAATTTGGTGGCAAAGGAATGCCTCTGCTTTTTATATGCTGTCTAGGTTTGTCATAGCTTTTCTGCCAAGGAGCAACGGTCTTTTAATTTCATGGCTGCAGTCACCATCTGCAGTGATTTTTGAGTCCAAGAAAATAAAGTCAGTCACTGTTTCTATTGTTTCCCCATCTATTTGCCATGAAGTGGCTTCAAAATCCTGCAGATTGTGACTGCAGCCATGAAATTAAAAGACGCTTACTCCTCGGAAGAAAAGTTATGGCCAACCTAGATAGCATATTGAAAAGCAGAGACATTACTTTGCCAACAGAGGTCCGTCTAGTCAAGGCTATGGTTTTTCCAGTGGTCATGTATGGATGTGAGAGTTGGACTGTGCAGAAAGCAGAGTGCCAAAGAATTGATGTTTTTGAACTGTGGTGTTGGAGAAGACTCTTGAGAGTCCCTTGGACTGCAAGGAGATCCAACCAGTCCATTCTGAAGGAGATCAGCCCTGGGATTTCTCTGGAAGGAATGATGCCAAAGCTGAAACTCCAGGACTTTGGCCACCTCATGCGAAGAGTTGACTCCTTGGAAAAGACTCTGATGCTGGGAGGGATTGGGATGACAGAGGATGAGATGGCTGGATGGTATCACTGACTCGATGGACGTGAATCTGAATGAACTCTGGAAGTTGGTGATGGACAGGGAAGCCTGGCATGCTGCAGTTCACGGGGTCGCAAAGAGTCGGACACGACTGAGCAACTGAACTGAACTGAACTGATAGGACCAGAAAAAGTATATATACTTGTTGATTCTCTTCCTTTACAGGTTATTACAATATATCGAATATAGTTCCCTATGCTATGCAGTTGTTCCTTGTTGTTTATCTGTTTTATAAATAATAGTTCACATCTGTTAATGCCAAAGCCTTAATTTATCCTTCTCCCCACTTTCCCCTTTGGTAACCATAAGTTTGTTTTCAGTGTCAGTGAGTCTTTTTTTGTTTTGTAAATAACAGGTTTCCATTATTTTCAAAACTCAAAAAGCATTAAAAAATATTACTGACTCTATAATCCTTATGATCATTATTGCTCCCAAATCCTAGATCATTGATTCATAAACACTTGTTGAACGTCAGTGCCCCTTGAGGGCTTATTAACATACAAATCCTAGGCCCTAAATCTCGAAGTTTCTTATTTAGTAGGTCTGAACTGGATCTAAGACATATCAGTTTGAACAAATTTCCTGGTAAGGCTGCTGCTGTCAGTTTAGGCCTGGTCCACACCTCAAGAAACACAGTGACAAAACTGCTACACAGCCTGGGACTTTCCCTTGTGTTTAGTTCTAATTCATTACAGGTGAAATCCTTAGTTGCTATGACAGTACAATATGTAGGGGTTATCCCCAATTCACTTGATTTCATGCCTCTTCTTGTCATAAAGCTATTGATAGCTCTTCTTCCAGACTCTAAGTATGTGTCTACTTCTTGCAGTCATTCCTGATAATGATATTCTTAAGACTGAATTTCCTTAAAAATAGAACTTGCAATAAAGTACTAGATACAGATTGTTCAATTGAGAGGTGATCACGGGGACAAATATTAAGAAGTGAGGAGAGAGATTAAGGAAGAAGAAAAAGAAAACAATAATTTATCTACACATATAAAAATAATAAATGACATACATGTAGTATATTACTAAGATAAGAAGGCAAAAGGAAAAGGGGGTGGCAGAGGGAGAGATGATTAAATGGCTAGATGGTTAGATGGTCACTGTCTCAAAGGACATGAATTTGAGCAAACTCTGGGAGATAGTAGAGGACAGAGGAGCCTGGTGTGCTGCAGTCCATGGGGTTGCATAGAGTCCGACACAACTTAGTGACTGAACAACAACTGCAATGTGACTAAACCCAGCTCTATTAGTCAGAGTTGTCCAGAGAAACAGAACCAAAAGAATTAAAATATTTACAGAGATGGAGAAAACATTCATCATAAAGAACAGCTTTACACAATTAAGAAGGCTGAAAAATCCCAGATCCATAGTCAGTAACCTAGAGACCCAGGTGATCTGATGGTATAGTTCCATTCTGAAGGCTAGTGAACTTGAGACTCAGGAAGATTATTCAGTTTTAATCCAAAGGCAAGAAAAAACCTATGGCCCAGCTCAAAGACAGTCAAGCAGTCGGAAATACCCTCTCTCTCCTGAGATTAGCCTTTTTTTTCCTATTCAGGCCTTCAACTGATTGGATGAGGTCCACTTACATGAGGGAGGGCAATCTGCTTCTCCTGATTCAGATGTTAATCTCATCCAGAAACCCTCAGAGACATACCTAGAATAATATGTGAACACCTATGTCTCATTGAATTAATTATATTAATGATTTTGAACCATGATTGCACACAGGGATATATACTACTTGATTCTGATATAATGTTTTAAAATACACTGTTGAAGGTAGGTAATTAGCTTAGGAAATTTGCATTTATATTCAAATACAAATAAGATGTAACAATAACCTCCTTCATACTTCCATTATTAAGTGTTGATAGCAAAATTCTACTAACTGCATAGATTTAAGTGACTGAGTGAGTGAAAGTGGCTCAGTCATGTCCGACTCTTTGTGACCCCATGGACTATAGAGTCTGTGGAATTCTCCAGGCCAGAATATTGGAATGGGTTGCTTTTCCCTTCTCCAGGGGATCTTCCCAATCCAGGGATCTGACTCAGGTCTCCTACATTGCAAGTGGAGATGTGCATTCTTTACCAGCTGAGCCACAAGGGAAGCCCATAGAATTGAGTAATTTCCCTCTTTTCATCTTCTTTCTTGAAAAATCTCCATAATAAAAGGGTTAAATCCACTTGGATTTTCATCCAGAACTCACCTTATTGCCAGATAAGAAAGGATATCTCTTTATTGGTAAATGTTGTTTATGATGTTAATGTATTAGTGCTTATTGAGCTATTTAAGTTCTGTATTTATCTTATTTTGTATTTTTTCATCTCTATTCCATAAATTTTGCATATAATGTTTTATTGTGGTCAACATATTTTTCTTCTGGTGAGTCCCATTGTTATTATTTGCATGTTTCATTAGTAAAGACACATATACATTTTAAAATAAATTGGAAGAAATAAAATCTGTTGGGAGGAATTTAATCATTTTAAGAACCACTGGGACAGCTGTGTAGCCAGGCTTGCTGACCAGGGGCACAACCTCACCTCAGAACTTGTCCTTTGAAGATACTGACATTACTGCTGCAGAGCATGAGATACCATACAGTGTCACCAACACCACCTGCAGAGTAAAAAGAAGTCGTTTAGGACACAGCTGTTCTTGAGATAAGGATGGAGATGCTGCTAAGAAGTTGTTTTTTGTTTTTTTTTTTTTTTTTTCTGTTGTTCCTTTTTCTTTTATTTTTAAATTTTTATTATAAAATATCTGTCACATACAGGAAAGACTATGATATGGACATGAGAGCTAAGGGTCATAGAACCCAGTGAACATTCACACAATTTAGGCCTAATTTCAACAAAATACCAATGCAACTCAATTGTACAAATTTGTTGATTTTTACTATTTGAATAATATAGAATATTGTCAACTAAGCAATGTGGCAGCACTACAAATAAATTACAACCCCCAGGCTTCAACAGTACATGAACTGTGAACATCCACTGGATCATCAAAAAAGCAAGAGAGTTCTAGAAAAACATCTTCTTTTGCTTTATTGACTATACCAAAGGCCTTGACTATGTGGATCACAACAAACTGTAGAAAATTCTTAAAGAGACGGGAATACCAGACCACCTGACCTGCCTCCTGAGAAATCTGTATGCAAGTCAAGAAGAAACAATTATAACTGGACATGGAAAAACAGACTGGTTCCAAATCAGGAAAGGAGTACATAAAGGCTGTATATTGTTACCCTGCTTGTTTAACTTCTATGCAGAGTACATCATGTGAAATGCCAGGCTGGATGAAACACAAGCTGGAACCAAGATTGTCAGGAGAAATATCAATAACCTCAGATACACAGATGTCACGACCCTTAGGGCAGAAAGCAAAGAAGAACTAAAGAGCATTTGATGAAAGTGAAAGAGGAGAGTGAAAATGTTGACTTACAACTGAACATTCAAAAAACTAAGATTATGGCATCTGCTCCCATCACTTCATGGCAGATAGATGGAGAAACAATGGAAATGGTGAGAAACTTTATATTTTGGGCTCCAAAATCATTGCAGATGGTAACTGCAGTCATGAAATTAAGACTCTTGCTCCTTGGAAGAAAAGTTATGACCAACCTAGACAGCATATTAAAAAGGAGAGACATTACTTCACTAACAAAAGTATGTTTAGTCAAAGCTATGGTTTTTCCAGTAGTCATGTATGGATGTGAGAGCTGGACTATAAAGAAAGCTGAGCACTGAAGAATTGACACTTTTGAACTTTGGTGTTCTAGAATACTCCTGAGAGTTCCTTGGATTGCAAGGAGATCCAACCAGTCAATCCTAAAGGAAATCAGTCCTGAATATTCATTGGAAGGACTGATGCTGAAATTCCAATACTTGGGCCACCTGATGCGAAGAACCAACTCACTGGAAAAGACCCTGATGCTGGGAAAGATTGAAGGCGGGAGGAAAAGGTGACAACAGAGGATGAGATGGTTGGATAGCACCACAGACTCAATGGACATGAGCTTGAGTAAGCTCCGGGAGTTGGTGAGGGACAGGGAAGCCTGGCATGCTGCAGTCCATGGGGTCACAAAGAGCTGGACATGACTGAGCAACTGAACTGAACAGAAATTTTTTAAATCCATAATTTGTACCACCACTTTTATAAAGCTCAAAAATATACATGCAAAATAAATATATATGTATTTTTTAGACACATGTATGTATTATATATATATGTATGTATTTTAAATATATATGTATTTTTTAGACACAGGTATGTATTTTATAATACATATAAAGAGAAGCTATCGAATACTGTAGCTACTAACCACAAACAGCTCTTGAGCGCTTTGGCGGGTGTCAAGTTTGATCTGTGATATGCTTTAAGTATAGAATAAGCTCCCAACTTCAAAGGCTTAGTATCTGATATGAAATGACTAATGAAAGGTATATAGAGTGAAAACAGTTCAAACAACAAGCACACAAGTATTTTGAAATCCTTAAACGTTTTTATTTACTATTAACATGTGTCATTAAGATAAATATTTTGGCAACTACATTATCAGAGAATTACATAATATTTTTACAAGTGTGTACATAATACATCAGAAAGCCAATTTTAAATTCACACAGCTATAACTATGTATATTTACATTCTAAAAAATAACATCATCATAAATAATTTTAACAGAGAATATACTTAGTTACTATTGAAGGCACATTTGAAATCTAAAATTTATACTTTAATAATATATTTTAAATGATGGAACTATTTCATTACAAATATCAGAATAGTAAAATGCAAAATAAGACTAATATTTTCTTTGTTGAATTAATATATAGAATTTTGTGCTTATATTTTCAAAATTTTCACTAAAGCCAGATTAAATAATGGATCACTGATTTATAAACTGAATACAGAATATTTCATTAAATTATAAAATGTTGTAATGATAATATTTTGGATGTATTGGGTTAAATAAAATATATTTGAAAATACTTTCATCTGTTTCTGGCTATCAGAAAATTTATATATTTGGCTCTTATTAGACATCACTACTATATAAAGAAAAATTAAGGAGATGATTATCACCAATTTAGGAGAGTTTCCTTGAGGTAGGCAGGATAATACGATGGGGTAGGCAACTTGTAGTTTATTCAAAATGCATCAAAGACTTATTAGTGGATTCTCAGTAAATTTATGGTAAAATTCAAGCATCTTATCTACGAATACAAAAGCCAGTGTGTATTGGTCCCTGCACAACTGTCCAAATAAACTTCCAATAGTGGTCCCTGCACAACTGTCCAAATGAACTTCCAATAGTGGATTCTATCACACTGGTCCTCTTACTTAATCAGAGTAGAGAAAAGCATGTTCTCATGTCGGAACTGTTAAATTTGTTCTTTTTTTCACTGGAAAACCCTCTACTGCAGATATTCCCATAATGTTCCATTTTATTTATGTTTCTACTTAAACATTACCTTCTCCATAAGGTTTCCCTTCACTATCTTATCGGTGTGATGTTTTGCACTGCAGAGCTTTCTCTATTCTAATATTTGATTTTACCCCATGATTCCCTTGTCTCCTATTGTCACAAACAATCTCATCATGACATCAACTTCTCAAGGATAGAAACTTTGTTTCTTCTGTTCATTGCTGTAGCTCCAGCTCTTAGAAGATGACTGGTATGTATTTAGCACTCCCTGAACACAAACTTAAATTCTACAATCTAAGTGAACTCTAATAAAAAAAGAAAGTATAATTCTTCAGTTCAGTTCAGTTGCTCAGTTGTGTCCGACTCTTTGCCACCCCATGAATCGCAGCACACCAGGCCTCCCTGTCCATCACCAACTCCCGGAGTTCACTCAGACTCATGTCCATCGAGTCAGTGATGCCATCCAGCCATCTCATCCTCTGTCGTCCCCTTCTCCTCCTGCCCCCAATCCCTCCCAGCATCAGAGTCTTTTCCAATGAGTCAACTCTTCGCATGAGGTGGCCAAAGTACTGGAGCTTCAGCTTCAGTATCATTCCTTCCAAAGAAATTCCAGGGCTAATCTCCTTCAGAATGGATTGGATGGATCTCCTTGCAGTCCAAGGGACTTTCAAGAGTCTTCTCCAACACCACAGTTCAAAAGTATCAATTCTTCGGCACTCAGCTTTCTTCACAGTCCAACTCTCACATCCATACATGACTACTGGAAAAATCATAGCCTTGACTAGACGGACCTTAGTCGGCAAAGTAATGTCTCTGCTTTTCAGTATGCTATCTAGGATGGTCATAACTTTCCTTCCAAGGAGTAAGCGTCTTTTAATTTCATGGCTCCAGTCACCATCTGCAGTGATTTTGGAGCCCCCAAAAATAAAGTCTGACACTGTTTCCACTGTTTCCCCATCTATTTCCCATGAAGTGAGGGGACCGGATGCCATGATCTTCGTTTTCTGAATGTTGAGCTTTAAGCCAAATTTTTTGCTCTCCTCTTTCACTTTCATCAAGAGGCTTTTTAGCTCTTCTTCACTTTCTGCCATAAGGGTGGTGTCATCTGCATATCTGAGGTTATTGATATTTCTCCCGGCAATCTTGATTCCAGCTTGTGTTTCTTCCAGTCCAGAGTTTCTCATGGTGTACTCTGCATATAAGTTAAATAAGCAGGGTGATAATATACAGCCTTGACATACTCCTTTTCCTATTTGGAACCAGTCTGTTGTTCCATGTCCAGTTCTAACTGTTTCTTCCTGACCTGCATACAGATTTCTCAAGAGGCAGGTCAGGTGGTCTGGTATTCCCATCTCTTTCAGAATTTTCCACAGTGTATTGTGATCCACACAGTCAAAGGCTCTGGCATAGTCAATAAAGCAGAAATAGATGTTTTTCTGGAACTCTCTTGCTTTTTCCATGATCCAGCGGATGTTGGCAATTTGAACTCTGGTTCCTCTACCTTTTCTAAAACCAGCTTGAACATCTGGGAGTTCACGGTTCACATATTGCTGAATCCTGGCTTGGAGAATTTTGAGCATTACTTTACTAGCGTGTGATATGAGTTCAACTTAAATAATTCTGAAACAATTGAGTTTTGTTCTCAGAGCACAAAAACATCTGAGCACCAAAATCAATTATAATAGAATAAATATATATTCACTTGCATTTAGAATTAAACATGGAAAGATTTTTCCATCAAGATGTTGCCAATATTTGCATTCTAATAATGTAATTACAAGTCACTTAGACTATATATGTATGTTATAGCTTTTCTACAATTAGTATATTCCACTAAATTAAAATATGCAATATAATGTTTAACTTCCAAATATCTGATTATTTTATAATTAAAATATTTAAATATTAAACTACATTTGACATACTATCTAAATAAGAGGTTGAATATGAAAATCTTTCTTCTATATGGTGGACTATTTTAATGGTGATGAAAAATTTGTAAAACAAATCATATTCAAATCCCATAAAAGCAATGTACACATTCAAAGCAAAGTGTAAAATAAAATCTGTTATATTTGAATAATAGTATTTTATGTTATTTTTGAGAAATGTATATATTTCATTTCTATAAAAATCCTAGAATAATGCTCTATTTTTTTCTGTCCTTATCTTGTAGTGGTAAGTGCATTGCATTGAAGAAAATAAAAGCATAGTGGATATTTTATCTTCATTTTGAAGTAAGATTTTAATTTTCAGCCCAGTTTACTGAGTGTAAATCTTCTTGAATTGTCTAGTAGGCACACAAGGTCCATACTTCAAAGAAAATAGTGAAATTATTATGAAAGAGGTAGTGATACATATCATCACCAGAGTTCACTTTCTTTATGATAATAATATAAAGGTTGATTGGGGTGTCCTCTGCCTTTTCTTCATTTAATTGGTTGAGTGAAAAGAAACACCTCATTCACACAACTTTCAGTTTATATATATGTAAAAATAGAGTATATTTAAGAATCTCTCAATAGTGACATGAAAGATTACAATATTTTCTTATTATCTCCAATAGATGTTAAATTATTTTTGATAACTTAAAATTAGGCATTTTGATTAAGTTATCTTTTCCTGGGAAAATACCTCATACTACATTCTGTATTAAATTAGACTTTTAGAGTTTAACTTATTTAAATGCACATAACTTCTAGAATTATATAAAGAAAATTACATACATATATAAGAAAGAGTAGATCCCTCTTGGTTTGGGGATTTGAGTAACTCAGGTGAGTAAGCACCACATATTAATTCATGATAATAATATATGTATCTTCCTCCAAATATATTTTTCATGCCAAATACAGTGTGGTACAATATCTAGTAAATCAAACCCTTTATTATATATACCAAAAATGTTAGATTATTGAGTTGAACATATTCATCTTTAAGAGATTATGGAAATATTAATGGTATTAATTTAAATGCCTGAACTGGTAGTGTCCAGATGGGTGGCATGTTTTAATGAATACAAAATTTAGTAGAGGTACTGAAGGGTTAATGTGGCCACAATAGGGAAAGTGGAGATGTGCTGCTTACAAACAAGATGTTCTGCCAAGGAGACGGACGCAGCCTTGAGTTTAATGGTCCCTTGCTAACGAGGGAGCATTCCTTTCTTTTGATAAGAAAGAGAGAGGATTCTGGACAGACTGCAGTAAGCAGAGGTTTCACTCCCCTTGCTGTACGATAACATGTATGCACCTGCACTGTACTGAAAAGGCTTATTCATACAGTCTGGAATTCTGCCTAGGGGCCTTTATAATAATAAACAGCAATCAGTTTGCCCAGTTGTTCCTCTGGCCAGAGTGGTGTCCTGTCTGTCTCTTGTGTGTCTCGTATGTCTCATGTGTTTTGTGTCATTTCACTCGTAATCACCAGTAATCAAAAAGATAGCATGATTACTAACTGATTTTACATAAAAATATAAAACACATAATTTTAACTTTATTCAGAATGCATAGAGAAATTTTAATTTTTAGTAGTGGGATAATTCACTCTACTTTTTGAAACTATGCTTTTCAAGATGGTGGGAAATTATATAAAAGATAATTTACCTTCCTAAACTTACAATATCTGGAAGACTTTGTCTTTTAAAAAAATTCATGATGTTGGTAGGCAAAGTGTATATATGCCTTTGTGAAACTCTGGAAGGGAAAATAGGGATAAAAATATCATTAAAAGGGGACTTCAAATGACTTGAATAATATATTGGCAGTTCATTCAAGAATTATTTACTGAGGAAGTATTATGCATCAGACAATGAAAAATGCTGAATAAAATAGACAAGATCTTGAACAAGGCACAAAATAGAAACAAGATCTTCCTTCATCATCCTTCATTACATGTTCTGACCAGGGAATCAAGTGAGAGAAAAATATGAACAATAATTTCAACTAGTCCCTTGGACTGCAAAGAGCCCATTCTGAAGGAGACCAGTCCATTCTGAAGGAGACCAGCCCTGGGATTTCTTTGGAAGGAATGATGCTAAAACTGAAACTCCAGTACTTTGGTCACCTCATGTGAAGAGTTTACTCATTGGAAAAGACTCTGCTGCTGGGAGGGATTGGGGGCAGGAGGAGAAGGGGATGACAGAGGATGAGATGGCTGGATGGCATCACTGACTCGATGGGCGTGAGTCTGAGTAAACTCCAGGAGTTGGTGATGGACAGGGAGGCCTGGCGTGCTGCAATTCATGGGGTCGCAAAGAGTCGGACACGACTGAGAGACTGAACTGAACTGATAATAATGCTTCTATATATTTTAAAGAAGATAGTGCTATGATTGTGATTTATGAGGGGGGAAGAGCATATGTAGCCCCTTGGGCCTAGGGATTTTATTAAGCTTTGATAAACTTAATTATTTAAAAATCGAAACAATACCAAAAAATGTAGACATGGAAAAGGGAAAGTTGTTAGGATTAGAATTGTTAATTCAATTAACTTAGCCTGTTATATTTTTAATCTATTATAGTACCTTTCTCCTATTCCCATTCATTGGCTCTGAATTCTTTGAAAACAGATTCAATATCATCTTTGTATCTTTATAGCCATGAGACTGCACAATATGTCTACATGAAGAATGCTGTAAATACATATTTGTTGGAATAACTAGTGACTGCCTCACTGTTTTGGGGTGTAAGAAATTTTGTGGATTTAGATATGCTATTCTTGGAGATACCAACATTGATAATTAAAATGTAATTTCCCCTGGATACTAGGTACCTTGACAATATATATTGTCTTAGCATTCAGTCACTCAATTTCACAAATTATAGACTATATCATATATGTTCCCAGTACATAAACATTCTACTTAGAATATATGTAAGGCTGATAATGGCTTTCCAGGTGGTGCTAGTGATAAAGGATCCGCCTCCCAATGCAGGAGATGGGTTTGATCAAACCCATCAAACATGAGTTTGATTCTAGGGTTGAGAAGATTCCCTGGAGGAGGGCATGGCCATCCACTCCAGCATTCCTGGAGAATCTCATGGACAGAAGAACCTGGCAGGCTACAGTTCACAGGGTCACAAAGAGTCAGATGTGCCTAAGTGTCTGAAGACAAGGCTGATGATATTAATAACTATTCAGGAACGTGTACTTCTCAATACATATCATTTACGGTGATGCCTGAAATAGCTAACTATTGTTCTTTCTTTTGCAATCAATCCACTTGAAATTTTCCAATTTTTTTCTGAATAATTTATAAGGGCAGAGAGGAATAAATTTATTAACTGAGTGCTTATTGTTGTTCAGTTGCAAAGTCATGTCTGATTCTTTGCAACCCCATGAACTGCAGTACCCCAGTCTTTCACTATATCCTGGAGTTTGCTCAAACTCATGTCCATTGAGTCAGTGATGCCATCCAACCATCTCATCCTCTGTTGTACCCTTCTCCTCTTGCTCTCAATCTTTCCCAGCATCAGGATATTTTCCAATTAGTTTGCTTTTCCCATCAGGCGGCCAAAGTAGTGGAGCTTGAGCTTCAGCACCGGTCCTTCCAATGAATATTCAGGACTGATTTCCTTTAATTGAGTGCTTGTGTCCCCCCACATTCATATTTTTAAACCCTACTCTCCTGTCTTAGAGTATTAGGAGGTGGAACCTTTGGTAAGTAATTAGGAGTGGTGAAATCATGAGGGTGAAGCCCTTATGAATGGAACTCGTGCTCTTATAAGTTACAAGAGGTCTTGCTTCTCTCTTTCTGCTCTACACAGTGTCGGGGTAGAACAAGAAATGGCCATATATGAACCTAGAGGAGGGCTCTCACCATATCTTGACCATGCTTATACCCTGATCTCAGTCTTCTGGACCTTTGTTGGCAAAATAACGTCTCTGTTTTTACTATGCTGTCTAGGTTGGTCATAGCTTTTCTTCCAAGGAGCAAGCGTCTTAATTTCATGACTGCAGTCACCACCTGAAGTGGTTTGGGAGCCCCCCCCCCCTCCCCCCGCGCCAAATGTCTCACATTGTTTCCATTGTTGTGTAATCTATTTGACATGAAGCAGTGGAACTGGATGCCATAATCTTTTTTTCAATGATGAGTTTTAAGCCAACATCTTCACTCTCCTCTTTCACTTTCATCAAGAGGCTCTTTAGTTCTTCTTCGCTTTCTGCCATAAAGATGGTGTTATCTGCATATCTGAGGTCATCGATATTTCTCCTAGCAATCTTGATTCCAGCTTGTGCTTCATCCATCCTGCATTTCTCATGATGTACTCTGCATATAAGTTAAATAAACAGGGTGACAACACGCAGCCTTTCCTGATTTGGAACCAGTCTGCTGTTCCATGTCCAGTTCTAACTGTTGTGTTTTGACCTGCATGCAGATTTCTCAGGAGGCAGGTGAGGTGGTCTGGTATTCCCATTTCTTAAAAAATTTTCCAGTTTGTTGTGATCCACATAGTCAAAGGTTTTTATGTGGTCAATAAAGTAGAAGTAGATATTTTTCTGGATCAGTCTTGCTTTCTCAATGATCTAGCGGATGTTGCAGTTTGATCTCTGGTTCCTCTGCCTTTTCTAAATCCAGCTTGAACATCTGAAGCTTCACGGTTCACGTGCTGTTGAAGCCTGCCTTGTTGAATTTTCAGCATTACTTTGCTAGTGTCTGAGATGTGTGCAATTTGAAAATGTGTTTGAACATTCTTTCACATTGCCTTTCTTTGGGTTTGGAATGAAAACAACATTTCCAGTCCTGTAGCCACTGCTGAATTTTTGAAATTTGCTGGCATTTTGAGTGTAGCACTTTCACAGCATCATCTTGTATAGCTCAACTGGAATTCCATCACCTCTGCTAACTATGTTGATAGTGATGCTTCCTAAGGCCCACTTGACTTTCCATTCCAAGATGTGAATTCATTTACATATTGTGACATCATACCAGTAATATAAATACAAATTTCATGACTCAAAGTCAAAATTATGTATCTATTTTTATTCTCATTTGTAAATTAGTGTATTGTTAGACTGAATTATAAACACTTTATAATTAAAATGTCTCTGTATTCCCACAACACATTGCTCTCCAATATAATTAACCTAATAACCTAAATTATTGTTGATATTATAAGTTAATTAAGATTTCATATTATTGGCTTATTTTTATTTAGCTTCTGTCCGAATTAACTTTAGTTAAATCTTCTTGCACTTTGATTTTACATCATTTTAAAAAATTTGACTTCTGCATATACACATTTTAAAGATATATTTCTGCTCACCAATAATTTATTTTACTTGCTATTTTCTCCATTCCAAGCACTCTGGTGTGCCTAACTTAATGGAAGACATCTTTCCCAAAGATAATATTAAGAAACTATTAGCAAATTAGGATTCTTTTTTTTCTTTTCAAACGTGTCTTTTATTTATTTATTTTTACTTTACAATATTGTGTTGGTTTTGCCATACATCAACATGAATCCACCACAGGTGTACACATGTTCCCCATCCTGGACCCCCCTCCCACCTTCCTCCATGTACCATCCCTCTGGGTCATCCCAGTACACCAGCCCCAAGCATCCTGTATCCTGCATCGAACCTAGACTGGCAATTCGTTTCTTATATGATATTATACATGTTTCAATGCCATTCTCCCATATCATCCCACCCTCTCCCTCTCCCACAGAGTCCAAAAGACTGTTCTATACATCTGTGTCTCTTTTGCTCTCTCTTATACAGGGTTATCATTACTGTCTTTCTAAATTCCATATATATGCGTTAGTATACTGTATTGGTGTTTTTCTTTCTGGCTTACTTCACTCTATATAATAGGCTCCAGTTTCATCCACCTCATTAGGATTCTTACTTAAAAAATATCATCTATTTAAAAATCCATTGGCCAGGTAAGTTTATTTACAGCATGAAGATGTATGGACTCTCTAGGTTTCTAGGTCATTCACACTCCACTCATTTCTACCCTAGTCACTGATTAAGTGTTTCCTTGTATGTTTGGGTGAAGCTACTAGTTATCTGATTATCCCATTGTTTTTCATTAAGCCACAAGTGTCCCAAAAACAGACACTGTTTTATTGAAAGAAATATACAACACCTTAAATGGCTTAACGATAATTTCTATTAATGCTTTTTTCCCATCTATGGGGCAGAAAACCTTATTGCTGCTTCCCAGTTGCAAAGTTCTATGTATCCCTTCTTTTTCCTCTCACAATCCATTCATCCCTTGTATTCCTTTCCTTTACCTTTCCAAGCCTGGATCTTAATTATATTTATCGAGTTAAGATCTGCTGACACTTAAGAAGTAGAGTGCTTTTTTTTCCCACTCAAAATAAATTTACTTTTTAAACTTATTATTGATATATAATTAACATACAATATATTAGCTTCAGATTTACAGCATAATGATTTAGTATTTTGTATACATTATTAAATCATTACTACACATTTATCCTCTTCCTGTTAGAAACTTTTTAAATTATTATTATGTGATAGAATCCCCACACTTCTTTAAGATTATGCATCCCAGTGAAGTCCTATATTCCTAGATTTCTGAGAACTCTTCCTTCCTCATTATGTTTTATAACTTGTATAGTTTACTCGTAGATTTGAGACTAAGCTCCTCTGTATCTTCCCTGAAAAAATATATAATTTTGATCTTTACTTTATAGAAGGGAAAAATACTTACATAACCCCATTTTAGAGTTTATATACTTTATAAATTATCCTAATTTATAGGATAGAAATCAGGAAGAAAAATCAATTATAAACTTCCAGAATCCTACATATTAGACTTTCTTCTTCTTCTTTTTCTTCTTCTTAGTTAACTTAGTAGACTTTAATATATTAGAAGTATAAAGTTTTCTGATACCAGGAAATCATCATTTTATTGTGTTCTCAGTTCTCTATGGAACTTTTTCAACCTTCACCAACATACCTACAGCAAAAAATGACCAACATTTCCAAGACATAAATCACATAAACATTGGCTTACCTTTAAAAAATATACAACTAGGTCATATATAAATATATATACAAATGCATACCTATGTATGTAGTTTCATATGAATATGTCTTATGAAAATTTTCACCCTATGTACAGCTCATAATAAACTATAACTAGGGTTATTGCTAATATGACATTTTCTGATCCATGCATATTTTTATTTTCAGGCTGTGCCTTTTTAGCATTTATTTTATACTAATCATTAACATTTTTAACTTCAATATTTGACCTCCATTTATCTTCCAAAGTTTTGCTCTCAGATATATTAATAATTATATATAATCATTACGTATATATTAAGTTTGCAATCATGGAAAATTCCTTGGTGAAAACTGAAACTGGCATACACAGAGGGCAAGAAGAGATCAAAGAAAGAGACACATCATTTCACAATGGTAGATGGCAGATCTAATAGGCAAGGGAACTTAACAGAGTGGTCTCATCTTGTGTGGCTGCATAAAAAGTAAATCTCTACATTCACCCATTTGAATCTTAAAAGTTTATGGATAAACTTTTATCTTCATAGAAAACTCAACTGATCACATATATAGTCCACATGGTTTAATCAACATATTATTCTGCCCTAAGGCAGCTTCTAGTGTTGGGAAGGCAGGAAGAACACACATACAAGCACAAGTTCAGTTCAGTTCAGTCTCTCAGTCGTGTCCAACTCTTTGTGGCCCCATGGACTGCAGCAACCAGGCCTCCCTGTCCATCACCAACTTCCAGAGCTTACTCAAACTCATGTCCATTGAGTCACTGATGCCACCCAACCATCTCATCCTCTATCATCCCCTTCTCCTCCTACCTTCAGTCTTGCCCAACATCATGGTCTTTTTCAGTGAGTCGGCTCTTCACATCAAGTGGCCAAAGTATTGGAGCTTCAGCTTCAACATCAGTCCTTCCAATGAATATTCAGGATGGATTTCCTTTACGATGGACTAGTTGGATCTCCTTGCAGTCTAAGGGACTCTCAAGAGTCTTCTCCAACACCACAGTTCAAAAGCATCAATTCTTCAGTGCTCAGCTTTCTTTATAGTCCAACTCTTACATCCAGACACAACTACTGGAAAAACCATAGCTTTGACGACACGGACCTTTGTTGGTAAAGTAATGTCTCTCTGCTTTTTAATATGCTGTCTAGGTTGGTCATAACTTTTCTTCCAAGGAGCAAGCTTCTTTTAATTTCATGGCTGAAGTCACCATCTGCAGTGATTTTGGAGCCTACAAAAATAAAATATGTCACCGTTTCCACTGTTTTCCCATCTATTTGCCATGAAGTAGATGCCATGATCTTAGTTTTCTGAATGTTGAATTTTAAGCCAACTTCTTCACTCTCCTCTTGTGCTTTCATGAAGAGGCTCTTTAGTTCTTCTTCGACCTCTGCCATAATGGTGGTGTCATCTGCATATCTGAGGTTATTGATATTTCTCCCAGCAATCTTGATTCCAGCTTGTGCTTCTTCCAGCCCAGCGTTTCTCATGATGTACTCTGCATATAAGTTAAATAAACAGGGTGACAACATGTAGCCTTGACGGACTCATTTCCCGATTTGGAACTAGTCTGTTGTTCCATGTCCAGTTCTAACTTTTGCTTCTTGACCTGCATACAGATTTCTCAAGAGGCAGGTCAGGTGGTCTGGTATTCCCATTTCTTTCAGAATTTTCTACAGTTTTTTTTGTGGTCCACATAGTCAAAGATTTTGGCATAGTCAATAAAGCAGAAGTTTTTCTGGAACTCTCTTGCTTTTTGATCATCTAGCAGATGTTGTCAATTTGATCTCTGGTTCCTCAGCCTTTTCTAAAACCAGCTTGAACATCTGGAAGTTCATGGTTCATGTACTCTTGAAGCCTGGCTTGGAGAATTTTGGTATGTGTTTCATCAACCTAATGCTAATACTTCGGTCACCTGATGTGAAGAACTGACTCATTGGAGAGGACTCTGATGCTAGCAAAGATTGAAGGCAGTAAGAAAAGGGGACGACAGATGATGAGATGGTTGGATGTTATCACTGACTGGATGGACAGGAGTTTGAGCAAGCTCCTGGAGTTGGTGATGGACAGGGAAGCCTGGCATGCTGCAGTCCATGAGGTCGCAAAGAGTCGGACATGCCTGAGCTACTGAACTGAACTGATTGCCACACAAGTATGTGCTAAATTGTATGGGATTTAATTTAAAAAATATATGTATTCAGTCCTTTCTCTGTGTCCAACTCTAATTATAAAAAGGTTGCTTGCCTTGTGGTTGCCTTGGCCTTTATAAAAATCAATACCTGAGTTTCTTTTTTTCCTCTATTTTTAATTTTAATTATGCAATCTAATTAGGTGTCCTGGTGACTCAGTGGTAAAAAATCCATCTGTCAATGCAGGAGACTCTGATTCAACCCCATGGTTTGGGAAGATCCCTAGAAAAGAAAATGACAACTCACGTCTGTATCTTGCCTGGGAAATCCCATAGACAAAGAGTCAGACATGACTTAGCAATTAAATGGCATAATCTCTTAAATAAAATACAACATCTCCTATTGGATTGTTGAATATATTTCTTTTTATCTCACCAGCAACACCAAACTCTCTCCTTAAAAAAAATGAATTTTGAACTCAGAGCAGGAACTTTATTTTATTTTTGAATTCTGACTTGTTTTCCATACAGTGGCATGAGTGGGTGTGTGCTAAGTCATTTCAGTTGTGTCCATCTCTATGCAGTCTTATGGACTGTAGCAATAAGGATATTAAAAGGAATAAAAGAAAAATTACACTTTACATAATTACTAGTAGATATAAATGAAGATGTATGTGTGTGCTGAGTCACTCGGTTATGTCCGACTCTTTGCAAACCCATGGACTGTAGCCTGCCAGGCTCCTCTGTCCATGGGATTTTCCAGGCAAGAATACTGGAGTGGGTTGCCATTTCCTTCTCCAGGTTCCATATGCTTTGCCAAATCCAAAGCACAACCTGAAAAAGGGATTGATTTTTTAAAACTTAGTTTTTAAAAAAATATAGCCTAGTGTATATGCTATCTTCAGTTGATGCAAAGTCTACTTAACAAGTGAAACATCCATGAAGTGATTATGTAAATGTATTATTCACAGTCTGAAAAGACAACATGATAAAATAACAATTCTTGTGTAATCATCTGTGCCATTTTTCTTAATTGTAAAAGTAACTTTCACATTGTGTTCAAATATGATAGTTTTGTAGTAAAGATGCTTTCAAATTTCCGTAAATCCAGATAATATTTGCTTTGCTATTACAGGAATGAAATTACATTTCTATCATATAACATTAAGCTATTACCATAAATATTGTGCTGTTCTTTTCTGTAGTCATACTGACTTCTGATGTTCAGTCCAACAAAACATAAAAATTATACTCAAATAATCATAGTGAATTCAGGCTCTTTGATTTTACTGTCATATTAAAATTAATATTCCATTATTTTCTGTATTTTTACTCATTCCACATATGTATTATCCTTGACTGAAATCTGTCATTTTTATTCATATTAAAATAATGAATACTCTGAATAAAAGAAATTGATTTTCCTTATAAGTGCATTTGCCATGATTAAGATAATAAAGACAATATGACATATATGGAGATTGCTCCAGATATGTCTAAAGCTAATGGGTAGTTTTCAGAGAGTGAGTAAGGAAAAAGAAAAAGAACTACCAGAAATACTTTGTGAAAACTGTAATTAATCATGGGAAAAATAAACTTACTCATAAATAAGAATAGACTTAGCATTTTTTTAAATGTAGTTTTAGGTTCCATTTTGGTGTACCTGAATATAGTAAGACTTCATTAGTCTAGACATAGGATTCAGATATATATTCTAATAAGCTATATACATATATATGGACATTTAGTTATATCAAATTTTCTACTATAATGGACACATGCCTAGTTATTACTCATTGTATAATTTCTACAATTTCCATATGAGTAAAAAGGAATAATTTCCATTAAACATTTTCATTAAGCATAAACAGCTCATACAACTCAATAACAACAACAACAACAAAATCCAATAGAAAAATGGGCAGAATACCTAAATAGACATTTCTCCAAAGAAGACATATAGGTGACCAACAGGCACATGAAAAGATGCTAAATATCACAAATTATCAGAGACATGAAAATCAAAACTACAGTGAGGTATCACTTCACACTGGTTAGAATGGTCATCATTAAAAAGTTGGGAGAGAGTGTGGAAAAGAAGAGACACTCCTACATTGTTGATGGGAATGTAAGTTGATGCAGCCACTATGGATGTTCCTTTAAAAAACTGAAAATAGAGTTGCCATATGATCCAGTAATCCCAGTTCTGGGCATACTCTAGACAAAACTGTAACTCAAAATGACATATGTACCCCTGCATTCATAGCAATACTACTCACAATAGCCAAGACATGGAGGCAACCTAAATGTCTCTTGGTGAATGAATGGATAAAAAAGATGTAGTGTATATACAATGAAACCCAACTCAGCCATGAAAAAGAAGAAATAATGCCATTTGCAGTAATTTGGAAGAATTTAAGAGATTATAATACTAAGTGAAGAAAGTCAGAAAGAGAAAGACAAAGGCCATATGGTATGTTATATGTGCAACCTGAAATGCGACACAAATGAACATATCTACAAAACAGAAACATAGACAGACATAGAGAACAGATTTATGGTTTCCAAAGTGGGTGGGAGAAGGATGAATTGGGAATTTGGGGTTATCAGAAGCCAATTATTATGCACAGAATGGATAAATAGTAAGGTCCTATTGTATAGCACCTTTATGTATGTATGTATATTCAATATCTTGTGATAAACCAAAATGAAGAATATTAAAAAGTATGTGTATATACATATAACTGAATCACCTTGCTGTGCAATAGAAATTAACACAGCACTGTAAATCAACTGTACTTCCATAAACATTTCTTTAAAGTATTACAGATTAATTAAATATCATTTTAGAGATCAAAATGATTTCACACGAATCAACTTTTTTCTCAGTAATCTTTATATGGCCTCATACTTTCAGTAACTTTCACTATAGTTTATTTTTTGCTTTTGTAAAAATTTATAACAACTTATCTGATTGTCTCTAAAGTCATATTATGTGGTCAATTTTTATGATCCTATAGAATGCAAATGAATAAAATAAAAATCAATTTGTAGCTAAGAGAATGAGTAAATACATGTTACATGATGTTAAATTGGGATTTTGCATCAGTTTTTACTGTGATCCAATAACATGTCAACTACTTTCATGTTCTAAACAGAGGTTCTAAATTACCTCTTCAAGACTTGCAAAAGAGGTATCCGAGAGTCAAATCAGAGACAGTTAGGTAACCAACAATCTCCAGTCTATTAAAAAGGTGTTGAAATATTTGAGGAAAAACATCACTGGATTAGGAATACTTTTTGGAACTATTTACAAGTAAGTTGTGAGTCCATCTTTACTAGTGCCTAGAAGATTGGGATGTTTTCTCTTCTACCTCAAGGATATTCCTTAGAAAATTTAATATGTTTTGTAAAGCCTGAGGAATATGTTGAGACTACCATACAAATTATGTCTAAGGAATCTGAAAGTCAAGAGACTAAAGTGGTCTGTGCATTGCAGGCTGGAAAAAACTACAAACCCATTTTCAGTCAGACAAAACACTGTAGTTCTATCATACCAGATGAGAGAATTGGCCTGGCATTCTTTTAGATGATAGTAGCCTAAAGAAGTGAATAGAATTCAACAGAAACAAGTCATGCTAACCCATAGCCTAAGAGAGGAAAGAGCTGTCCAGAGAGGCCAAATGATGGGGGTTCTTAATAGCCTCTGAAAGGCATCTCAGAAGATAATCAGTTTTCAACTCCTATCAAACTCAAACTGATCACATAAGCAATAAGGGAAGACATTTTGATTCTTAATCTTTTTGCCTTGGTCTGCAAGGTTAAAAAAGAGAAGTTAATGAGAGAGAGGGAAAGAAGTATAAGTACAAAAATGGAGAAGCCAATGGTATCATTTCCATTAAAGGCTTCCAGAGGTAGTTCTAAATTACAGATAGAGAGATACATTATTTTAAAATAAAGTTCAATATTTAAAGTGCATTTATTTATTTGAATACATTTAAAATAATTTTTTGACTATTTAATGGGACTGGATATTTAATGATAAGTATAATTATTTTATAACCTATAGTGACAAGAGTGTTGTCATTGTCTGAAAAGATAAGTCTTGAGACCTGTCTTGGATCTCATCCACGTACTGGTGAATTAGACATTGATCCCCACAAAGCATATTACAAGAAGAAGAAAGGGAAAACAATAAGGATGTTCCTATTCTTTCTGATTTCCATTTATTCAATGGGAAATTCCTCACATAAAAGACATAGGAATGATTATTAAAAGACTCAGAAGTTAATTTAGTGGATTTCAATTACGTCCTATCTTTTTTACATAAGTTCCTAATTGGCTTTTAATTAATGTACTTTTTAAGCAGGTAACTCTTTTGTAATAAAGGACAAACATTATATTTTGATATAATTATTTTTATTTCATTAGTTTTCAACCATCAACTTAGTTAGACAACAAATATTGCAACTATTCTAAATATTATTGGAACAGAGAACACACCTAGAGGGAAAGGAGAAATAAGGTTGTAGGTATAAGTTGCTAGACTGCCGATTGTCTGAAATGTATGTTAAAATAATTTTCTTGTTATCAGTACTTTGGTAGAAAGTTAGTTAAAAGAAATTCACATAGTCAATGCCAGTTACATTCTGATTAATCTCTATGCAGAGTGTATTATATATAAAACAGAAATAATAGAATAAGCTGAGGCAAATACAAGGCCATTGGGTAATACTGAAAAATAATAATATTCAGGATTAGGATGATACCTATTTAAATTTCAAATGGGAAATTATTGGAAAAAAATGGAAAAGATGAATTGCTGGTTTTTTTAAATTAAGAAATAAATTCCCTTTGTGCTGCAATAATGTATGTTAGTTACAAACATGTTTATGTGGTTTAGCTACTAAAAGGAGATTAAATACTGAGAGGAGATCCTCCTAGGGATACTCTAAGTGTTCCTATTCTAGAAACAACTTCATTCAGTTAATTAAGCCACCTTCTCATGCACTTGGCGAAGGACTGGCCATTCTGTGCAACTGTGCGAAGAGGAGTTTTACATCCTTTTTTCTTCATTTTTGCCTGTGATTGACCAAATGTTTCATTCTGTTAATATCTAACCCCAACTTGCCTCATTACATGCCACTGATTGATGCTTCTTTGCTACATTTCCTTGTATTAAATGAAATACTTTAAAAACATTTATCAAGTCATGTATCTTTTTATCGTTTAGTGGGCTAAAAAAATTACAAAGCAACTGAAGCCTTATAAATAATGGAGTTGGGGAAAAAGGAGAAAGAGGAGGAGAGGAGGGAAGAAAGGGAGAAAGGGGGGAAGACAGCGATGGGGAAGAATAATAGTCCAGAGACTCAAACTTGAGGAATTGCTACACGTTAAAAAAAAAAAAAAATTTAAAGACCACTGGTCAGAAACCAATTCAAAATGATGGAAGCTTGATAATTTGAGGTGCACTAAAAGCATCACAACTTGCTTTTTTCATTCCTCTGAAAGAAGCAAAGATTGGCCTAATTTGCCTCATTGAAAGCCTCCTGCAAGGTTTGCCACCTCTAAAAGAAACCATAATCCTCACACTGACTATTATAAAGGAATGCAACAACCAGGCTAAAGAGTAAAATAGGGATAATTAGCTTTTGGAAAACTTGATTCCAAGTTGAAACTAGCTTAAAAAACAGCAGCGTGGAAGACCTCAGTTACTTTCACAGCTGGAATTTATGCTTGGATGGAAATCACTCATTCAGTTAATGACAATGTGGCTGTTTGTATCTTAAAGGGACTATGGGTCTAATGGTAAAATTTAGCAAATTTCTGCTGTTCATTCCTATTTTTATATTTTATGATTTTTAAATATGTTGCCACAGAAATGAGATAGAAAGAATTCTTGGTTATACTTCACTCACTTTTTGAATGACATGGAATTAACTTATGCTTTGCCCACTGTTTGCTATATATCAAATTTACAGATCACTATAATTATTTGTTTTACTAAAAATAGCTTTTTCTTTTCATGACTTGAGACATCAAATGCTAAATTATTCTCTTTTGGAGGTTTTTAAGTGAAATGACCAACTTTTCTATCCAAATGTGAAATTTTCTCATATTTATTTCTCTTAAGGTAGACCCATGAAACTTGCTGATATGTACAACAATATAAAATAGAACTGCCTCATTTAAAAACTATCATATCTCGGGTTTCCCTGATGGCTCAGTGGTAAAGAATATGCAGGCCGATGCAGGAGACATGGGTTTGATCCCTGATACATGAAGATCCCACATGCTGCGGGACAACAAAGCCCTGGCGCCACATCTACTGAGTCTGTGTTCTAGAGCCTGCACCGCAACTACTGAGCCCACACACCTGCACTATGGAAGCCCGGGAGTCCTAGAACCTGTGCTCCCACCAGAGACGCCACCACAATGCAAAGCCTGTGCACTGCAACTAGAGTGGCCCCAGATCTCTGTAACTAGAGAAAAGCCTGCACAGCAAGAAATACCCAGCACCATCAAAAGTTAATAAATAAGTACTATCACAAATGATATTTATACTATGAATTTTTAACATTATTTTATTATTTGCACCGATTTTATTGATTAATATCTGCTATTTACCTCACCTGCCCTGCTTAATTTTCTGAGGTTACAAAACATTAACATTGCCTTGATTCATAATATCTGAATAAAAAGGCTTTTTTTCAGTAGTTTTATATATATATGATATATATAAATGATTTCAGATATATATAAATGATTTCAGATATATATATAAATGATTTCATATATATATATAAATGATTTCATATATATATAAATGATTGGAGACTTTGCCCCTGACACCGAAAATTCATATGCTTAAGTCCTAACTACCAAAGATGATGGTAATGGTTGGGTGAGGGCTTTGGAAAGTGCTTGATTATAGCGGAAAACTCTCTTGAATTGGATCAGTTTCCTATGAAAGAAGAATTGCCAGAGAAATCCTTAGCTTCTTCTATGTTAAATATTACATTGTGTTTACAGGCAATATAAGTACAAATTAGTTTCATACTTATGTAGAAAATGTTTACACAGTTGTCAAGACCGGTATTAAAAACAGACTTATATTACTAGTAGGATTCGCTAAATGTATTTCTTAAAGTGATGTTGTTTCCTGGCTCCCCTTTTCTTCTGTCTCCTCACATTTCTCTTCTGATTAACCTCCTTACCTACCTCCAGCAAAGTGGAAGGAAAATGTCACTTTTTTTTATACTTACCTTACAATCTCTTTTTATTCTAGTAAAACCTACATATAAATGAGGCCTTAGAATATTTACAATTGCTTTCTCCTTTTCATGTTTAAGTTTCTATAGTAAGAAATCAATCAAAGGTTGAGAAATGTTTTTGAATTAGTACATAAAAAGAAGGCAATAGAATGAAGAAATATACTAGCATATATAGGTATGTGCATATACAGGTAGGCACACATGTGAATATGTGTCGTAGGTGTGTATATAATATCACTGTCTGGAAAACACAAGATATTTTACCCACAGATTCCAAAACAATGTGATTAAACTGCTGTTAATGTGTTCACAACTTCATTTGAAAATATAATATCTCTTGCAAATAATAAAGGCATCCAATTTAAAAATAACATTTTTGTCATTCAATAACTTCTAAAATACTTTTTTCATTTTCTATTTCAATAGAAGAGGTATCTCAAAATATTAATAAACTTTAGCTTGAGGGACACAATGTACTGTTAATACCTGTGACAAATTTTATTTTTCCAAAATATGTATTAGCTAGCTGCTGTCATTATTGGAATCTTCAAATATAATATTTTCTGTTATTACTTTTATTGACACATGCTATGGAAGCTGAGTAGATACACACTGCAGGATTTGGTAAAATAAAGTATCCTAAAAGAAATCATAACATAGAAATTTTTAAAATAGCTTATAAGTTTAAAATACAAATGCTAAAAAAATAAAAATAAAAAATAAAATACAAATGCTGCATTAATAAATGTGCTATTAACTTATTACATAGTGCCTAATTGGTTTTAATTTGTGACTGATTTAATTTATATCACTACACAGACTTTCCCTCTTTTTCATGGTTTCATAATTCCCCAATTTATCTAAAATAGCAGCACTATCTGGGCTTCCCAGGTGGCTCAGTGGTTAAGAATCCACCTGCCAAGGCAGGAGATGTGGGTTCAATCCTTGGGTCAGGAAGATTCCCTGGAAGAGAAAATGACAACCTGCTCTAGTATTCTTGCTGAGATAATCCCAGAGACAGAGGAGCCTGGGGGGCTACAGTCCATGGTTTTTCAAAAGGTTGGACACAACTGAGTGACCAAGCACGCATGCATGCAGCAGCACTGTCTTGGCCAACATGTTAGATTGTACAACTAAGATGCAGCCTGAGTCTTTCTTATTGTTGAGAAAAAGCTCTTAATCCCTACTACATAAGCAACATAATAGTCTTTACAGTTCTTCACAGTGGAATAGATTTTCTGGTTCTGTCTCCGTGACATAAATCAGGTTATTGTAATGCTCTGAATAAATATTTACTCAGCTGTAAACTGGGGCTAAGAAAATAATATTCTTCATAAAGGTAGATGATGATCAAATGAGATTGGACATACAAATGTTCCATCCATGGCCTAATAAATAAAAAAGACTTAAAAAATCTGAAGGTATTATTAAGATTCAAAACTATTTATTTACCTTATTGATCTCTTCCTCATTTGCAATGCATTTTCATCAATACTGAGAAATATTTGGCAACAGGATCATATATACTGCTAAGGAGAACACAACCAAAAATAAAATTAATTTTATTAAATGAACTGTTAATAAATAATATTACATAGTAGACATATAAAATGTAATATGGCTCTACATAATAGACAAATAACATGCAATATGGTGTCTATTATATAAAAATTTAAGATGAGTATGATTATCATAAAATATTACATAACACTGCATGTTTTTATATCTAACATAAAATATAAGTGAATTAAAAGTATATATTTAAAATAAAATTATAAAGTACAAGAAAAGCTATATATTTAACTAGCTTTAGTACATTTGGGTACTTATGCACCCAAACATAAAATAGGGAAACAGGGAAACAGAAAACCTTTATTTCCCTGTTTAAAGGAAAATACAGATAAACATTACAACCCAAGGAATTTGAAATAAAAACAACATAAAAATTACCTCAAACATTTCAAAATGTGAAAAATATTTGTATCATTAGTGATATTAACAATATCAGTGAGAGAGAAAAAACCTTCTATCAATTAATATATAAATGAATAACTCAAAGCAGGAAAAGGTCGGTGTATACTCAGAAAATTTGCAAAAATTTTCAAAAAATAAACAAAAGTTGTTTCATTTTACTGGTATTCACAGAAACACAATGCAAGGTACTGTTACAACTTAGAAATTTTATTTTGTAAGATGACAAAGGAACTAGTAGTGACATTATCGAGAGGTGAGGTTCAGTTCACTCTTTAGATTTTGTGATAACATATACATTTCAGAATGTACCTTTTCAATATGCAGGACTAGTTTTACAAAATGTCCATATCCTTTGATATAGTACTGTGGTCACCATGCAATATTGATAACAGTCATCTTATTTTGTAAATAATTGTAGACATCCATACATAAACCTTCACAAATATTTAAATCAAAATTTTAGTGATGCATACCAATGCAATTATTTTGTAATTATTTTAGGTGTTAAAATGAGTGATTTTGCCCTTTATATGCACTTTGAAATTACACAAAATTATTTTACAAATAACCACTATTCTTAATAATTAAAACTGAAAATATACTTCCATTTTGTACAAAACTTAAAATTAAGGGCTAGATCTAAGAAATATCTAAGTTTATTAAAATTTCCTGCTTTAGCAATCCAATCAAGAAAATAGTGTAAAAATTGTGTGCTTGTTGAGGAGACTGAGACAAAGGCATGTATATTTATTTTTAATAGATTTTAAGTTTGACTTAGTGAAGTTTTAATGTTACACTTCATAATGCACCAGTATTTCCCATATACTATGAAAGATACTACTTAGAACATACGGTTCAATTCACATTCAATTAGTGGCATACTCTTTCATACTAAAATTTGTACTGCTACTAAATCTTTTAATTTGTGAAGACTTATATACTAATTAGATTTTATACTGATAATTCAAAGAACTTATCTGACAAAATTTCATAGTTGTTTTTTTTTTCCCTCCAGGAGACATTCGCGGCAGCTGCAACAGCACATGAGCACGGTAGCTGCCACGGCGCCCGAGTGCGGCCAAGAGGAGCTACCTCACGTCTAAGGTCAGGGGCAGCAGCTGCACTTTGCTGGAGTGGCCATGAAGAGATACCCCATGTCCAAGGTAAGAGAAACTCAAGTAAGACAGTAGGTCCTGTGAGAGGGCATCAGAGGACAGACAGACTGAAACGACAATCACAGACATCTAGCGAATCTGATCACACAGACCACAGCCTTTTCTAACTCAGTGAAATTAAGCCATGCTATGTGGAGCCACCCAAGATGGACAGGTGATGGTGGAGAAGTCTGACAGAATGTGGTCCACTGGAGAAGGGAATGGCAAACCAATTCAGTATTCTTGCCTTGAGAACCCCACAAACAGTATGAAAAGGCAAAAACATAGGACACCAAAAGATCAACTCCCCAGGTCGATAGGTGCCCAATATGCTACTGGAGATCAGTGGAGAAATAACTCCAGAAAGAATGAAGGGACAGAGGCAAAGCATAAACAACAGCCAGTTGCAGATGGGATCGGTGATAGAAGCAAGATTCAATGCTGTAAAGAGCAATATTGTATAGGAACATGAAATGTTAGGTCCATGAATCAAGGCAAATTGAAAGTGCTCAAACAGGAGATGGCAAGAGTGAACACTGACATTCTAGGAATCAATGAACTAAGATGGACTGGAATGGGTGAATTTAACTCAGATGACCATTATATCTAGTACTGTGGGCAGGAATCCCTTAGAAGAAATGGAGAAGCCATCATAGTCAACAAGAGAGTCCAAAATGCAGTACTTGGATGCAATCTCAAAAACAACACAATGATCTCTGTTCATTTCCAAGGCAAACCATTAAATATCACAGTAATCCAGTCTATGCCCCAACCAGTAACACTGAAGAAGCTGAAGTTGAACGGTTCTATGAAGACCTACAAGACCTTCTAGAACTAATACCCAAAAAAAGATGTCCTTTTCATTATAGAGGACTGGAATACAAAAGTAGGAAGTCAAGAAACACCTGGAGTAACAGGCAGATTTGGCCTTGGAGTACAGAATGAAGCAGGGCAAAGGCTAACAGAATTCTGCCAAGAGAATGCACTGGACATAGCAAACACCGTCTTCCAACAACACAAGAGAAGACTCTACATGTTGGATATCACAAGATGGTCAACACTGAACTCAGATTGATTATGTCCTTTGCAGCCAAAGATGGAGAAGCTCTATACAGTAAGCAAAAACAAGACCAGGAGCAGACTGTGGCTCAGATTGTGAACTCCTTATTGCCAAATTCAGACTTAAATTGAAAAAAGTGGGGAAAATCACTAGATCATTCAAGTGAAGTAGCTCAGTCGTGTCCAACTCTTTGCGACCTCATGGACTGTAGCCCATCAGGTTCCTCCCTCCATGGGATTCACCAGGCAAGAATACAGGAGTGGGTTGCCATTTCCTTCTCCAGGAGAATCTTCCCAACCCAGGGATCAAACCCAGGTCTCCTGCATTGCAGGCAGACACTTTAACCTCTGAGCCACCAGGGAAGCATGGCCTAAATCAAGTCCCTTATGATTATACAATGGATGTGAGAAATAGATTTAAGGGACTAGATCTGACAGAGTGCCTGATGAACTATGGACGGAGGTTCGTGACATTGTACAGGAGACGGGGAGGAAGGCCATCCCCAAGAAAAAAAATGCAAAAAATTAAATGGCTGTCTGGGGAGGCCTTACAAATAGCTGTGAAAAGAAGAGAAGTGAAAAGTAAAGAAGAAAAGGAAAGATATACCCATTTGAATGCAGAGTTCCAAAGAATAGCAAAGAGAGATAAGAAAGCATTCCTCAGTGATCA
Source organism: Oryx dammah (assembly GCF_014754425.2). Classification (NCBI taxonomy): domain Eukaryota; kingdom Metazoa; phylum Chordata; class Mammalia; order Artiodactyla; family Bovidae; genus Oryx; species Oryx dammah. The sequence continues at coordinate 25,720,499 of NW_024070196.1, forward strand.
ATGCAAAGAAATGGAGGAAAATAAGAATGGGAAAGACTAGAGATCTCTTCAAGAAAACTAGAGATACCAAGGGAACAGTTCATGCAAAGATGGGCTCAATAAAGAACAAGAAGAGGTGGCAAGAATATACAGAAGAACCATACAAGAAAGATACTCACGACCCAGATGATCACTAAAGTGTGATTATACACCCTAACCTAGAGCCAGACATCCTGGAATGTGAAGTCAGGTGGACCTTAGGAAGCATCACTACAAACAAAGCTAGTGGAGGTGATGGAATTCCGGTTGAGCTATTTCAAATCCTAAAAGATGATGCTGTGAAAGTGCTGCCCTTAATATGTCAGCAAATTTGGAGAACTCAGCAGTGGCCACAGGACTGAAGGGGGTCAGTTTTCATTCCAATCCCAAAGAAAGGTAATACCAAAGAATGTTCAAACTGGCAGACAATTGCCCTCATCTCACAAGCTAGTAAAGTAATTCTCAAAATTCTCCAAGCCAGGCTTTAGCAATACATGAACCGTGAACTTCCAGATGTTCAAGCTGGCTTTAGAAAAGGCAGAGGAACCAGAGATCAAATTGACAACATCTGTTGGATCATTGAAAGAGCAAGAGAGTTCCAAAAAAAATGTCTATTTCTGCTTTATTGACTATGCCAAAGCCTTTGACTGGATGGATTACAATAAACTGTGGAAAATTCTGAAAGAGATGGGAATACCAGACCACCTGACCTGCCTCTTGAGAAATCTGTATGCAGGTCAGGAAGCAACAGTTAGAACTGGACATGGAACAACAGACTGGTTCCAAATAGGAAAAGGAGTCCGTCAAGGCTGTATATCGTCACCCTGCTTATTTAACTTATATGCAGAGTACATCATGAGTAACACTGGGCTGGATGAAGCCCAAGCTGGAATCAAGATTGCCAGGAGAAATATCAATAACCTCAGATATGCAAATGACACCACCCTTATGGTAGAAAGTGAAGAAAAACTAAAGAACCTCTTGATGAAAGTGAAAGATGAGAATGGAAAATTTGGATTAAGCCTCAACATTCAGAAAACATTCAGAAAAGATCATGGCATCTAATCCCATCACTTCATGGCAAATAGATGGGGAAACAGTGGAAACAGTGGCTAACTTTATTTTTCTGGGCTCCAAAATCACTGTGGATGGTGATTGCTGCCATGAAACTAAAAGACACTAGCTCCTTGGAAAGAAAGTTATGACCAACTTAGAGAGCATATTAAAAAGCAGAGACATTATTTTGCCAACAAAGGTCCGTCTAGTCAAGGCTATGGTTTTTCCAGTGGTCATGTATGAATGTGAGTGTTGGACTATAAAGAAAACTGAGTGCCAAAGAATTGATGCTTTTGAACTGTGGTGTTGGTGAAGACTGCTGGAAAAGATTGAGGACGGGAGGAGAAGCAGACGACAGAGGATGAGATGGTTGGATGGCATCACCGACACAACGGACATGTGTTTGGGCGGATTCCAGGAGTTGGTGATGGACAGGGAGACTTGGCGTGCTGTGGTTCATGGAGTTGCAAAGAGTCGGACACGTCTGAGTGACTGAACTGAACTTAACCAAGGAGATAGTATTAAGTATCAAATCCATCAAATTCTAATCTGTACAAAAAGGCTAGCTACTTTACTGACTTAATAATTGTAAGAAATAACCTTAGACTGTTACCATGATTTTATAAATGAAACACATATTTGATGTATAACATCAACATTGGAAAGCTATTTTTTCAAACATCAGATTATTCTTAAAAGACTTCAATAATAAAGATATTTGCAAAGAGAGGAATAAAACTTTTCTAATGAAAATAAATCTCTAGGGGAAAAAAGGTGTGCATAGAAATAAAGGAAATAAAGTTGCAGTGTCAACTTCTAAATTATTAATGTTAAAACAATGGCAGTATAAAATGATACCAAGTGTCATGGGAATACAGGAAATTGTATCACTTGTAGGAATGTATTTCAGAACAGTATTCTAGAAGACCATTTTATAACATATCAGAAACTGTAAAGTTTTGTGTTTTCACATACAGAAATTTATTCCATAAAATTATAACTTGATGTCTATTTATTATCACATTGGTTACTAAAATGAAAAAAAATGAACATTTCCAAAAAACAAATGACTGGTTAAAAATATTAAATTAAATCTATATGATGGTCAGTAATAAAATCATTCAATTATCATAAAATTATAGATTTTTGAATTTGCTTAATAATGTAAAGATGCTCATTGTACATTTAACCTGTGAACTTCTAGCTTATAAAATAACACATTTTTTATACAATGTGTGTAGAAATGCATAAATTAAAGAGAGGAAAATCATCCGTTTGCTTGTGCATATCAAGAATAAAAATAAAAATATAATAAAATTAAACATAATTTTTAGGTTATCAAAGATAATATTTAGATTATCAAAGAATAACCTAAAATAATAAATTGATTCTTTTCATTCTTGAAAGTGAAAGTATTAGTCGCTTAGTCATGCCTGACTCTTTGTGACCCCAGGCCCACCAGGCTCTTCTGTTCATGGGACTTCCCTGGCAAAAATACTGGAATGGGTTGCCATCTTCCTCTCCAGAGGAATCTTCTCACCCAGGGATTGAAGCTGGGTCTCCCACATTGCAGGCAGACTCTTTACCACCTGAGCCACTAGGGAAGCCCAGATAACCAACAAAGTGAAAGTGTTAGTTGCAAGAATAGAATTTTAATTCTTAGGTATTATTAAAAGACAGCTTAAATGAAATTACAGATTCATGTGTCATTAGCTATACTTTTGAGGTGGTGGGTGTGGGTAGAGTTGTAATATATCTCAGTATTACTACTCGGAGAAGGCAATAGCACCCCACTCCAGTGTTTTTGCCTAGAGAATCCCAGGGACAGGGGAGCCTGATGTGCTGCCGTCTATGGGGTCGCACAGAGTCAGACACGACTGAAGCGACTCAGCAGCAGCATTATTGCTAGACTACTATGGATGCTTGAAGTAGTTACTTTGGCCATTATGGTTATGATAACAAAGCCTATGTACTGACATTAAAACATTTTTTAAACATGAGAAATATCCATGGGTTTCATCTTCTCTTATAGAATATATCTTTTCATAAATGAGATTACTGAAAGCAGGAAAAATCATAGAAAAATATAAAATATAAGCATTGAAATAGTAATTATAATGCTATACCTTCTCTCTATACTTTTCAATTTATTTCCGTTTTTTCAATTTGCATTTTGTTCCTATTAACTCTTGAACAAAGTGAAAGGGTAGTATATGTGTGCATGCATGTATGTGTGCATGTGTGTGTATTCCTGGTTGTAATTTAAGATTCTTCTGGGTAAAAAAAAATCACTGATCTGTATAATATAAGTGACCCAGATTACTGCAGGGAGTCTTGCCTGCTACCGTTAACCCTTACCTCCATAAAGCAAACCTATGAGTAAAGAAAGCGTCTCACAGCAGGCTGTGACCAACATCTATGAGAGAGGGAAACGATTATAAATAGATACAGTGAATGAAAGCAGGATAAAAATCTGGATCAGGAAGCCTGAAACTTAAATGTCAAATACTTGAGTTTATTTAAATAATAATTGAAACCAAGCTGTACTTTTTAGCTTAATTTTTCACATTTAATTGATTTCTGAATATGCAATATAATTCACCTACAAAATAATGTCATACAAAAGCAATTTTAGATATTCTGAACATAAGCTCTTGAAACTAAATATGATAATTTATTGGAAACTTATTGCTAATGAGATTGTATTAATAAGAAAATACTTGAGCCTTATCTATACACCTTCACATGCTAATAAACAGTCATATAAATTTCATATTTTCTTAACTAGTACAGGAAAATAACTTTCTATGATTATGAGTCTGAAAGTCAGGTTTAAGCTATACTTAATTCCTTGCTTATTCTCTGAAATAAGTGTTGTTTATATATTTTCCATTTGTTAGAATTAATATGAATTGCTTAAACACATATAATTTATTCATTTAAAAATATATTAAATAATAAATATATTTTATTTGATTATTCTTATAAAGGAGAATAAAACTTACTTTAATAATTTTAGAATTTTTATGAGTGTCTAAGACTCAGAAAGGAAGTCAACCTTTCTGTGAAGGCCACTGAACCAATTTATAAGTGATCAGCAATCCAGTCATCCAAAAAATCGGAAAGTTCTGATTTCATTTATTCACAGAAAGGAAATCGAGCTTCCCACATTTATTTCACATGACAAGAAATTCTTTATTCACAGTATGACTAAAACAGCACACTTCCAAGTTGATATACCAATAATGCTAGTTTTCCTTTGTATTAACTGTTAAAGTCTCCATATTTTTACTCAAGTCTAATAATCCATGAAACTGGTGGAATCAATATAATAACAGAAGTGGTTTTAAAGTAACTGTTTTATCTTGATGACAGTTCATGTTTTTAATGACCTTTATATCAACTTGTTAAGATGCACACAAAAATTGTACATCACAGTACATTTCAGTTTGTGAATCCTCAAAGATTCTCTTTTCGAATGCCCTCATTTTACAGATATGAGAAAACATGGCTGCAAGTGGTTTAGTAACTTAAAAGGTCTGAGAACTAATGCTATGGGTCACCACCCCTGTTGTTGGTGGTCAGGGGTCACCACCAACAATAATCATATGTGATGCCTGTTCTTAGTCTGATGACATCTAACAATCATAGAGGCTTCCCTGGTAGCTCAGCTGGTACAGAATGTGCCTGCAATATAGGAGGCCCCAGTTTGATTACTGGGTCAGGAAGTTCCCCTGGAGAAGGGATAGGCTACCCCCTCTGGTATACTTCGGCTTCCCTGATGGCTCAGTTGGTAAAGAATTCACCTGCGATGCAGGGGACCTGGTTTTGATCCCTGGGTTAAGAAGATTTCCTGGAGGAGGGTGTGGCAGCCCACTCTAGTATTCTTGCCCGGAGAATCCCCATGAACAGAGGAGCCTAGCAGGCTACAATCCATGGGGTCACAAAGAGTCAGACACAACTGAGCTGCTAAGCACAGAACTAATACCATGTTAACACTAGTACCAAAGAGATCCTGATTTTCAGTCATTCCACTATTCCACTATTGTTATTCAACTAATATTATTGGCTTCCCAGGTGGCTCAGTGGTAAAGAATCCACCTGCCAATGCAGGAGACTCAGAAGACGTGGGTTCAATGCCTGCATCAGGAAGATCCCCTGGAGAAGGAAAGGGCTGCCTGGAAAATTCTGTGGACAGAGAGCTTGGTGGACTACAGTCCATGGGGTCACATAGAGTCAGACATGACTGAACACTACTGTTATTTATTATTATCTCTGAGTTATGTTAAAAATAAAAAAATCTTAATTAATAATGTAGTAAAAATGTAGCAAATATGAAAATTCTTTCTCATTTCAAATACTGATACATTTTACCTTTGTCTTTCCAAAATTGATTATCTGATTTGTTACTGAGCTCGGCTGGATCATAGACAAAGCAAGGGAATTTCAGGAAAAAAATTAAAAAAATTTTTCTTATGCTTCATTAACTATGCTAAAGCCTCTGACTGTCTGAAAAGAAAGCTGACCCCATGGACTGTACAGTTCATGGAATTCTCCAGGTGAGAATACTGAAGTGGGTAGCTATTCCCTTCTGCAGGGGATCTTTCCAGGGATTGAATCCAGGTTTCCAGTATTGCAGGTGGATTCTTTATCAGCTGAGCCACCAAGGAAGACTATGTGGATCAAAACAAACTGGAAAATTCTTAGAGATGGGAATATCAGACCACCTTACCTGCCTCCTGAGAAACTGTATGCAGGTCAGGAGCAACAGCTAGAATTGGACAGGGTACAATGGACTGGTTCAAACTGGTAATGGAGTATGTTAAGGCTGTATGTTGTCACCCTGCTTATATTACTTATATGCAGAGTTCAGTTCTGTTCAGTTCAGTTCAGTCACTCAGTTGTGTCTGCCTCTTTGCGACTCCATGAACCGCAGCACGCCAGGCCTCCCTGTCCATCACCAACTCCTGGAGTTCACCCAGACCTATGTCCATTGTGTCGGTGATGCCATCCAACCATCTCATCCTCTGTCGTCTCCTTCTCCTCCCGCCCTCAATCTTTCCCAATATCAGGGTCTTTTCAAATGAGTCAACTCTTCGCATGAAGTGGCCAAAGTATTGGAGTTTCAGCTTCAACATCAGGTCCTCCAATGAACACCCAGGACCTATCTCCTTTAGGAAAGACTAGTTGGATCTCCTTGCAGTCCAAGGGACTCTCAAGAGTCTTCTCCAACACCACAGTTCAAAAGCATCAATTCTTCGGCGCTCAGCTTTCTTCACAGTCCAACTCTCACATCCATACATGACCACTGGAAAAACCACAGCCTTGAGTAGAGAGACCTTTGTTGGCAAAGTAATGTCTCTGCTTTTGAATATGCTATCTAGGTTGGTCATAACTTTCCTTCCAAGGAGTAAGTGTCTTTTAATTTCATGACTGCGATCACCATCTGCAGTGATTTTGGAGCCACCCAAAATAAAGTCTGACACTGTTCCCCCTTCCTGCTGCTGCTGCTGCTGCTAAGTCGCTTCAGTCATGTCCAACTCTGTGCGACCCCATAGACAGCAGCCCACCAGGCTCCCCCATCCCTGGGATTCTCCAGGCAAGAACACTGGAATGGGTTGCCATTTCCTTCACCAACGAATGAAAGTAAAAAGTGAAAGTGAAGTTGCTCAGTCATGTCCGACTCTTACCAATCCCATGGACTGCAGCCCACCAGGCTCCTCCATCCATGAGATTTTCCAGGCAAGAGTACTGGGGGGTGCCATTGACTTCCCCCTTCCTAGTCCCTCATAAACTTTAATCTACACCCTGTCTGTATAAATTTGCCTATTATAGATATTTCATATAAGTGGAATTGTATTACATTTATTCTTTATGTCTTGTTTATTTAATATAAAATTTTGAAGTTTATCTATATTGTAGCATGCATTAGAATTTTCTTTTATGTCTGAAAAATACACATATAGTATATTTTATTTATCCATTCATTAGTTGATGAAGACCTAATGTCTTTTAACCTCTCAGCTACTATAAACAGTTCTGCAATAAACATTTTAATATAAGTATCTGTTTAAATCTCTATTTTCAGTTTTAGTGATATATAATTTGGAGTCAAACTGCTGGATCATATGGTAATGCTATGCTTCATGTTTTGTGGAACCATCAAATTGTTTCAACAGCAGCTATACCATCTTATATTCCCACCAGCAATGCACAGGCATTCTAATTTTTTCACATTTCCATCAACATGTCTTATTTTCCATCTTTTTCAGTTATTAATATTAGAAATATCACAGTAAATATGAGTGATAACATACTGATTTTAATTTTCCTAATGACTAATTTTGTTGAGCATATTTTCATGCATTTATAGGTCTTTGTATGTATTCTTTGAAGAAATAATTATTCAAGTTCTTTGCCTATTTTTCAAGTGACTTGTCCTTTGTCACTGTGCTGTTCTTTATATATTCTACTTATTGAATCCTTATCAGGTATAAGATTTGTAAGTATTTTCTCCAATACTATAAGCTGTCCATTTTGACTGTAATTTTAATGCTGCTTTTTTCCTATAAATTAATCCATGTGAGATTTTCTATTTTAAAATGACATGTTGTAAAGAACTACCAAAATAACAGTAAAATTTTATTGAATAAATAAGCTAATGTAAGTTTTAGAATTACTGATTAGAGTACAGATTTTATTTGAAAATTCTTCCTGGATCTCCTTCTCTTACAAAGAAACTACCCCTATTTGCATGAGGAATACTGATACTGAGCCATTCTAACAAACATTATGGGTCATATTCATCAGCTGTTATTCATGAAACTGCGGCTTAAAAAGGAGAGGCTCAAGAAGTATACGAAGCATGCAAAATTCTGGCAAAAGAAGTAAACTGTAAGTAAAAACTAACTTCCTTATATGATAACTAGCATGTTAGAAGATTATCACAATACTATCATGGTAAGTAAACATTATAATAAACAAACATTGTTTAAAACATTTAAAGAATTAACACTAAAGCAGGAGTAAGATAATGTGGTCATCAATCACTTGATCTAGTCAACATTTAGTAGAACATACTAATTAGAACAATAAGGAAAAATATAGAATAGGATAGAACATAATATTGCCAATTATAGTAAATATATATTTACATACCGTGCTTGCTCTTCAGTGGTGTCTGACTCTTTGCAACCATATGGACTGTAACCCACCAGGCTCCTTTGTCCCTGGGATTCTCCAGGCAAGAATACTGGAGTGGCTTTCTGATTCTTCCTGTATATATATATATATATCCAGGTAAATAATGCTATGAATAAGGAGTCCTAAACATAAGCTTTGCACAGAAAAAACTTACCTTCCAATGTTCTGATAGTCACTTCACCATTAGAGTCATTGTTGTGACACAAACAAAAAAATATAACACATGTGCTAGTATTTCCTCAGTCTGAGTTAGGTAGTTTTTCTCTGTTTAAGTGATTAAAGAAGTTGTCAAGGTCAGAAAATGTTCTTATTTTAGTTTTAACAGTTCATTGATTTAATCTGTCCAAGAATAAAACATAATTAAATATTTGCATAATAAGGATAAGTATTCTTTTCTTAGCATTCTGGTGATTTAAATATTTTTTCATTGACCTAAGTGCTGCTTTGTAATTACACAGAGTTAATGTATTCTATCCAAAGGTGCATTCTGTGCCATGAATGTGTTTGCTAATCTAGAAAAATAGAAAATATTTTCAGTAGAAATATATTTCACAATGGCTTGATTTCATGGCAACAAAGGAATTTTGAAACAACGTTTGTAGAATTTACCCAACAGCACAATGAGGAAATTAGTATCATATCTGTTTTTCAGGTGACTAAGCTGTAGTTTGGAAAGGTTAAGTAATTTGTTTAGGAAGAAATGGTACTCCCCGGTGTAGTATTTTCTTGTTTATTGAATTCCATGGGCAGAGTAGCCTAGTGGGTTACAGCTGATGGGGTCGCAAAGAGATGGACATGACTGAGCATATACACACACACCCCAAATGGTATACAGTCAGAAAACATTCAAATGAAAACCAGTCCTAACTTTGCACAGTCAGTGGTTCTATCAATTTCACTGTTTTGTAGCAGCTGAGGGTATAACAAAGGTTTTGAGATATAATAACAAGACCTCATTGAAGATTAACAGTGCCAGACTACAGATGGACAAAGATAGATATCATAGACAGAGATATTAAGTTGTACACAGGCGTTAAGCGTTAAGCCATTTCCTTCTCCAACAAATCAACCATAATTAACACATATGTCACCTCCCAGTTGAACCTCCCTCCCTTTCCCCATCTCGCCCCTCCAGATCATCACAGACTATCAGGCTTTTAATATAAATATATAGTAGTTCAGGCCTGATAGTAAAGATATTCATGCAGCTATATATATACTCACTGAAATTGTTATCTTAAATAGAATATTACCAGGTATTCTAATATTTTTGAAACTGAACTTGAATAACATTTATGAGAGAAAGTCAAAAGTGCTTAGAATTGATATATTTTACTTATACTAATCTTGGGTATTGTTAACTTTTAAAAAAAATCTTAGTATGTGTATTTTTATATTTTATATTTTATATAATATATAATATACATTTTATATAATATATAATAATATATTTAATATAATGTTTATATTTATATATTAAATATTATATAAATATATTATTATATAGTATATTATACATTATGAATATTATATACTTATATATTATATACTTATATATTATATAATATATTATGTTATATTTATATATTATAAATATATTATATTATATATTATGTTATATTATAATATAATATATTTTATGTCATATTTATATATTATAAATTTATAAATTATAATTATAAATTATATTATAATATAATATATAAATATAATCTATATAATTATAATATATATTATATAATACATATATAATTATAAATTATATTATAAATTTATAAATTTATTTATTTATATTTATAACATATAATATAACATATAATATATTATAATAAATATATAAATTATAATAATCCCATCACTTCATGGGAAATAGATGGGGAAACAGTGGAAACAGTGTCAGACTTCATGTTTTTGGGCTCCAAAATCACCACAGATGGTGACTGCAGCCATGAGATTAAAAGACGCTTACTCCTTGGAAGGAAAGTTATGATCAACCAAAATAGCATATTCAAAAGCAGAGACATTACTTTGCCAACAAAGGTCCATCCACTCAAGCTATGGTTTTTCCTGTGGTCATGTATGGATGTGAGAGTTGGACTGTGAAGAAAGCTGAGCACCAAAGAATTGATGCTTTTGAACTGGTGTTGGAGAAGACTCTTGAGAGTCCCTTGGACTGCAAGGAGATCCAACCAGCCCATTCTGAAGGAGATCAGCCCTGGGATTTCTTTGGAGGGAATGATGCTGAAGCTGAAACTCCAGCACTTTGGCCACTTCATGAGAAGAGGTGACTCATTGGAAAAGACTCTGATGCTGGGAGGGATTGGGGGCAGGAGGAGAAGGGGACAACAGAGGATGAGATGGCTGGATGGCATCACTGACTTGATGGACGTGAGTCTGAGTGAACTCCAGGAGTTGGTGATGGACAGGGAGGCCTGGCATGCTGCGATTCATGGGGTTGCAAAGAGTCGGACATGACTGAGCAACTGTACTGAACTGAACTGAACTGAATAGTGTAATTTATAATAATATAAATATAAATATATAATATATTTATATATTATATTTTATATATTTTATTTATACTAATCTTGGGTATTGTTAACTTTTTCTTTTTAATCTAGTATGTGTATTTTTCTCTGCTGCATGTACTGTCTTATTTTTTAAGTACAACTGATATGCATGTAAGGTATGATCAAAAAGCTCTTACACAAATGCCTACCAAATAATTTGCTTGTAGATATTTTTCCTCTGAACACATTTTTCCTCTGAACATATTTTCTGAATATCAAATAGAAGTACAATATAAGTTCTGCTTGAAAGCACCTACATAAATTATATTCAAAACTTTTTGTTTTAATTGTAAATCTCAATTGTTTTCACTTGAAGCAGAGCCTCAGGTAAAAATTAGGGTGCTAACATTGGAAAACACACATTCCAGGCTGTGAGAATTAAAATAATGATAATAGTCATAACAATAATAAAAGTAAGGAAGGAGAGATACAAAATAATTATATTTGGTACCTCTACAGTCACTACTACTTAATAAAGTCACTTGTTCCTTAGGACTTCTAGAAATATAATAAAGAAAGGAAAAGGATTCACCTGCTCAGTTTCCTCTTGTCTCCTGTCAATGCTGTGAATTGATTTCCTAAATTACTTGACAGTAAAAAGATCTATCATCCAGTATAAGACTTCAGTTTATATACCTTTTTGCATCTAATATTATATGAATTTTCTGATTCTGCTAATCTAAGTCAATGATAGCTTCCGTGGTACTTCAGACAGTAAAGAATTTGCCTGCAATGCAGGAGACCTAGGTTTGATCCCTGGGTTGGGAAGGTACCCTGGAGGAGGGCATGGCAACCCATTCCAGTATTATTGCCTGGAGAATCCCCATTGACAGAGGCACCTGTTTGGCTACTGTCCATGTGGTTGCAAAGAGTCAGACACAACTGAGGAACTAAGCACAGCACAGCACAAGTCAATGATATATGTATCTAAAGCCCTATGCTGTTATTTGAATTTAAAAAATATAGCAATTTGATTTTCTCCTTTTTAATTGCTTGCAAATAACATATTGTTACTTCAAGAAAAATTTTCTCAGTTATTGATCTGTCAAAAACTCTTAAATAATTATTTTAATGCAGATATCAACTGAGTAATGTTGACTCAACTTCATCATCCTACTTTTTTTCTGTGAAAATGACTTATCCCTTCTGTAACAGCAGAATATTGTGAAGTCATATATTAGAAGGTAGGACTAACCACTTTCCTTAAAAATCCTCCTCAGACCAGCCACCAATAAATAATGGCTGTTGTTTTTATGTAACATATTACTTTAGCATACAGCATGATAAATTTCATCTGGAGAGTACTATTCATGGAGAAAGATGAAAAAATTTATACGAGGTGCTTTTTTTTTTTTGAATTGGGGATTCAGAGAGGTGTTCTCTTAACACTTATTTTTTTAATATATCTTTTAATTGAAGGAAAATTGCTTTACAATTTTGTGATGGTTTCTTTCATACAATACAAATCAGCCATGTGCTCCGTTTTAAGTCATGTCCAACTCTTTGTGACCTCATGGACTGTAGCCCACCAGGCTGATTTTGTCCATGGGATTTCCTAGGCGAGAATACTGGAGTGGGTTCCCATTTCCTTCTCCAACAAATCAGCTGTAATTACACATATATCACCTCCCCGTTGAGCTTCCCTCCCTTCCCCATCCCACCCCTCCAGGTCATCACAGAGTGCCAGGCTTTTAATATAAATATACAATAGTTCAGACCTGATAGTAAAAATATTCATGCAACTATATATATACTCACTGTATAAATATTTTAAAGAAGTTATTCTTAAAGATTAAAGATTATGTTTTTACATTTAAAATGTTTTTCTTACTCTAAACATGTATTTATGTATTTATTATTGACCTAAAGTGTGTTTATAAAACCATGTAATATGTCATATAAGATAATACTACAGTTGGGTACCTTTAATTTGCATGATTGAAATGTTTTGATGGTAAAATTTCAAAGATAAAGTAAAAATTATGTTAGCTACATTTTATATACCTGTGAATATTCAAAATTTATTGCATCTATTAAAATTGCTATTTATTGGGGATATTACCTCACTATTTTATAAACTCTTCTGATACTTTTTACTGGATGCACTGGATGCAATAAACACACATGTACACTAATATGCTGTTATACATGTACACATATGTAATAAACATCCATCATTTATCTCAATTTTTATAAAAATATGAACTTAACCCTCCATATAGAAATTCTGGTAGATCCATGTTGACAAAATAATTATCATTTTGAATTTTCAGAAAAGAGAAGAGGTGTTGGCAAAACTTAATTCTATATATTTGAAAATTAAAAACTAAAAAAATTTGTTTTCCTAGTGCAATTGTTTTCAACAGGAGAAGGAGGGTTCCCTCAAGGGATATTTGACAATATCAGCAGATATTTTTGGTTGTCATATGTTGGTGGGGGTTACCATTAGCTCCTAGAAGGTAGAAGTGTAGGATATGCTGCTGCACACATTGCAATGTACAACAGAGGTGCCTACCAAAAAAAATAATCATTGAGCCTAAAATTTCAACAAAACTAAGTTGAAAAAATCTGTTGTAGAGAAAAAAAAAATACAGGATAAAAAATATAGTTGGCAGAGTGTGTCAAATGGCACTGAACATTTTTAGAAACATGTCCAATACTCAGTTTTAAGTTTCATGTAACAAGGATTCTCTTAGCTCAATGGGCAACTCAGGAAAAAGTAATTGTAGATGTAATGAATAGATGGCAACTGGTTTCATACTGAAGCAACCATCATTAGGACAATAGTCTCTAAACCCATTGGCAGAGGTGATTGTGAGATATAACTCCAGCAATGACAAGAAGTCTTGGAATAACATTAAGCTTTCCAGAGCCAATGAAACAGACATTTTAATTCACTTAATAATACAAAGGTCAGTGTGTTCTAAGAGGATTTACATCGATGCACCTGAAAAATGAGAGGAACTTAAGTAATGAACCACAGATCACCTGAAATAAGATGACTTCCATTGTGTCTCATTAAAATTTTGGTCAGTCTTTAGCTTCTCACATATTTTAAATGTATCAAAATATGAAATATAAAAATAGAATAAAATGTATATTTGAATAGGGTAGATGTGACAATAAAGAAGCATGTACCATTTTAAAGTATTAATATGTAAATTAAATCTGAAACTGTATGAATAGTTTTATTGGTTTATAAATGTCTCAAAGAGTATCAGTTGTAAGCATGATTTAGATAACTTTCAATGATTTATAGCTATACTAATGGAGATCCAGGGAAATTAACTTATTTTTGAAAATAGTCACTTTTTTTAGTAAAAGTGAACTTTCACAGAGTTTTAAATTCTACAATGTTCTTATTTTTTAAATGTTCTGTTCTTATAGTGCCAAAAAGGAGTAATGAGATAGAAAAAAGATAATACAGTATAATATATATTCATACCAATAATGCAATGAACTCAGAAGGGTAATAAAAAAATCAATTAATTTTTATGGGTGTTTTAAGATTTCAATCTTTAATGGTTATTTTCAGAGCTATGTGTAAATGTTATGATAACACACTGTAAAAGGCAGATGGTCTCTTTTAAAGCATATGATATGCATATAGACTCAATGTAATTTTGATAATATTCACATAACAAAGCCCTTTTAACTATGAATATCTAAATACAGTCTAACTAGAGACACATAAAAGTACCTATGCCTCAATTAATTCTACAGTTACATTTTTAAAAATCTAACTGCTTCATGCAACACATCACAGATACACAGTTCAACTATCACATCCATGATTCAAAATAGAATACAGGTTAATTATTTTATTTTTTTCTTCAAAATAATAACTATCTGCAGGCACTCATTAATAAAGGACATAAGAGAATGAAAAAATTCAATAGATCCATCCAAAAACTAAAGAAGGCCTTCCATTTCTGTGAGTACAGGAAACTTATTTTTACATCCGTTTAATCGATACTAAATAGGACATAAACAAAATGTAACTACCATAGTTTGCTTACATTGTAACATTCTCAACACATTTCCCATGTATCTGAGAGGGCTCTCCAGGTATATGATCTCATCATTTTTTAATATTTAAATTGATCATTTTAACTATTAGGAGACTACAAAAGAAGTCATCAAGATTACATAGATTTTCATTCACCTTTGAGGCAATTTTCTGTTCAATCATGAAGATTCCTTTATGAAATGCAATGGCAGAATAATCTTTACTGAGACCAATATGCTTCTGATATAGACTCTTTTCTGGAAGAACATGTACAGAAATATAACACATACTCAGTCTTGATTTTTTTCCCACACAGTTTTTGAGTCTTTGTTGTATTTAACATCTATGTGATACACACTGTAGTGCTTGGTTAAAAGGATGGCAAATTCATATTCTGCTCTACATTGCGAAGAATTGATGCTTTTTAACTGGTGCTGGAGAAGACTCTTGAAAGTCTGTTGGACTGCAAGGAGATCCAACCAGTCCATCCTAAAGGAGATCAGTCCTGAGTGTTCATTGGAAGGACTGATGCTGAAGCTGAAACTGCAATACTTTGGCCACCTAATGCAAATAATTGACTCACTGGGAAAAGACCCTGATGCTGGGAAAGATTGAAGGCAGAAGGAGAAGGGGATGACAGAGGATGAGATGGTTGGATGGCATCACTGACTCGATGCACATGAGTTTGAGTAAGCCCTGACTGTTGGTGATGGACAGGGAAACCTGGCTTGCTGCAGTCCATGGAGTCGCTAAGAGTATTACATGGCTGAACAACTGAACTGAACTACTCTCTGCATGATCTTGTAAAAACTTTCTGAGCCTTAAGGCAGTCTTCTCAAGCTTTAATATTCACACACACCACCTGAGGACTTTAAGTGCAGATTCTGATTCAGTAGATTGGGAGTCTGGACTGAGATTCTGTATTTTCCTGGTTGATGATGACTAATGGGGTCCTTGATGCAATACTACTTTTTATGAGGAAAATTTGTGAAGTGACTGAAAAGTACTTGCAGCATGTCTGTCAAGAAAAAATGTGAACTGTGGTGCTGGAGAAGACTCTTGAGAGTCCCTTGGACTACAAGGAGATCCAACCAGTCCATTCTGAAGGAGATCAGCCCTGGGTGTTCTTTGGAGGGAATGATGCTGAAGCTGAAACTCCAGTACTTTGGCCACCTCATGAGAAGAGTTGGCTCATTGGAAAAGACTGATGCTGGGAGGGATTGGGGGCAGGAGGAGAAGGGGATGACCGAGGATGAGATGGCTAGATGGCATCACTGAGTTGATGGACACGAGTCTGATTGAACTCCAGGAGTTGGTGATGGACAGGGAGGCCTGGCGTGCTGTGATTCATGGGGTCGCAAAGAGTCGGACATGACTGAGTGACTGAACTGAACTGAGCTAGCTATGTTTTCAAAAGAACATAAGAATAAGGATACCACTTTAATTAGTTATTAAAGAATAAGTACTAAACTTCTTTTCATCTTATGTCTCTTTCTTCCCTTTTTCTCTTCTCTACTTTTATCTTTTGTTCTATATTGTTACTATTTTAAATTTCAATGGAACCATTTTCTTCTTTTTCATATGTATTACTTAATCAGAAAGCCAATGTAATTTAAGAGAGAATTTATTTATTTTTCCATTTTTATAGCACATATATTTTCTAGTGTCATAATTCTATTTCTGTATCTATTATTCAGAAATATAGACTGGCCCTTTAATACCATCTCTCACATCTTCTTTCATTCCTACAGGTACTTGGATTTTTTTGTTTTCAGTATTTGTCACCATGAAAATAATCAGGAGCATGAGCTGGTTAATGGGTTAAATCAGGTTAAATAAGCTTTGACATTCTCTCCATCTAATTAGATGTCATGAATTTTGCTTTTTATTAATAGTGAACTTTATTTTTAAGGAAGTTTTAGGTTCACAGCAAAACTGAGAGGAAAGCATAGAGAAATCCCATATCTTTCCTGCCCTGACATGTACATAACAACTCCACTATCAATGTTGAACATTATAGTGATGCTTTTGCTACAGTCCATGAACCTACACTGACACGTCATTATCACTCAAAAGTCCATCATTCACCTTAGGTTCACTCTCGAGGTTGTTCATTTTAAAGCTGTGGACAAATGTATAATGACAAATATCAACCATTGCAGTATTATATGGAATAGTTTCACTGCCTTAAAAAGTCTCTTCTCTGTCACAGTTCCAAATTCTTTAATAAGAATTTTAATAAATGCTCTCAAATTTGGAATAGATATCATCTTGTGTTACTTTTATTGCTGGTTACTTGTTATTCTTGTGTTACTTGTTACTCTTCAGTTTTTAAAGTATTGTTTACTTTTCCAAGCTGTATTTGAAAGCTCAATTTTCATACATATATATGTATATATATATATCTTATATAATTTTTACCTTTTGAAACACTGATGTCAGTGGTTTTCCAAACATACACATAAATGCAAAATGATATGAAAAGCACTTAATTTAGTCCCAAGTTTAAAGAATATTAGCTTCCTTTCCTGTTTCCTTTGATAGTTAAAGTGTATAAGAACCAAGCTCCTAAAGCTGTCCTTATTAACATATTAGAATAAAATATCTCATTGAAAAATTTAATGTTACTGAAATATTTGATAACAAATCTTATTCTAAAATATTGAACAACCAGGGAAATTTTAATCAAAGTAAACTGTATTGTTAGTGTATGAAACTGTTCCCTTTAACTGCAGAATTATTTGTGTATGTGGATACAGAGGGTTATTGAATAAACATGTTTTTTCCCCATTCATCTGCCTCCCCTCACCTCAATTCTTTGGACTGAACTGAATCCCAGTACTGTCTCTGACTTTCTGTGTCATCCACTATTAGCATCTAGAAAGACTCCTGACATTCATGAGTATATTATTATGGCATTCCCTCCATGTCCTCAGGCAGGATTAGGAGATGGGAAAACAGGACTCCCCTTGAACTACTTGTATTTTTAAATTATCTATTCACTAATAAATATGTACAAATATCAGAAAGTAAAAATAAATTAAACTGTAAAGTAATCTTCAAATAGACACATATACTATTAATATATATAAGGTGTCCATATATTCAGTCCCTTCACCATATATCCAAGATACAATATGCTAAAAATAAAATATGAGCTCTATAATAGTGCACACAGTGAAAAATGGTCTAGTTATTATACCTGCTTGAGAATAATTCATTAGGGGGAAATTTAAAGAAACAGTTCCTAAGTCCATCACAGAAAACTAGCTGGCTGGATGTACACAGGATAGGGTTCACAGCGTCTTAACTGTAGGATTTAAAGTTGCAGGAATTACTGACCTTTTATCCAGTGTAATTATAGACCTACATAAAATAGTAACAATACACAGAGCCATTAGGGAACCCAACTAAAATCAGCTGAGCAAAGTCCACATCAGTAGAATCACTCCACAGAGACTAATAGACCAACCACAAAATTGTGAAATAAAAGACTGCATGTTATTTTGTGCTGAATACTTTGGGAATGCCATATTACATTCCAAAGTTAACCCCCAAACATGGGCATGATATGTACCAAAAAAAACTATAAAACATTATTGAGAGAAATTAAAGGAGATCTAATTACATCTCTTTAATATATAATTATGGTCATGTATTAAAAGAGTTGTAAAGATGTGAGTGTTCTGCTGTTTAATCTATAAATTCAGTACATTTTGAAACATAAACCTATCAGGATTTTGAATATCAAGTGAAAGGTTGGTTTTATCCATGGTAACACAGATGGCTAAGATGATGTCAACAAGACATTCTCAAAAGCAAACAAACAAGTAAAAAACAGAATTAGTGGACTTACTCAAATTCGATCAGTTATCAACATTTATGATAAAGTAATTAGGATACACATGGTAATTAGAACAGTGTGGGACTGGCATGAAGAAAAACAAAAGAACAGTACAGGGGAATAAATAGATTAAAATTACACCAACACATAAACATACACTTGATTTATAGCAATGTTTACATTTGGCAAGAATCATTTTTCAATAAAAGGTGGTATCAAGTGAATATTGACATAGAAGAAAGTTGTTCATGACCCAGGCACTATATGCAAAAATTAATACCTACTCCAAATACAAAAAGTTCATCAGTAAAAATTACAGATGTAAATATGAGTAGTTAATCAGTATGACATATTCTGTTTATTTAAGAACATAATTATTAATGTAAAATCAAAGATTAGATAAATAATTTACAGTACATACAACTTTCAAAGTTATCATATCCTAAACATTGGAATATTACTCAGCCATAAAAAGAATGAATAATGCCATTTGTAGCAACATGGAGGAACCTAGAGATTATCAAACTAAATGATAAGTCAGTCACACAGAGAATGACAAAAATCATATAATACCACATATATGGAATCTAAAAAAATGATGCAAGTGCACTTATTTATGAGACAGAAACAGACACACAGACATAGAAAGTTATAGCCTCAGGTGGCTCAGACCATAAAAAATTTGCCTGCAGTGCAGGAGACCCAAGTTTGATCCCCGGGTCAGAAAGATCCCCTGGAGAAGGGAATAGCAATACACTCCAGCATTCTTGCCTGGACCATCCCATGGGCAGAGAAGCCTGGTGGCCTACAACCCATGGGGTCCCAAAGAGTCAGACAAGACTGAGCAACTAACATGCACATACACCAAAAGGGAATGGCAGGGGATAAATTAGGAGTTTGGGATTAACAGATATTATATAAAACAGATAAACAACAAAGTCCTATTTTATAGCATAGCAAAGGATATTCAATATCTTGTGATAGCTTATAATGGAAAATAATCTGAAAAAATACATACATATATATATCTCAAGCAACATTAGGAAAAGCTTCCTTCTTTTCTTCTATTGCCTCAAATTTTATAATATAAATATTATTATGACCATAAAATATAGCAAATGTTATTACAACCATAAAATAAGATAGGATAAAATTGCCAGGTTGCAATTTGTTTTATTCTTGGGTCTATAGCAGCATTACTATTTTATCAAATGCAAATAAGAAGAAATAAGAGTATTCATAGTGAAATATTTTCAGTAACTTAACCAATAATACCTCCATACTCTGAAATGATATTTTGGTACCAGGCACAATTTTTTTTTTACTTCTCTACACTTTGCCCACATTCACCTTCCTCTAACTTACCTTCAGCAGCTGCTAATGTAATCCAAGTACATCCATCTTCTGAACATGATCAGCCTTGTAGAGCTGGGTCACAGCTAACATGACATCAATGCTGATGGATTGACTGCATTTCACTACCTCACTGATGTTGATCATGTCGTGCCATATGATGTGAAGTCCGGTTCACAGATTACTGATGAGACTTCTCAGGAAACTGGATGGATGTCTGTGGCAAGTTCAACTATCAGAGTCATAAAGAGGAGGGACACCACCATTACTCTGAAGACCTGGAAGTTGATGACACATAGATGAAAATTATTTGTCCATGTATTTTTCTAAAGTTAGACACTTTTTTTTAATCTCAAAAATGGCACTTCACCAAATTGTACTAATATGTGTTTTACCTGTTTATATATATATATATATATATATATATCTCAAAGTCCTAAGGTATGTAAGCAGCAGATATTTGTTGTAGGTATGATATTACTATTTTGAAGGTCAGCCCATTTATAAGAAAGTTTCTTTTAACTTGTACATTTACAAGACATAGCTGAACTGAATTCTTTATCACTGCATACTCTAATGAGAATTCCACTACTGCCTATCTCCCACTGAGTATGAAAAGAACAGTCTTTTGTTATGATAAAATGCTCTTGATTCTGTGTAGAAAAGGATGGTACAATTTTATGGCAATGCAATTTATGTTAACAACATAGATGAGCCTATAACTGCTCTCCCATTAACACTGTTGTTTTTCTCTGCTCACCATTTTCTAAAGAGTCCACCTTTAAGGTTGGAATATTTCATACTTGTCTCCAAACAAAATGTGTCTCTTTTTATAAAATTTCATTTATGTCAGTTGAGCTGTTATTTTGGGTAAGAAAATGGGGAGAAGAAAGTCATTTCTATTTTCCCCTAAAGGCATTTTATTCATGAGCAAAGTCTAAATGGCAAAATTTTATTTCTTCCACAAGTTTGTTCATGAGGATAAATGTTACTCCACTTATAAGAAATAGCATGTGATTGTAAAAGTGCTGGCTAATTTAGTCCAAGATAAAAAGGTCCAATTGAAGTAAAGTAGGTTTTTCTTTCTCTATATGTAAATAATTCAAAAGTTACTTATGTAAAATAAATTAACTATAAAAAGTAAAATATTTTTACTTTGCCTATGATATTTATACAGTAAAACTAACCATAAAATAGATGTATAAAAATATTTTTAATAGATTTGAAAAAATAAGGATGTGTATATATACATATATAACCATATATATAACCAATGAAGCTAGAAAGAAAAAAATTAATTGCTTTTAAAGTGATAGAATTAATTTAGCATATAATTAGAGGAGGTAGTCCCTGGTGGCTCAGCTGGTAAAGAAGCCACCCACAATGTGGGAGACCTGGGTTTGATCCCTGGGTTGGGAGCATCCCCTGGAGAAGGGAAAGGCTACCCACTACAGTATTCTGGCCTGGGGAATTCCATGGATGGATAGCCCATGGGGTGGCAAAGTGTTGGACACAATGAATGACTTTGACTTTCACTTTCAGAGGAGGCAGTTGAGAGAGAAGGTGATCGGGTGAATGAAATACATTTAATTATCAAGAGAGCCTTAATATTCTCCTCAGATTGACTAAACTTTAGATCATTTTTCTTCCTTACTATTGGCCCTGGAACTCCCTTTTCTTAGAGCACTGGAACTAGATGACTTGCCATTGCAATTTTTTCCTCTTTGAAATGTATATAAATTACCTCTTGCAAGGTTTAGGACCTAAGAAATGTCTTTCTTAGGGACCTGGGAGTCATCCCTTTGAAAGATAATCCTTAAGAAAGGCAGAACCCTGGGTTTCCCTGGTGGCTCAGTGGTAAAGAATCCACCTGCCTGTGCAGGAGACATTGGTTTGATCTCTGATCCAGGAAGATTCCACAGGCCGGTAGAGCAACTAAGCCCTTGAGCCACAACTCACAGGTTTACATGCTCTAGGGCCCAGGAGCCGCAGCTACTGAGCCATGTGCTGCAACTACTGAATCTCTCCTACCCTAGAGACCCTGCTTTGCAACAAGAGAAGCCATCACAATGAGAAGCCCACGCACCACGAGGAAGAGTAGCACCCTACTCGCCAAAACTACAGAAAAACTCTCACAGCAATGAAGAGCCAGCACAATCAAAAGTAATAAATGAATAAATTTTTAAAGGTAGAGCCCTAATAGCCTAGTCTCTGTGGGAGGATAAGCCTAACTTCCTTGAGTGCCAAACAGCAAACACGAGTGACCTAAACTCAGAGACAAACATTTGGAAACTCAGAAATAACTCAAATATCTTGTTTCACAGGAGTTGAATTGCAACAGTTGTGTCTCCCTTGTCTGTTTAACTTTGTCTGGTAAAATTTTTGTCCCATTAGACATATGGGTGATTCAGAGAGAAGCAGTATTTTTTTTTTCTTTCTTTCTATGGTAATACTTAGGTGGGAGGGTTATTTGATATGAGAAATTTAATATGACCATTCAATTAAAGAGAGATTGCAATTGATTAATTGCTAAACCTCTCACAATTATTTATCCCTATGCTGGTGTTCTTGTCAGTGTGAATTTGCAGCTTACCCTCTGAAAAATAAAATCTAATTCTATATTTTCTGAGCCTTGCGACTTGCATTTGCTAAAGGGGATGTGGTAGATATGATCTTCTGTGAGTTTTGAGCCTAGGTATTCAGAGACAACCACACTGTCTTGGAACCATGACGCTACCGTGGGAAGTAGCCAAAACAGCCTGGTGAAAGATATGACCCTATTTGAAAGAAACCTCATTTTCCCCATTCTTGGCTTCCTGTACAATACACAGCAGCCATTTCCCAAACAAGTGGGAAAGACCAGCCAAGACAAAGAGAGTGACCTACCTGACCCACATCTGGCCATGAGTATCTGGGAGAAACCAAATGAGACCAGAACACTATTTTAAAATCAGCACCCAAGTTTTTTTTTTGTTTTTGTTTTTTTTTTTAACTTGAAATATTGATTTTGTGCTTTGTAAAATTAAGTAAAAAATAAGTCTGATCTGGCATACAGGGGATTTTATCTTTAGTTACTGGTTCAATTCTATGAAGTGTTATTTTCAATTTAAATATACTTATGAAGTAGAAAGATGAAGGGAGCATTTGAATCACCATTGTCAGATTATAGTCTAGAAGCTTTCTATATTATCTTGGGTACACACTCTGTGTTGTTGTTCAGTTGCTAAGTCATGTCCAACTCTTTTTGATCCCATGGACTGCACCGCATCAGCTTTCATGTTTATTGTTATCTACTGGAGTTTCCTAAAATTCATGTCCACTGAGTTGGTGATGCTATCTAACCATCATATCCTCTGCCACCCTCTTCTTTTGCCTTCAATCTTTCCCAGCATCAGGGGCTTTTCCAATGAGTCAGCTCTTCAAATCAGGTGGCCAAAGTACTGGAGCTTCAGCTTCAGCATCAGTCCTTCCAAAGAATATTCAGGGTTGACTTCCTTTAGGGGTGACTGGTTGGATCATCTTGCTGTCCAAGGAACTCTCAAGAGTCTTCTCCAGCATCATAATTCAAAAGCATCAATTCTTCGGTGTTAAGTCTTCTTTAGAGATTAGAGGAGAGGAAAAAAGAATTGAGTGTGTATGTGTGTGTGTCTGTGTGTGTGTGTGTGTGTGTGTATGTACCTGCACATGTCCATATGTTTGTGAAATAAGTTGTGGGTCAACTGTGTAGAAGACTTGGAATTATGTTTGCACAGTGAGTCTTTCCATGCACCCAGCCTTCTTAACAAGTTTTCCTTAAGAGCAGTATTGTGGAATATTAATTACTTAATTAGGCATTGTAGATGACTTAGTAACATAACATTTCCATTGTATTTTTCTGGTTTAATTAACTTCATATTTCAAAAAAATGTTTTGATTTAATATAAAATTAAGAATCATTCCACCTACAAATTAATGTTCAACTAGAACAGGAAGGTGGTATTCAAGCAGAATACAAAGGGTAATAAAAATGCAATTGAGTTGGAAATATTTTATATGTAACATTTATTGTATTAATAGAGGATTTATTGCATTTTATAATTATACCCAGAAAAGTATATTGTTTTTGCACCTGCCACATGGACTGTGTAATAGCTATTTCTATAGTGTCTTTGTATTATAATTGGTGCCATCCTGGGTGCTTTTAACTACAAAGCATTTTGTTTTAAATTTAACAACTATTTTAAACTTAAGAACTACACTTAATATGAAATAATTATCTATTACTATTAAGTAAATATTTCATTTATTATTACAGATTTTGATGAAAGTGTTTTATGTATATCTCTGTATGTGTTTGTATGATATTTAAAACATTATGAAGTTATTGGGAGGGCTGAAAAGTGATAAAACTCTCAATTCAGGCCTTCTTGGTGTGGTACAGATTCAGAGGATGCTGTACATATGTGATAAAAAAAGAATACATGATTTAATTTAATAGACTTGCTGTGTACAAAAATAAATTATTGTAACATTATAAAATCATAGACAACAATGTAGTATTTAAATATGGCTTTGTTTCTAAAATGGCGGCTGCCGCTGCTGCTTCTAAGTCGCTTCAGTCGTGTCCGACTCTGTGCAGCCCCATGGATGGCAGCTCACCAGGCTCCCCCGTCCCTGGGATTCTCCAGGCAAGAACACTGGAGTGGGTTGCCATTTCTACAAGTTGATAATAAACAAAAATACCTGATTTATAATGTAATTAGAATCAGAATCAATTGTCAAAGTGTTTCCATACAGTATTATAACGCATGCATTGAGTAGACTAATACGTACTAAGAGAAAATGTCAAAGGTAAAAGTCACAATAACTCTCCCATTATTTATAAAAATGTTGGCCAATATTGTTATTTAACTATTCCTTGGGTACGGAACTTGTGTTCTTATCAGGCTGGCAAATTCCAGCACCATCAGTTACCATGAGTAACTACATTTCTTTTAACCCCAACATATTTGTTCAGGTATATCTCTATAAAGAAAAATATATGGAGATTCAGCTCTCAACACTGGTTTAACAAATCAGAATATTTGGTATAGAGTATTAGCAATTGGGACATTTCTATTTTCATTTTTAAGGAAAACTGAAAATAACATTTACCAGAAGTTAGTTTCAACAACTTTATATAAGAAAAACCAACCATTGTTACTGATATCAAAGTCTCTTAGGCTGTATATAGTAAAACATTATGTTATATATGTCATATTCTAGATACAAGCAGTAACAATTGTTATGTTTTGCTTTCTTATGACTTCATTATTGTTTACAAGAAGTAATCTGAACTGCAAAACAAGCAAAAATATGAACTGGTCTTATATAGTATTTTTTTAAACTTATTACTTCAACTTAAGCAACTCATAATAATGTCACTCTAATAATCTATACTATTTATTTCTTTTTTCAAAAGTTCTGTTTCTGAAGTTGGGAAGGAAAGTAAGAAGTCATTCATGTTGTTCTTTTTCTTTCTTTTTAAATAAATCTGAAATTTTTTAAGGGAAGGTAACTAAATCCCCAGAGCTCCCACTCTGCAGTGTTTCCTTTCCTTTTGCTCATCAATTAGAAAAAAAATCACAAGCTACTGCATATTATAGATTATAATCGTTTGTCCTAATAAAGGGTCACAGCATAGTGACTGACAAATTTTAGACAGGTGGAAAGGCAACTAAATCAAAAGTCTGGAAACTCAAAACTCCTGCCAAGTTGTCTTGGAGTCAAAATGCCAACTGCTGAATGCACTGAAGACAGGATAAGATAAAGAGAAATATCAATAAATACCACCTTATAACTCTTGTTTTCTAAGGATAATCCATAAGAAACTTTTCAAGTTAGAACAAATATATTTCATGGCATGTAGAAGAAATAAAACAAAATTATGATTATTTTAGTATAAATTACATTATTAGTTGCAAATGACTATGATTAAGTGAATGATATAGCCTAAGGATCCATGGAGTTCTGCCACATTTTCTTCACATTATTTTCTCTCCTGCTTAGATTGGACATTTTTTTTCTATATTTCAGGTCACTGGTTTATAATTCAGTTCTTTCCATCTGATATTGAGCCTACCCATTGAGCTGTTTCTCCTACAGTATTTTCCAGTTTCAGAATTTCCATTTGATTCTTCATTATTATAGTTTTTATTTCTCTATTGAGACTTTTGATTCCTTTGCTAAGATTTTTTTTTTAAATTTACTTCATCTATGTTTATAATGTCTGAATGCAGAGTTCCAAAGAATAGCAAGGAGAGATAAGAAAGTCTTCCTAAGTGAATAATGCAAAGAAAGAGAGGAAAACAGTGGAATCAGAAAGACTAGAGATCTCTTCAAAATAATTAGAGATACCAAGAGAACATTTCATACAAAGATGGGCATGATAAAGGACAGAAACAGTATGGACCTAACAGAAGCAGAAGACACTAAGAAGAGGTGGTAAGATAACACAGAACTATACAAAAAATATTCTAATGACCTGATAACCACAATGGTGTGATCACTCACCTAGAGCCAGATGTCTAGGAGTCATGTGGGCCTTAGGACGATCACTACAACAAAGCCAGTGGAGGTGATGAATTCCAGCTGAGCTACTTCAAATCCTAAAAGATGTTGCTGCTAAGGTGCTGTACTCAATATGCCAGCAAATTTGGAAAACTCTGCAGTGGTCAAAGGACTGGAAAAGATAAGTTTTCATTAAGTCCCAAAGAAAGGCAGAGCTAGAGACTATTGAAACACCATATAGTTGCACTCATTTTGCAGGCTAACAAAGTAATGATCAAACTTCTCCTAGCTAGTCTTCAACAGTATGTGAACTGAGAAATCCCAGATTTTCAAGCTGGATTTACAAAAGGCGGAGGAACCAGAGATCAAATTGCCAACATCCATTGGATCATAGAAAAAGCAAGAGAATTCCAGAAAAACACCTACTTCTGCTTCATTGACTATACTAAAGCTGCTGACTGTGTGGATCACAACAAATTGTGGAAAATTCTTAAAGAAATGGGAATACCAGACTACCTTACCTGCCTCCTGAGAAACCTGTATGCATGTCAAGAAGCAACAGTTAGAACCAGATATGGAACAACAGACTGGTTTTAAATTGGGAAGAGAATACGGCAAGGCTGTATATTGTCACATTGCTTATTTAACTTATATGCAGAGTACATCATGAGAAATGCTGTGATGGGTGGAAATAAGATGGAATCAAGAATTCTGTAAGATGTAATCAAGATTGCTGTGAGAAATAATAATAACTTCAGGTACGCTTCCCCAGTGACTCAAAAGGTAAAGAATCTGCCTGCAATGTGGGAGACCTGGGTTTGATCCCTTGGTTGGGAAGATTCCCTGGAGAGAGGAATGGCAACCCACTACAGTATTCTTGCCTGGAGAATCCAAGGACAGAGGAACCTGACTGGCTACAGTCCATGGGGTCACAGAGAGTTGGACACAACTGAGTGACTAACACACACACATGCAAATGGCACCACCCTTACAGCAGAAAGCAAAGAGGAACTAAAGAGCCTCTTAATGAAGGTGAAAGAGGAGAGTGAAAAAGCTGACTTAAATCTCCACATTCAAAATACAAAGATCATAGCATTGGTCCCACCACTTCATGGCAAATTAATGGGGGAAAAGTGACAGACTTTATTTTCTTCTGTTTCCAAAATCACTACAGATGGTGACTGCAGCCATGAAATTAAAAGATACTTGTTCTCTGGAAGAAAAGCTATGACCAACCTGGACAGTGTATTAAAAGTCAGAGACATCACTTTGCTGACAAATATCCATATAATCAAAGTTATGCTTTTTCCAGTAGGCATGTATGGATGGGTGAGTTGTACCATAAAGAAGGCTGAGTGATAAAGAATTGATGCTTTTGAACTGTGGTGTTGGAGAAGACTCTTGAGAGTCTCTTGGACAGCAAGGAGCTCAAACCCACTGAGAGTCTCTTGGACAGCAAGGAGCTCAAACCCATTAATCCTGAAGGAAATTAACCCTCAATATTCATTGGAAGAACTGATGCTGAAGCTGAAGTTCAATACTTTGGCCACCTGACGTGAAGAACTGACTCATTAGAAAAGACCCTGATGCTGGGAAAGATTGAGTGTAGGAGAAGGGGATGACAGAGGATGAGATGGTTTGATGGCATCACTGACTTAATGGACATAAGTTTGAGCAAGCTCCAGGAGATGGTGAAGGACAGGGAAGCCTGTCATGCTGCTGTCCGTGGGGTTGCAAAGAGTTGGATGCAACTGAGTAACTGAGCAACAAAATATTTATGATTGATCCTGAGATCCAATATAATATTGAAGGAAAATAATAAATTTAAAGGACTGACATTACCTGACCTACTGTAATCATGACAGTTTAGAACTGATGAGAGAAGAGACAAATAGATCAATGGAGTTGAATAGAGATCTCAGAAATAAAACCATGCATACATGGTCAATTAATTTATGACAAAGGAGTCAAGAATATATAATGGTGAAAGAAAAGTCCCTACAATAAATTCTATTAGGAAAAGCTATAGACAAATTTAATGAAACTGGACCACCATCTTGCACCACACACAAAAACCAACTCAAAATAAGACTTTATCATGAGACTTAAAACCATAAAATTCTGAGAAGAAAACATAGGTGACCTTGATACTAGTCTTGGCAATATTTTTTGGGGGGATTTGACAGCAAAAATAAAGGCAACAAAGCAAAAATAAACACGTGAGACTACATCAAACTTCTGTTCAGCAAAGAGGCTCATCAAAAAAATTAAAATAGAACATATGGAATGGCAGAAAGTATTTATAAACTACATATTTAATAAGGGGTGAATATTCAAAATGTATAAGGAATTCATACAACACAATAAGAGAAAAACAAATATTCCAATTTAAAAAATGGGCAGAAAAAAATAAAAACATAAAAAAATAAATAACTTCATAGAAAACAGTAAAAAATAAATAAATAAATAGGCAGAGAATCTGCAAAATTACATGGAATAACTGACTGGTTAAAGATTGGGAAAGAAGTACAACAAGTCTGTATATTGTTATTGTGGTTATTTAACTTCTATGCAGAGTACATCATGCAGAATGCCAGGGTGAATGAGTCACAAGATGGAATCAAGACTGCTGGAAGAAATATCAACAACCCCAAGATATACAGATGATACCACTCTAATGGCAGAAACTGAAGAGGTACTAAAGAGCCTCTTGATAAAGGGGAAAGAGAAGAGTGAAAAAGCTGGTTTAGAACTCAACATTCAAAAGACTAAGATCATGGCATCTGGTCCCATCACTTCATGGCAAATAGAAGAGGGAAAAGTGGAAGCTGTGACAGATTTTCTTGGACTCCAAAATAATTGTGGATGGTGACTGAAGCCATGAAATTAAAAGGCACATGCTCCAAAAGGAAAGAGATGACAAATCCAGATAGTGTATTAAAAAGTAGAGACATCATTTTACTGAAAAAGGCCCCTATATTCAAGGCTATGATTTTTCTAGTAGTCATCTACAGATCTGAGAGTTGGACCATAAAGAAGGTTGAGTGCTGAAGAATTGATGCTTTCGAATTGTGGTGCTAGAGAAGACTCTTGAGAGTTCCTTGGACAGCCAGGAGATCAAACCAGTGAATCCTAAAAAAATCAATTCTAAATATTCATTAGGATGACTGATGCTGAAGCTCCAATACTTTGGCCACCTGATTCGAAGAGCTGATTCACTGGAAAAGACCTTGATGCTGGGATAGACTGAAAACAAAAGGAGAAGGGGGAGGCAAAGGATGAGGTGGTTAGATAGCATCACCAAATCAATGGACATGAAACTGATCAAACTTTGGGAGATAGTGAAGGAGAGGGGACACTGGCAAACTGCAGTCCTGGGTCTCAAAGTATCGGACACAACTTAGTGATCGAACAATAACAACAACAAAATTGCAAAATTGATTATTTTCACTGTAGGAATTGGTTCAAAAAGGATATCAGAGAGAATAAATAAAATGATCTCAATGGAATTTGTCCTGGACCAGAAAATCACATTTCACAGACAACAAACAAAGGAAGAAATTAGGGAACAGGAGATAGAGGATCATCTCATGGACTGAAAAATTTTAATGAGTTAAAAGAGAACAAAGAACTGAGATGGTAATGATTAAAATCTGTGGTTTTAAAACTCGTAGTCTAATATTTTTATACATACTTTATGAATGCTGCATTGAATCATCTTTAAATATGTTTTACATTATTACTTTAATAAATAAGTCAGTGCTAGTCAGTTAATTAGTTTTACCTGGCTAATTTGCCAAGTGAAGTTGCTAAGAATCTGATCTTTCTGTCTCTAATCTCTATTGGATATTATTGCTGCAATTAGTTTTGTTTACTTTATTTCTCCCTACTAGGTATTTTAGGTTTGATTTACATTCTGAGGCATTTTAAAATATTATATTCTGCTGGGTTGTTTTATTATAGAAATGAAGCAGTATTTTCTGCTTTTTTTGTAATTAATGTATATATATATATTCTTAATGTTAATTATTAGTATGTATATTCATGTTTCTCACATTATTTACTATTCTGATATTATCACTCCAGGTTTTATACAAATGATTTGTTACAGCACATTACTTTATTTCTCCATTACAATTGCTTTGAGATTCCTACTCTAATTAATATTCACTTGTAGACTTCAAATTTGTTTGCTTTTGAATATATGCAGTTTAAAAGTTTTTGTTTGCAAGGATAAAGGGAATATAAACTGAAAATGCTTAAAAGCTTCACTTCAAGAAAACATTACAAGAAAAATTGAGAAAACAAAGCATTTCTTACTGAGAAGAGACTTCAAGGAGTAGCTGAGTACTGGGAGAAAGCGAGGATATTTGACAACTTAGCAACCTCTAATCATGTTCTTGTCCATGTATTTATATTATATTAAATGAGTTTCCAGATCTTCAACACATCCACTTTCAATAAAAATTCAAACATTCTCCATGGAGAATACAAATTGACTTGTGTTATTCATATGTGCTTCCTACATTAGTGCACATAACTGAGAAACAAATTTCATGTTATGGAATTAATTAACGTTGCAAGGCATATTTTACAACACTATGTAGTTTTCAGAGGAAACTGAATACATTGTCTAACTCAGTCAATTTACCTTCCAAGTTGGGTGTAGAGATATAGATAGATACACGAATCCAAAAACAGGAAATAATCTTGTCACATAATTTCAATAAAAATTAGAATCTGAGATAAAGCATAATCTAAAAGACATTTACTTAGGAAGCCAAAGGAATTTACAACAAGAATTTCATTTCGTAAATTTTTGTTTAATACAAGTCTGGCTCTTCACGGAGAAGGCAATGGCATCCCACTCCGGTAGTCTCGCCTGGAAAATCCCATGGACGGAGGAGCCTGGTGGTCTGCAGTCCATGGGGTCGCTAAGAGTTGGACACGACTTCACTTTCACTTTCACTTTTCACTTTCATACATTGGAGAAGGAAATGGCAACCCACTCCAGTGTTCTTGCCTGGAGAATCCCAGGGATGGGGGAGCCTGGTAGGCTGCCGTCTATGGGGTTGCACAGAGTCGGACACGACTGAAGCGACTTAGCAGTAGCAGCTGGCTCTTCATGAATATTTTAATTAGAGTTTTGCTGGCAATGAACCTAAAACACATGATTGAGATAGATTTGAATTTAAAATTAAGTTGTATTTGCCTTGCCTGTTTTCCTTGATAAGGCTGGAAACAGAGAGATAAAGAATTTTCTGACTTATGATGTGTCAGTACTCATCAAATGATACTCTTTTTTGTCATTCTCTAAATAACACTGAAAGCAGGACTTCAGTACTGTGTCTTGAGAAAAATAAATTAACTTTCTATTAATCTTGAAAATATATTTTTCTTATTTGTACTTAAAATGACAGATACTTGGAATTTCACACTATCTGTACTGGAAAATTTTGCTGAGATATTTCAGTCTACTAGGATACAGACAAAGGGATACATTTTGTAAAGGTCCTATCATAATCTCATAATTACATAATTCAATAAAATGTTTGGGTTTAAAATCCCATGTGAATTTTTATTTGATTATAACATAAACTAGCATGAAATGGTACTCAGAGTAACTTTAATTTAACAATAATTAAATCTGATAATTGATTTCTACCTTCATTAATACAGCTAAATTAGATATTTATTTCATTTATTTGATAAGTAAAGCTATATGAGGACCAAGTGTTTAATAGTTACATTACACTAAAACTAAGAATATTTTGATCTAGACAAAATTACCACTTCATCTAATTGCTAATATTTTTAATCTGAGTGTATAGTTATAGGGAAAAGTTTGCTACTTAACAATTTAAATAAATAATTGCATGAGATGTTTTCTGAAACAAAATATTTTTTAAATAATTATATAATTTAAATTTTTCTCCAAATTTTGAAAGTGAAAGCGTTAGTCACTCAGTTGTTTCTGACTCTTTGCTACCCTTTGGACGGTAGCCAACCAGGCTCCTTTATCCTTGGAATTATCCAGGCAAGAATACTGGAATGGGTAGCCATTCCCTTTACCAGGGGATCTTCCTGACCCAGGGATCAAACCCAAAGTCTCCTGCATTGCAGGAAGATTCTTTACCATTTGAGCCATCAGGGGAGTTTACTGGTAGGCAATTTGCATTCTAATGTCATTTTAATATAACTAAACATTGAAAAATATATAAAAATCTTAAAAAAATTAACATTTTAAAATTATTCCAGGGATTTAATTAATAGATTAGCCTTACTATTTTTTTAATTTAAAGCCAACAGCAGAATCAAATGCAAGATGGTCTCTGAGAAATGATTTTCTTCCAATCCAGATATCAAATGTTATATTATGTGTATTTATTTATATGTATGATGTGTGTGTGTAAACACTACATGTGTATTTACCCTTTTCAATTTCAACCTCAAAATCATATTTGATCCAGAGGTGTTTTGATCTGGTGTATGTGTGTATACATACATACATGTATATATTGTGAAAGTAATTGAGTTAGAATATACCAGTGGGTATACATGTGTATGGGACTTCCCAACTGGTTCAGTGGTAAAAAATCCACCTAACAATGCAAGAGATACTGGAGACATGGGTTAGATCCCTGAGTCGGGAAGATCCCTTGGAGGAGGATGTGGCAATCCACTCTAATATTCTTGGTGACAAATCCCATGGACAGAGGAGCATGGCAGGCCATAGTCCATGGAGTCACAAAGAGCTGGGTGTGCCTGAGCTTGCATGCAGTGAGTGATGTACGTGCAAACAGACGCATATATTTGTATATATTAATCTGATTGCATGTGCATGTATGTACATATGAACAGATATTTATGTTCCAATCTATCAATCTATTTCTCTGTATGTATACACAGATGATATATGATTCTCTCACATGACGTTTAGCGATATTCAATCCTGTGATACAACACAGTCTTAAATATTATCTCATATGTGCTTATTAGATCAGTCATGTCCCACTTATTTTCTGGTATATATAGTTTAAATGAATTTTAATTACAATGAAAAGAAGCAAAGTACAGCAGTTATTTCTCTCCTAGAAGTAAGAAAAACACCAAATTGAAAGATTCAGTCTGCACAATTATTAAAAAATATGCTCTGTTATTAAGAATATCATGATGTAAACAATAGGGGTCTTTGGCCATTGTAATTTTTTCAAGTAAAAAAGATCAGATTATAACTTATTTATAAAAGTAACCATTTGAAGAAAATATTGCCTAATTTTATGTTGTTATTTGCAAATAAATTTTCCAAAATAGCTTGCTTTTGAAAAATGAGCAACATATATCATTAACAAACAAGTCAAGATATAATATTGTAGTCCATATACAGGAAAAACTCACTATAACCAAAGGAAATTTTCCATTTAAAGCTTATAGGATTGCATTTAGAAACAGAGCAATTTAATGTAAAATATTCCATGAATACGTAATTTTCACCAGGTCAGGCCCTTCTTTTTTATTCTCTGTGCAATGCCCAAATGAGCTCTTTGCTTTCTATTTTGCATCAAAGACAAATTCCTTCCTGTACTCAGAAATATGAGTATAGTGAAACTCAATGTCATTTAGCTAGGCATCTGATTATAAAGATGAGTCACTCCAACTAGCTTTAAAAAACTTTCGGAGCAGATAAATAGCACCTGTTTTGTTCCTTTCTTGACTTTACATAGTACGAGAGGTGATGAAATTACAAGAAAGTGTCAATCAGGTAATTCTTATGAACACCTAGGGAAGTATTACTCAAATTCTTTTTGTATGTGCCCATTCATATGGCTCAAAAATACATTAATCTTATTAAGTGATAGTATATTTGAGTTTCATAAATTAGCATATTAAAAGTATACGCTAGAGATTTCCAACGTTTTAAATTTAGGAATTTAGCACAGCTTCTCCTTTTCATATAACACTGCAGGATTCTTATGTATTGCATTTAATCTAAAAAGAGATGTCCCTGTGTATTCCGTGTGCACAATCAGGTCCAACTCTTTGTGATCCTATGGACTGTAGCACACCAGGCTCCTCTGTCCATGGGGTTCTTCAGGCAAGAATAGTGGAGTGGGTTGCCATTTCCTCCTCCAGGGGATTTTCTTGACCCAGGGATCCAATCCTGGGCTCTTGAGTTTCCTGCTTTGGCAGGCGGCTTCTTTACCACTAGCGCCACCTGGGATAGTGAAAGTGAAGTCTCTCAGTCGTGTCCATCTCTTCATAACCCCATGGACTGTAGCCTGCAAGGCTTCTCCATCCATGGGATTTTCCAGACAAGAATACTGGAGTGGGTTGCCATTTCCTTCTCCAAGGGATCTTCCCGACCCAGGGATCTTCCCGACCCAGGGATCGAAGCCTGATCTCCCGCACCGCAAGGAGACTACCGTTTGAGCCACCAGGAAAACACCTTCTGGGATAGAAGTACACAAAAAATTTTCTAGGGTACTAAAGTTATTATTAAAATTGCCTTGTGTTTTCCATGATTTTATATTGCTGTTACTATTGCTTTTTTTTTCCTTAAATAAATATTGACTTAGATTCATTGTTTTTATATCTTTGTCAGATTTTCAGCATGTAGATGTCAGTTTCTTAATTATTTTGCTCTCTAGTTTCCTAGACATTTATGCATTAATGAATAGTCTTTTGATATAAAGATGTCATATCCTTATGTTACACAGTTACACCACATTTCCAGCCTAATTTTTCCAGCATAGAAGTCTATTAGTTATCTTCTGCTTGTCACTATGTGGACAGTTTTTTAAATACATTGCCTATGTAATTCAAAAGAACTTCTTTTCTTATTAATGGTCTAGGGGTAATTTCTGTTCCTAGGTAACTACTACCCATTACACTTAAGCTGATGTTCCCAGTTGCATCTTCATGTCTTTGTGCAACTTTCATTCTGATAACTCCCCAAATTATGCTTGAATAAAGCAAGGTAGATACTAATTTTCCATTGGTCAAGGGATTCTCTCCTAATAAACTTTCAACTAAAAATAATTTCCACTGCTTGGAGCATTTCATCTATTTTATTCACTGTGCCATAAAAAATAGATTTTGTACATAATCTTTAGTCTTTTAACTCATTTGACCATTTTTTTGTACAATATTGCAAAATATTACAATAAAATTAGTAGTTTTTTTATTTTAAATTGTTCACATATCTATTATAAACTACTATTAATGCCTGTTTTTTTAATGTTCTTTCCTTCTTTTTTTCTTTAGCCTTAGGAGCATATTTTCTTTTTAAAGATATGATTATTTTAAACATATGTGCTCATTTGTGCTACATTTCATGAGCTAAATGGATTGATTTTCACTAAATAAAATTGCTATTGTCTCACAATAATACCAAGATGAATAATATAATAATGAATTGAGTACTTTCTATGAAACAAGTACTGTGTTATCTTTATTATATTTATCAACCAATGAAATCTTTGTTATGAAGGGAAAAAAATCAATTATGCAAACTTTAAATTGACAACCTGGAAAGAACCATATTACTGCATCAATTACTGAACTACATGACAAAGTTTGTTTTATTTATTTAATGTTTATATAGAATCTGTCATATTTTAGACACAATTTCCTCACCGATACTAATTTTTTAATTCCATATAACTGGATTAAATGATAGTTATTACTGTACACTTTTGACAGATAAGAAAAATGAAGAATTGAGAAGTCTAAGTTGTCCATGATCACAAAACTTACATGTAGCTAACCTGGATCCAAATCTGGACAGGCTTACTACAGAGTGCAGAGTATGGTTAATGAACTCACCCAGAACACTATGCTGGCTCTCTTGCCTTGTCCTTATAGAGCATTTGCAAATGACAACTGGCGCTAACTGGTATGTTTCAAAACAAACAATGGCACCAGAAGAGACTCAGAAAGCATATTTGGACACCAGAGTTATGCAAATATCTCAAAGAATAGGATGTCAAAGCCATATTTATATGTCTGTTACAAATAACGATGACTTATTCCTAAAGAATAGCCTGTGTTAGATGGCACAATTTAAAATTACTGTGCCATCATTTAAGAGATTAGAATGATAAAGCCTTAACAAGGATTCAAGTACATTATATGAGAAATAAAAGAAACTAATCAGATGGTCAACACTGAAATCAGATTGATTATATTCTTTGCAGCCAAAGATGGAGAAGCTCTATAAGGTCAGCAAAAACAAGACGGGGAGCTGACTGTGGCTTAGAACATGAGCTCCTTATTGCCAAATTCTGACTTAAATTGAAAAAAGTAGGGAAAACCACTAAACCATTCAGGTATGATCTAAATCAAATCCATTGTGATTATACAGAAGAAGTGAGAAATGGATTTAAGGGACTAGATTTGATAGATAGAGCGCCTGATGAACTATGGACGGAGGTTCCTGACTTTGTACAGGAGACAGGGATCAAGACCATCCCCATGAAAAATAAATGCAAAATGGCTGTCTGGGGAGGCCTCACAAATAGCGGTGAAAAGAAAAGAAGGAAAAAGCAAGGGAGAAAAGCATCTGAATGCAGAGTTCCAAAGAATAGCAAGGAGAGATAAGAAAGTCTTCCTCAGCAATCAGTGCAAAGAAACAGAGGAAAAGAACAGAATGGGAAAGACTAGAAATCTCTTCAAGAAAATTAGAGATACCAAGGGAACATTTCATGCAAAGATGGG
This sequence comes from Oryx dammah, assembly GCF_014754425.2. Lineage (NCBI taxonomy): Eukaryota > Metazoa > Chordata > Mammalia > Artiodactyla > Bovidae > Oryx > Oryx dammah. The sequence goes on from NW_024070196.1 coordinate 25,757,796, forward strand.
CTTGATAAAGGACAGAGATGGTCTGGACCTAACAGAAGCTAGAGGTGGCAAGAATATGCAGAAGAACTGCACAAAAAAGATCTTCATGACCCAGATAATCGCAATGGTGTGATCACTCACTTAGAGCCAGACATCCTGGAATGTGAAGTCAAGTGGGCCTTAGAAAGCATCACTATGAATAAAGCTAGTGGAGGTGATGGAATTCCAGTTGAGCTATTTCAAATCCTGAAAGATGATGCTGTGAAAGTGCTGCACTCAATATGCCAGCAAGTTTGGAAAACTCAGCAGTGGCCACAGGACTAGAAAATGTCAGTTTTCATTCCAATTCCAAAGAAAGGCAATGCCAAAGAATGCTCAAACTACCACACAATTGCACTCATCTCACATGCTAGTAAAGTAATTCTCAAAATTCCCTAAGCTAGGCTTCAGCAATACGTGAACCATGAACTTCCAGATGTTCAAGCTGGTTTTAGAAAAGGCAGAAGAACCAGAGATCAAATTGCCAGCATCCACTGGATCATGGAAAAAGCAAGAGAGCTCCAGAAAATCATCTATTTCTGCTTTATTGACTATGCCAAAGCCTTTGACTGTGTGGATCATAATAAACTGTGGAAAATTCTGAAAGAGATGGGAATACCAGACCACCTGACCTGTCTCTTGAGAAACCTATATGCAGGTCAGTAAGCAACATTTAGAACTGGACATGGAATAACAGACAGGTTCCAAATAGGAAAAGGAGTATGTCAAGGCTGTATATTGTCACCTTGCTTATTTAACTTATATGCAGAGTACATCATGAGAAACGCTGGGCTGGAAGAAGCACAAGCTGGAATCAAGATTGCCGGGAGAAATATCAATAACCTCAGATATGCAGATGACACCACCATTATGGCAGAAAGTGAAGAGGAGCTAAAAAGCCTCTTGATGAAAGTGAAAGAAGAGAGTGAAAAAGTTGGCTTAAAGTTCAACATTCAGAAAACGAAGATCATGGCATCTGGTCCCATCACTTCATGGGAAATAGATGGGGAAACAGTGGAAATAGTGTCAGACTTTATGTTTTGGGGCTCCAAAATCACTGCAGATGGTGATTGCAGCCATGAAATTAAAAGACACTTACTCCTTGGAAGAAAAGTTATGATCAACCTAAATAGCATGTTGAAAAGCAGAGACATTACTTTGCCAACAAAGGTCCATCTAGTCAAGGCTATGATTTTTCCAGTGGTCATGTATGGATGTGAGAGTTGGACTGTGAAGAAGGCTGAGCACAGAAGAATTGATGCTTTTGAACTGTAGTGTTGGAGAAGACTCCTGAGAGTCCCTTGGACTGCAAGGAGATCCAACCAGCCCATTCTGAAGGAGATCAGCCCTGGGATTTCTTTGGAGGGAATGCTGCTGAAGCTGAAGCTCCAGTACTTTGGCCACCTCATGCGAAGTGTTGACTCATTGGAAAAGACTGTGATGCTGGGAGGGATTGGGGGCAGAAGGAGAAGGGGACGACAGAGGATAAGATGGCTGGATGGCATCACTGACTCAATGGACGTGAGTCTGAGTGAACTCCAGGAGTTGGTAATGGACAGGGAGGCTGCGATTCATGGGGTGGCAAAGAGTTGGACATGACTGAGTGACTGAACTGAACTGAACTGAATCAGATACTGATCAGATAAATTTATGAGCACAAGCATTACATGAAAAGAAAAGCAGCAGCAGCAGGAGGGTTCATAGAAGATAATGAAAGGGAATTGAAGCTGAACTTGAAGTCCCACAACTTGGATGCTACGTGTCATTCACACACAACTCTTAGAGCACGTGAAGAGAACCTCTGCTCACTAGAAAGTGTTTCCTATTAGACTTTCATTTATGTACTTCTTTCTATCTTTCTATAGAATTTTGTTGAGTGTTGCCCTATAGTTTTCAAATGTTTACTTTTCCTCCTCTCTACTATTTATTTAAACTTCAAGACTCATTCTGAATTCTTTCTTAACTCCTCCTATACTATCAAGTCTAATTATATGCATTTTTCTTGCCTGTTCCTATAGGAAATGATATATTTGAATAGTCTTTAAACAAAATTAATAATTATGTATAAATAAAGTTGTATTTTCTTAAAGGATGAATTGTCTAGAATAACTGCTTAAATATTTTAATTTGTCTTAAGCTATTTATATCTTTATATAAATGCTAAATGTATTGCCCACAATAGGTTTCCATGAAATATTTATTTATTTATTTGACAGTGTGACTATACATGCTACAGACACTTTAAAAGGAATAATAATGTCTACAGTTTAGAGTTTAGACAAAATCATTTATCATAACAAAGCAATCTTTTTGCCAATAATTTCCCAAAATGTAGATACTCTTTTGGTAGGCAGAATGTTGCTGTTGTTCAGTCACTAAGTTGTGTCCAAGTCTTTGCACCCCATGGACTGCAGCACAACAGGCTTTCCTGTCTTTCTATGTCTCCCAGAGTTTTTTCAAACTCATGTCCATTGAGTCAGTAATGCTATCCATCTGATCATCCTCTATCACCCCATTCTCTTTCTGCCCTCAGTTTTTCCCAGCATCAGGGTCTTTTTCAACAAGTCAGCTCTTTGCATCAGGGGCCAAATATTGGAGCTTCAGCTTCAGCATCAGTTAGCATCAGTAGGCAGAATATTAGCCCCCTAAGATATCAATTCTAATCTCAAAACTTGTCAATATATATTGTCTATGATTCTGACTGATACTTCTATGATTCTGACAGCAATTTCAATGTGTGCATTTTCCCCAGAAATGAAGCTATTCTCTGAAACCAATTGGGCATCCTACAATTTGATTCAAATCTGACATTGTCTAATAGGAGATGATACCACAAGTTTAGGGTTCAGTTCTACCAGACTGATCCCCTTCTATTCAGATACCAATATCAAATTGTGGTTATACCTGTTCTCACTTGTAGGCTATAGGACAGATGTTCCGACAAACACCTTCTTGATAAAATTAATTTACTAGAGCATCTCACAGAACTGAGAAACTTATTATGAAAAGATAGAACTCAGGAACAGCTAGACACTGAGTTGCATAGGGCTAAGTCCTTGAGAAGGGTCTCAGAGCTCTCAGAAACATGTCTTTTGGGAATTTTATGGAGCCTGTATTACAGAGGTATGATTGAATTCAATCAGGTATAATACAGAGGTAGGTGAATTCAATCTCCATCTATTCTCTCTTCCTTGGAGGTCCAGGAGTGGGACTTAGTTCCCACCCTCTAATCACAAGGTGGGTTTCCTTGGCAGGAAACCAGCCCCTATACTTAAGCTCTGTGTGTGTGTATGAGTGTGTGTGTGTGTGTGTGTGTGTGTGTGTGAGTTGCTCAATAGTGTCCAACTCTTTGTGACCCCATGCATGGTAGCCTGCCAGGCTCCTCTGTCCATGGAATTTTCCAGGCAAGAATATTGGAGTGGGTTGCCATTCCCCTCTCCAGGGGATTTTCCTGACCCAGAGATTGAACTCAGGTCTCCTGTATTGCAGGAGGATTCTTTACTACCTGAACTACCAGGGAAGTGCTTATGTTACTAGGGAATTTCCAGAAGTCACCTTATGTTTATATAACAAAAGATACCTCCCTCACCCTATCATTTAGGAAACTTAATCAAGAGTTTTAGAAGCTTTGTGCCAGAAATAGGACACAAGGCCAATAACATAGATTATTATTTACATATTTCCTATAAACCAAAACTATGACAATATCAAAAATAATTTTTCAAGGTTGATTAAATTAAGGACCTTGAGGTGAAGATTTAACCCTGAATTTTTTAGATAGGCTTAACCCAGTAGCATATATTCCTAAAAAATCATATACTTTCCTGACTGTGGTCAGAAAGAAGCAATCGTCAGAGAGATGTTATGTTGCTGAAAGTCTCATTTGTTACCATTTATGCCATTTCCTACTATCATGAAAACATTATATTGATACCTATCACTTACTGTAATGGCTCCCCAAAGATATCTATATCCTAATTTCCAGAAACTGTGAATACATTAAAGTATATGGCAGAAGAAGAGTATAAGTGCTGTTGTTTTGTTTAGTCACTAACTTGTTTTCAACTCTTATGCAACCTCATGAACTGTAGGCCACCAGCCTCCTCTGTCCATGGGATTTCCCAAGCAAGAATACTGGAATGGTTTGCCATTTCTTCCTCCAGGGGATCTTCTAGACCCAGGGATCAAACCCACATCTCCTGCAAGTCTCCTGCCTTCTCTCTTTGTAGGTTTCACTTTTCTGAAGTAAGTGACTCTAATATAATTTCTTATTTTCTTTGGTGGAATTGCAGTCAAATATGAATAAACCAGGCATACAAAGATAACTCTATTCTTGTTAAAAATCATGTTTTCTCATGAACCTTTTACAAACATCAACTCTGACAAAGCAAAACTGATTAGCTTTTAAATCCATGTTGTTTCTGGGTTTTGGTCTCCTTTGTGTGTTTCCTTTCTCTTTTGAAAGTCCTACAGTTTCCCCACCCCTTGTCACATTGATCCGTCATCTATCTCTATCAATCTATCTGATTTATATAATGTTATTCTTATTTAAAACTATACTAGAATAAGCCTAGATAGAAAATTACAAAATTAAAATGAATTATTTTTGTTTTTAAAAGAATATCTAAAAATATCTTTGATTTTCTATTAATATTCACTTATTCAAGCAAAAAGATAAACTTGACATTGTTTCTCTGCACTATTTTACACAATATACTCATAGTTAAGTGTATTCATAGACACAGAAGAGAAAAATTAAATGTCAAATATATACTTAAAATAAATATTGAAGGATATTCTTTAGATTTTTTAAATGGTAAAATTATAATATGTCATATATTATGCATAAATACAAACTCACGTATATACAGTCACTAAATTAGTTTCTGAGAAACATTTGTTTAGAGCTTGTTCATAAAGATTAGAAGAACAGACTCCAGATTCAGGCTGTTAGCCTAAAATCTTTGTCCTAACCCTGACTTGTTCTTTGATTTAGAAGAAGTTCCTATATGTTCTCTCCATGACTTGATTCTTTATTGAGTTATTTGGAGAATTAAGTGAGAACATGCATTGTCTTCAGAACATTATAAACACATAATAAATGAAAGCTGTCATAAACTATTCTGTAAAAAGAGTAAAATAGAGTAAAATAGCAGTTGAAACAGATATTAAATGTAGACAGTGATGATAAACTGATAAATGAAGAGACAAGAAGGATTTAAAAATCATGTTTTTTTCACTAGAGTGGCATATGAAACTAATATGATGTGGCATAATATATTAATCTGCCTTAGAATCAAAATAAGTATTACTGTGCTATTTACCATCAATAAAGAAATAGCACAAATTCCTTAGAAATAATGAAAATTCAAAACCTATCCAGATAAAACTGCTTTTGTATTGATGTCACCTCTAGGGATATGTTTTAAATTGAAATTCTTGTTTTTGATTACTCTGATATTATTGTTCATTGGAATGAACATGAGAAATGGCTCATCAAAGACATATAAAATTTTTTAAAGATTGGAATTTAAAACCCATCCCTGGAGCTTATCTTAATATTGAAGCAATTTCATTGCTAGGGTTTGATTTTAAGGCCACATGGCTTTTAAATTAGAATTGTTTCATATTGGTTTTACAATAAAACTGGAGAACTGAATATAGTTCTACACTGATGCTGAGACTGTGAAATTCAGATTTTTCAATGGGAATACAAATTAATGTTATATACATACTCCCATATTTTCCTAATGAACCTTATTTTTATTTTAATATTTATGTGTATAATAATGATTAATCCAACCAGTCCATTCTAAAGGAGATCAGCCCTGGGAAGGAATGATGCTAAAGCTGAAATTCCAGTACTTTGGCCACCTCATGCGAAGAGTTGTCTCATTGGAAAAGACTCTGATACTGGGAGGGATTGGGGGCAGGAGGAGAAGGGGACGACAGAGGATGAGATGGCTGGATGGCATCACCGACTCAATGGACATGAGTTTGAGTGGACTCTGGGAGTTGGTGATGGACAGGGAGGCCTGGTGTGCTGCAATTCATGGGTTCGCAAAGAGTCAGGCATGACTGAGTGACTGAACTGAACTGAACTGAACTGAAAGGAATTAAGGATATATATGGTAGTTTTGTAAAATACTGGATTTAAAAAAATTTATATACCTGGTATCTCCAATAACATTTTTATTTCAAATTGCTTAATTTTGAAGGGCTATATAAAACATCTAAGAGAGATCTATTAAATCTAAGCTGCCTTTTCTAAATCCAGCTTGAACATCTAGAAGTTCATGGTTCATATACTGTTGAAGCCTGGCTTGGAGACTTTTGAGCATTACTTTGCTAGTATGTGAAATAAGTGCAATTGTGTGGAAGTTTGAGCATTCTTTGGCATTGCCTTTCCTTGAGATTGGAATGAAAACTGACCTATTCCAGTCTGGTGGCCACTGCTGAGTTTTCCATATTTGTTGGCATATTGAGTGCAACACTTTCACAGCATCATCTTTTAGGATTTGAATTGCTCAACTGGAATTCCATCGCCTTTAATAGCTTTGTTCATAGTAATATTTGACTTCACATTCCAGGATGTCTGGTTCTAGGCCAGATCGTGATTATTTGGATCATGAAGATATTTTTTGTACAGCTCTTCTGTGCACACTTGCACCTCTTCATAATATCTTCTGCCTCTATTAGGTCAATACCACTTCTCTCCCTTATTATGCCCTTCTTTGCATGAACTATTCCCTTGGTATCTCTAATATTCTTGAGATCTCTAATATTTCCTAGTCTATTGTTTTCCTCTATTTCTTTGCATTGATCACTGAGGAAGGCTTTCTCATCTTTCCTTGCTTTTCTTTGGAATTCTGCACTCAAATGGGTATATCTTTCCTTTGCTCTTTAGCCTTTTGCTTCTCTTCTTTTCAAAGCTATTTGTAAGGCCTCCTCAGACAACCATTTTGTCATTTTGCATTTCTTTTTCTTGGGGATGGTCTTGCTCCCTGTCTCCTATACAATGTCATGAACCTCTGTCCATAGTTCTTCACGCACTCCGTCTATCTTATCCCTTGACTCTATTTGTCACTTCACTGTATAATCATAAGGGATTTGATTTAGGTCATACCTGAATGGTCTAGTGGTTTTCCCCACTTTCTTCAATTTAAGTCTGAATTTGGCAATAAGGAGTTCACGATCTGAGCCACAGTCAGCTCCTGGTCTTGTTTTTGCTGACTGTATAGAGCTTCTCCATCTTTGGCTGCAAAGAATATAATCAATCTGATTTTGGTATTGACCAACTGGTGATGTCCAGTGATGTGTAGAATCTTCTCTTGTGTTGTTGAAAAAGGGTATTTGCTGTGACCAGTGTGTTCCCTTGGCAAAACTCTGTTAGCCTTTGCCTTATTCATTCTGTACTCCAAGGCCAAACTAGACTGTTAGTCCAGGTATTTCTTGACTTCCAACTTTTGCATTCCAGTCCCCTATAATGAAAAGGACATCTTTTGGGGGTGTTAGTTCTAGGAGGTCTTGTAGGTGTTCATAGAACTGATCAACTTCAGCTTCTTCAGCATTGTTGGTTGGGGCAACAACTTGGATTACTGTTATATTGAGTGGTTTGCCTTGGAAGTGAAAAGAGATCATTCTGTCATTTTTGAGATTGCATCCAAGTACTGCATTTAGGACTCTTTTGTTGACTATGTTGGCTACTCCATTTCTTCTAAGGGATTCTTGCCCACAGTAATAGATGTAGTGGTCATCCGAGTTAGATTCATCCATTCCAGTTCATTTTAGTTTGCTGATTCTGAAAATGTCATTGTTCACTCTTGCCATCTCTTGTTTGACCACTTCCAAATTGCCTTGATTCATGGACCTAATATTCCAGGTTCCTATGCAGTGTTGCTCTTTACAGCATTGTACTTTACTTCCACCACCAGTCACATCCACAACTGGGTGTTGTTTTTACTTTGGCTCCATCTCTTCATTCTTTCTGGAGTTATTTCTCCACTGATCTCCAGTAGCATCTACTGACCTGGAAAGTTCATCTTCAGTGTCCTATCTTTTTGCCTTTTCATACTGCTTCCTTCAGAACAGTATGAAAAAGCAAAAAGTATGTGGTACAGTTGCACTCATATTATACACAGAAGTTATGATGTTTTAAGTAAAGTACATGATTTTATTTAATTTATATTTTAAGAACATTTCTGTAACTAATCTATGAGCATAGTCTGTGAGAATATGGGGAGTAAGGAAAGCCATTGAAGAAGCTACTGAGATGACCAGAAGTAGAGAAGTAAAATCATGAAAAAAAAATTTGTTTTTGTGAAATCAGAGCTCAACTGACAGCTTATTTGAGATGATATAACCTTGTAAAAGGAGGGGTAAGAATTGAGACATCAAACTCAATATTTTGTCACAAAAAGATGTATTTCTACAATACTGAGAAATACCCTTCTTTTCTCTTGTTTTTTTAATTTTTCTTCTTTTGAATGACCTTTCAAATTGAATTCTGACTTAGTGGCCACAATTTACTGACACTTCCAGTACAGACAAAAGAACATTCAGAGTAGTACAAGACTGGATACACAGGAAAGCAATAGTTCTTAAATTTATTAAAATTAGCCTTGCTGTTTGGTAATTGTTTTACATTGGGGTTTCCAATACTTGGGCAAATTAACCTCCCTCACCTTCTGCTTCATTACCTATAATGCTGAGATATAAAGGGCAACATTTCAGAGAGTTTTTTTTTTTTTTAGCATTAAACTAAATAATAATGATATAACACAGTGTAGGGTAATAGGAAGAACAACAAATATCAATAAGGCTACTACTTTTATATCACTATGGGGTTTCCCCAGTGTCTCAGAGTGTAAAGAATCCACCTGCAAGGCAGGAGACTTGCAGGAGATGTGGGTTTGATCCCTGTGTCTAGACGATCCCCTGGAGGAGGAAATGGCAAACCATTCCAGTATTCTTGCTTGGGAAATCCCATGGACAGAGGAGGCTGGTGGCCTACAGTTCATGAGGTTGCATAAGAGTTGAAAACAAGTTAGTGACTAAACAAAACAACAGCACTTATACTCTTCTTCTGCCATATACTTTAATGTATTCACAGTTTCTGGAAATTAGGATATAGATATCTTTGGGGAGCCATTACAGTAAGTGATAGGTATCAATATAATGTTTTCATGATTTTGATAATAATCCCTACATATGAATAGAGATGCCTTTTAAAAAATCATTTCAATTTGAATTTTCCTTTTGTTTTTGAAAGATAGTGAGACATGCCTTTTAATCCACAATATAGGTTGTAAACTCTTACGAAAATAATAGTTGACACTAAGGGTTGGTGGCAAAATACTGAAATGGCAGGGCTTAAACTTAAACCTGGGATTTCATAGTACATGTTTATCATGCTACAACTAATGAGATTTACTCATTTTTCTTATAGTTTAATATAGACAAATTATCTATTAGTATTCCCTTTTATTGGAAAAATTGTGAAATGTAATTAAACAAGCAATTATTTTTGACCAAGATAACTAACATAAAAGAGAAGAAAGTTTCAATTTCTGTGAATCACATGCAAAATCTACTCTGATCACAGTTCAAATCCTTGTTTAAAATTCCCTACTCAGGATTTAACCTTATTATTTTACCATTTTAGCACATTTAAAACAGAACGGTTTACCCCATTTTTCACTCATATTGAACTATGTTCAAATACTGTTCACAATTTGGGTTTCTCAAACAGGTACATATAGGAGTCAATGGTTTGATGAGTGGAAGTGGGCAAAAGAAAAAGGCAAGAACTTTATTTTTCTGCAAGGTTAATTTTAGACAAAATTTTGGCAAAGTATCACTTTCATGTTAAAACTGAAGGGATATTTCATGAAATACGATGTAATAATTATGAGTTTTCTTGAGAGTGTCTCTTAATAAAATATGTGCTTATAATGTGGCCAATTTATGTTGTAATTTTGAGAATTATGTCTAGGCATATGTTTATTCTTCCCTATTCAGATATGCAGATGACACCACCCTCGTGACAGAAAGTGAAGAGGAACTAAAAAGCCTCTTGATGAAAGTGAAAGAGGAGAGTGAAAAAGTTGGCTTAAAGCTCAACATTCAGAAAACAAAGATCATGGCATCTGGTCCCATCACGTCATGGGAAATAGATGCGGAAGCAGTGGAAACAGTGTCAGACTTTATTTTTGGGGGGCTCCAAAATCACTGTAGATGGTGACTGCAGCCATGAAATTAAAAGATGCTTACTCCTTGGAAGGAAAGTTATGACCAAACTAGATAGCATATTGAAAAGCAAAGACATTACTTTGCCAACAAAGGTCCATCTAGTCAAGGCTATGATTTTTCCAGTGGTCATGTATGGATGTGAGAGTTGGACTGTGAAGAAAGCTGAGCACCGAAGAATTGATGCTTTTGAACTGTGGTGTTGGAGAAGACTCCTAAGAGTCCCTTGGACTGCAAGGAGATCCAACAAGTCTATTCTGAAGGAAATCAGCCCTGGGATTTCTTTGGAGGGAATGATGCTAAAGCTGAAACTCCAGTACTTTGGCCACCTCATGCAAAGAGTTGACTCACTGGAAAAGACTCTGATGCTGGGAGGGATTGGGGGCAGGAGGAGAAGGGGATGACAGAGGATGAGATGGCTGGATGACATCGCGGACTGGATGGACGTGAGTCTGACTGAACTCCGGGAGTTGGTGATGGACAGGGAGGCCTGGCGTACTGCAATTCATGGGGTCGCAAAGAGTCGGACAGGACTGAGTGACTGAACTGAACTGAACTGATGGTATAGTGAAGTAAAGTGAAAGTGAAGTCGCTCAGTCATGTCCGACTCTTTGCCATCCCCTGGACTGTAGCCCTCCAGGCTCCTCCGTCCATGGGATTCTCCAGGCAAGAATACTGGAGTGAGTTGCCATTTCCTTCTCCAGATTTGAACTGATGGTATAGAAAAGGTTAAAAAACAAAACAAAACCCAAATAAACAAAAAGCAGATAAAATGCAAAAACCAAAATAAATTGCTTACAGGTATCAGAGATGGCTAACTCAAGATTGATGAAAAGGGCTATGATTCTGGAGGATAAGATTACAGTGATGAGTTAATCATGTGTACCCTGAGAATCCCCGGTGGCTTCTCTAAGTGGTCCTAAGAGGCTAAGAGTTTATGCTTTGTAGAAGCACAGAACTACTCCTGCAGGGACAGAGAAAAATAAAGGACATTTTTGAAGTCTTGCAGTTAAAATGCTTTCTTTTCAAAACATTTTTAAATTATGTGCAGCATAGAGGTCTAAAATCTAAGCTGACTGGAACTCTGGCAGGCTTGCAGCCCTGAAAAGGCAAAGACGACCTTTGAGCATCCCTAAGGGCATAACCCAGAGAAGGCAATGGCACCCCACTCCAGTACTGTTGCCTGGAAAATCCCATGGATGGAGGAACCTGGTAGGCTGCAGTCCAAGGGGTCTCTAAGAGTTGGATACGACTGAGCGACTTCACTTTCACTTTTCCCTCTCCACTTTCATGCATAGGAGAAGGAAATGGCAACCCACTCTAGTGTTCTTGCCTGGAGAATCAAAGGGACAGGGGAGCTGGTGGGCTGCCATCTATGGGGTTGAACAGAGTTGGACAGGACTGAAGCCACTTAGCAGCAGCAGCAAGGGCATGACCCAGATGCAAACACTAGGATCTCAGCTGGAACTCTGAGATCTACCTAATAGTAGCTCATTTTTATCACTAATTAACTTCAGGAAATGAGCTCCCAAATCTCTCTAATTAGTAAAGGAAATAAAGAACAACGTCTAGAGGAAGATCACTTTATATAGAACCAGAACATTTACCCAAAGTGGCTGGTACAAAATAAAAAATTCAAAGTGCTAGCAGGGTCATATGACCCATTTTGTACAACATACTCTCTTTTTTTTTTTATTTTTTTTTTACAACATACTCTCTAATTACACATATATGTACAGCCAAGATTTTAAAATACAGTTAATATAGTAAAGAAAACAGAGGACATGCCACTGTTTCAAAACTAGTTAAAAATATGGAGAAAATTGAGTATAGGAATGCATTAAAAGTACAAATGGAAATTCTAGATTTGAAAAATACATATTTAAAATCAAAATTCAAAAAGAGGGTTAGCAAGAATTATGGGATAGAATGGAATTATTGACACTTAGTTCAGTTCAGTTCAGTCACTCAGTCGTGTCCGACTCTTTGCGACCCCATGAATCGCAGCACGCCAGGCCTCCCTGTCCATCACCAACTCCCGGAGTTCAGTCAGACTCACGTTCATCGAGTCAGTGATGCCATCCAGCCATCTCATCCTCTGTCGTACCCTTCTCCTCCTGCCCCCAATCCCTCCCAGCATCAGAGTCTTTTCCAATGAGTCAACTCTTTGCATGAGGTGGCCAAAGTACTGGAGTTTCAGCTTCACCATCATTCCCTCCTGGAATGGGTGAATTTACCTCAGATGACCATTATATCTACTACTGCGGGCAGGAATCCCTCAGAAGAAATGGAGTAGACATCATGGTCAACAAAAGAGTTCGAAATGCAGTACTTGGATGCAATCTCAAAAATGACAGAATGATCTCTGTTCATCTCCAAGGCAAACCATTCAATATCACAGTTATCCAAGTCTATGCCCCAAACAGTAACGCTGAAGAAGCTGAAGTGGAACGGTTTTATGAAGACCTACAAGATCTTTTAGAAGTAACACCCAAAAAAAGATGTCCTTTTCATTATAGGGGACTGGAATGCAAAAGTAGGAAGTCAAGAAACACCTGGAGTAACAGGTAAATTTGGCCTTGGAATGTGGAATGAAGCAGGGCAAAGACTAATAGAGTTCTGCCAAGAACATGCACTGGTCATAGCAAACACCCTCTTCCAACAACACAAGAGAAGATTCTACACATGGACAACACCAGATGGTCAACACTGAAATCAGATTGATTATATTCTTTGCAGCCAAAGAAGGAGAATCTCTATACAGTCAACAAAAACAAGACCGGGAGCTGACTGTGGCTCAGATCATGAACTCCTTATTGCCAAATTCAGGCTTAAATTGAAGATAGTAGGGACAACCGCTAGACCATTCAGGTATGACCTCAATCAAATCCCTTATGAGTATACAGTGGAAGTGAGAAATAGATTTAAGGGCCTATATCTGATAGATAGAGTGCCTGATGAACTATGGAATGAGGTTCATGACATTGTACAGGAGACAGGGATCAAGACCATCCCCACGGAAAAGAAATGCAAAAAAGCAAAATGACTTTCTGGGGAGGCCTTACAAACAGCTGTGAAAAGAAGAGAGGTGAAAAGCCAAGGAGAAAAGGAAAGATATAAGCATCTGAATGCAGAGTTCCAAAGAATAGCAAGAAGAGTTAAGAAAGCCTTCTTCAGCAATCAATGCAAAGAAATAGAGGAAAACAACAGAATGGGAAAGACTAGAGATCTTTTCAAAAAAAAAATAGAGATACTTTTCATGCAAAGATGGGCTTGATAAAGGACAGAAACAGTACAGACCTAACAGAAGCAGAAGATGTTAAGAAGAGGTGGCAAGAATACACAGAAGAACTGTACAAAAAAGATCTTCACGACCCAGATAGTCATGATGATTATCTTCTGTCATTAATCTAGAGCCAGACATCTTGGAATGTGAAGTCAACTGGGTCTTAGAAAACATCACTATGAACAAAGCTAGTGGAGGTGATGGAATTCCAGTTGAGCTATTTCAAATCCTGAAAGATGATGTTGTGAAAGTGCTGCACTCAATATGCCAGCAAATTTGGAAAACTCAGCAGTGGCCACAGGACTGGAAAAGGTCAGTTTTCATTCCAATTCCAAAGAAAGGCTATGCCAAAGAATGCTCAAACTACCACACAATTGCACTCATCTCACATACTAGTAAAATGATGCTCAAAATTCTCCAAGCCAGACTTCAGCAATATGTGCACCATGAACTTCCAGATGTTCAAGCCGGTTTTAGAAAAGGCAGAGGAACCAGAGATCAAATTGCCAACATCTGCTGGATCATGGAAAAAGCAAGAGAGTTCCAGAAAAACATCTATTTCTGCTTTATT
>NW_024070196.1:25772318-25855003 GCF_014754425.2 Oryx dammah
AAAGGAGTACGTCAAGGCTGTATATTGTCACCCTGCTTATTTAACTTCTATGCAGAGTACATCATGAGAAACGCTAGACTGGAGGAAACACAAGCTGGAATCAAGATTGCCAGGAGAACTATCAATAACCTCAGATATGCAGATGACACCACCCTTATGGGAGAAGGTGAAGAGGAGCTAAAAAGCCTCTTGATGAAAGTGAAAGAAGAGTGTGAAAAATTTGGCTTAATGCTCAACATTCAGAAAATGAAGATCATGGCATCTGGTCCCCTCACTTCATGGGAAATAGATGGGGAAACAGTGGAAACAGTGTCAGACTTTATTTTTGGGGGCTCCAAAATCACTGCAGATGGTGATTGCAGCCATGAAATTAAAAGACGCTTACTCCTTGGAAGAAAAGTTATGACCAACCTAGATAGTATATTCAAAAGCAGAGACATTACTTTGCCGACTAAGGTCCTTCTAGTCAAGGCTATGGTTTTTCATGTATGGATGTGAGAGTTGGACTGTGAAGAAGGCTGAGCACTGAAGAATTGATGCTTTTGAACTGTGATGTTGGAGAAGACTCTTGAGAGTCCCTTGGACTGCAAGGAGATCCAACCAGTCCATTCTGAAGGAGATCAGCCCTGGGATTTCTTTGGAAGAAATGATGCTAAAGCTGAAACTCCAGTACTTTGGCCACCTCACGTGAAGAGCTGACTCACTGGAAAAGACTCTGATGCTGGGAGGGATTGGGGGCAGGAGAACTGGACGACAGAGGATTAGATGGCTGGATGGCATCGCGGACTCGATGGACTTGAGTCTGAGTGAACTCCGAGAGATGGTGATGGACAGAGAGGCCTGGCGTGCTGCGATTCATGGGGTAGCAAAGAGTCGGACATGACTGAGCGACTGAACTGAACTGATCATTTCCTCTAAAGTAATCCCACTAAAGACAAATAAATAAAAATAATCCAAATTTAAAGGAAGATCAAAAAAAGAATACAAATCTAAGAAAGGAAAACAATGTGGGAGGTGGTATAAGTCAAATGAAGAGGGACTGTTCTTAATATGTCAGGAAAAATAGTAAAACTTTGATAGGAATATATTGGAAAGCGTCTTCATTGCTTTGGGCAAGGTAAATATTTATCAGTACAAGAAAAATGTAAATAATTTCAATATAGAATTTAATAACATCATTCTTAAAATTGATCTTCTATAACTATAAATATATAATGACCACTATATAATTCATTTTAATATGACCTCTTTTGATAAAATCTAAAGAGATTATTTCATTTTATGTTTCAAATGTCACAATGTTTTGGTTTTGAATCTGTTAAAAGGACCCTCAAAATTTTCTGGTATATAATTGTATGTAACAGATACAAATGCAGGCTGATACATTTTTATTGTATTCTTGATTCAAATTTGCCCTATGTAGAATTATTATTGATGGTATGATTTTTCCAAAATAGTGAGAATTTCTGGTAAATATTTTTCTTATTTTCAATATTAGGTACAACTCTGGAAATATCAGTGAATATTAAATCTATTTAAAATAAGTTTGCATCTATGAATAGAGTTACTTTAGGCTCTGATAATTTGTTCAAGGCACAGGACAATTATGTGGGACCTGCTGAAAGCCAGGACATCTAATACCTCAAAGATAAATGTCCACAGGAATAAATATTTGTTGGGTCCCTTCAATCATAAGGACAACAAAATGCAAACTCAAACTTCAGATGATCTGTAGGACATGGAAACTCTCTTCCTCTCCCACCCCACACACATGCTGAGAATCACTGTCTCTAGCAATGCCTTCACACTTGCTGAGTCACTTCATTCGTTGTGACCCCATGGATTGTAGGCTGGCAGGCTCCTCTATCTGTGGGATTCTATAAGCAAGAATACTGGAGTGGGTTTTCATTCCCTTCTCAGAGAATCTTCCTGACCTAGCGATTAAACTCTTGTCTCCTGTGGATCCTAATTGCAGGCAGATTCTTTCCTGCTGAGACACCGGGGGAAGAGCATCTATAAGGATATTTTAGGGCAATTTTCAAGAAGCTAGAGTCAGTTCAGTCACTCAGTCATCTCTAACTCTATGTGACCCCATGGAGTGCAGCATGTCAGGCCTCCCTGTTCATCACCAACCCCCGGAGATTACTCAAACTCATGTCCATGGCGTCGGTGATGCCATCCAACCATCTCATCCTCTGTCATATCCTTCCCCTCCCATCTTCAGTCTTTCCCAACATTAGGGCCTTTTCCAGTGAGTCAGTTCTTCGCATCCGGTGGCCAAATTATTGGAGCTTCAGCTTCAGCATCAGTCCTTCCAAGGAATATTCAGGACTGATTTCCATTAGGATGGATTGGTTGGATCTCTTTGCAGTCCAAGGGACTCTCAAGAGTCTTCTCCAACACCACAGTCAAAAGCATCAATTCTTTGGCTCTCAGCTTTCTTTATAGTCCAACTCTCACACTCATACATGACTGACTACTGTAAAAACTATCAAAGACAAAGTAAAGTCGCTCATCCATGTCAGACTCTTTGAGACCCCATGGACTGTAACCTACCAGGCTCCTCTGTCCATGGGATTTTCCAGGCAAGAGTACTGGAGTGGGTTGGCATTTCCTTAGACTAAATGGACTAATGCCTCTGGTTTTTAATATGCTATCTATGTTGGTCATAGCTTTTCTTCCAAGGAGCAAGTGTCTTTTAATTTCATGGCTACAGTCACCATCTGCAGTGATTTTGGAGCCCAAGAAAATAAAGTGTGTCACTGTTTCCATGGTTACCTCATGCATTTGCCTTGAAATTATGGGACTGAATGCCATGATCTTAGTTTTCTGAATATTGAGTTTTAAGCCAACTTTTTCACTCTCCTCTTTCACTTTCATCAAGAGGCTCTTTAGTTCTTCACTTTCTGCCATAAGGGTGGTGTTATCTGCATATCTGAGGTTATTGTTATTTCTCTGGGCAATCTTGATTTGAACTTGTGCTTCATTCAGTTTGGCATTTCACCTGATGTACTCTTCCTGTAAGTTAAATAAGCAGGGTGCCAATATACAGCCTTGATGTGCTCCTTTCCTGATTTGGAACCAGTCTGTTGTTCCATGTCCCATGTCCTTCTCCTTCTAGCTAAAATAGAAGTACATGAAGCTAAAGAAGATGTAATTTTCCAATCATCATCTTTTAATCTTCTGTCTTTAAATTCATCTTCAATCATTCAAAAGATTATTTTAGATGTATACTGAAAATGTGACCTCATTCTAAACAAACTTTAATCATTACCAACAAAATAAGATTGTTCACTTAGGCTACCAAAATAATACTGATTCCCTGCTTCTGATTTTATTTGCTTCCCATTGAATCTCCTGATTCATTTTGCATAAACCAAGAGAAAATTAAAAAAAAATACAGTTTGTCACTTCTCTACTTTTATATTAGAAAATCTTTTCTTCCACTTGGCATGAAATGAATTCATTAAAAAAAAACACAAAAATTTGAGTATAGTTGATTTACATTGTTTTTTTAGTGTAGGGTGTAGAACAGTGAATCATATATACACACACACACACACTCACACACATATATCCACCCTTTTTTTAGATTGTTTTCCTATATAGGATGAATTCTTTACTTGAAACAGAATTTGCAACAAGACCTAACTGCTGTAAAGTTCTAACCTTATATCCCCCACTTTTCATCATTAGCCAGTGGTTTGGTCATCAAACTCTCCACACAAGCACAAGGTTAAAGAATCTCAGGATGCCCCCTGCTCATTCCCTCCCCCACCCCCAGCTTCCTGAAATGTGCTGTCCTAATGTACACAACATGGCTGGATCTTGTTTGATTCTGATCTGGTCAAATAACATCTCTTCAATTTAAACCAGCAGTCAGTCCACTCAGCGTGCATGGTTTTCACTCACAGAACTTTTACTGAAACTGTTTTGTGTGTCTGTTTATTCTTCTATTATATTTTCTCCTATAGATGCACTATCCAGAAAGCAGGGAAATTTTCTGATTTTAATCTATTGCACCTCTGGTACCTAAAATACTCCCAGTAAATATTATGCAATCAATGTGTTGAATCCATCAACAAACTATCTAACAGTCTCCTTCCTCTAAACTTTAGGAAAAAATAGTTAAATTCATTGAATACTCAGTGCTATAGAATATTTTCTTTGAAATGGTTTCCAATCTTCCTATTAAGAGAAGTTCTATTTTTTGTTTTCACACTTGGCTGCACAATATATCATTTTATGAGATCATAAAATAATATATATTTTCAGTCTCAAGAAGAATTTATCCCATCCTGAAACCCTTAGTCTGATAGCTATTGTTTTAATATTTGCTAAAGCAAATCTTCTAAGCTTCTACTATTGGAATTCTTTTAATGCTTTATTTGTATTCTTCTTTAAATGAGCAAAGGGAATAATCTATCCACAAAAGACTTATAGTAACTTGGCTGCCAATGGGAAAACAAATACTTTTAATAAAATATTGAGGTATGTTACTTTACATTTTGTGTTTGTGATCTGTAATATAAATATGCCTGCTTGGATATTGAGGAAAGAGAATACCTTAAAATTACCCTTAGGGTCATATACAGGTAATGCAAAGTCAATAAAATTGCTTTACTAACAATTTTGAGATTTCCTAAAAGGTTCTGGCACAGGAAGTTTTAAGTTTTCCATAAAATTAGAGAATTTATCCAATGCAAGGAAACTGAATCTATGAATCAGAAACCTGTGATATCAAAAACTTTGTGGTGTTCTAATCTTTACTTCATCATTTCACTTAGTGGAATTGTCACAGAGCTATAATTATTTAATCACCCAGCCATTGAACTGTCTTTCCTGTAAATAAAAAGTTCTACTTTTCTACAGAGATAAACTTATAAATTAAAGAACAAAAATCTTCAGAAAATAAAGAAACAGTATGGATGATACAATCTGTCAGTCTATTGCTTTTGGGTAGAGAAGCTCATAATTCAATACTTATTTACCAATGAACATATTTGGTATTGTGTTATTACTATTACTAAAGACCTGAAAATATATATTTGCGTGTGCATTTACATTGAGAAAACTACTTTGAAACAGAAAATCTACTGATAATTTCAATATTTATTATAGTACAAATGTTTATTTCCTTTTCTGATTTCTGCGTAGCTTCCCTGTGGATAGCAATTGTCTTTATGGAAACTGAATAACTTCATCACCACAAAGAACAATAAGAGAGGTAATTTCACATTTTCATTCTTTGTTTTATTACTGGTTTACAGCTTAGAATTAGTATGTCCATGCTTTATGCCAAAACTGTTTGCTTATATGTTTGTATTTTTGTTATTGGACAGCAAAATTTCAGAAATTCATGTGTATTGTGAGCTTCTTTATCTTTTTATAAAAATTTTATTTTATTATTATTATTATTTTTACTTTACAATACTGTATTGGTTTTGCCATACATTAGCATGAATCCACAATGGGTGTACATTGAGTTCCCAATCCTGAACCCCCTTCCCACCACCCTCCCCATATCATCTCTCTGGGACCTTCTTTAAAATATGTGTCCAAACTTAACAATTAGACTATTGTTTTCTCAGGAAATAAAGACCTACAGTAGGTACACATACTTTAGCTCATGGTGTGTGTGTGTGTGTGTGTTTTCATTACTGCAAGGTTTTAGTCATCGTTTTCTTTTTATGTGGGTGTGTACTTAGTTGCTCAGTTGTGTCTGACTCTTTGCAACTCCATGGACTGTAGCCTGCTACTCTCCTCAGTCCATGTAATTCTCCAGGCCAGAATACTGGAGTGGGTAGCTGTTTCCTTCTCCAGGGAATCTTCCCAACCCAGGGATCAAACCCAGAGCTCCGACATTGCAGGCAGACTCTACCAGCTGAACTACCAGGGAAACTCTTTCTTTTTATTTCATATGTTAAATGATGATGAAATTACATGGCAACAGTCACATTTTAATTACAATTTTAATGCATAATAAGAAAATACTGCTTTGAAGATATGCTGCTTAAATATATCAATAGTAAGTCAGTACTTTGGCCACCTCCTGAGAAGAGTTGACTCATTGGAAAAGACTCTGATGCTGGGAGGGACTGGGGGCAAGAGGAGAAGGGGACAACAGAGGATGAGATGACTGGATGGCATCAGTGACTCGATGGATGTGAGTTTCAGTGAATTCCGGGAGTTGGTGATGGACAGGGAGGCCTGGTGTGCTGCGATTCATGGGGTCGCAAAGAGTCAAACATGACTGAGCGACTGAACTGAAAGCATATATTGTTTTTGATGAGTTTAAATTATTAGTAATTAATATATAATATATAATAAATTATTTATTTTAAAAGACTATGCTTAGAGACTAAAGAGAAAAATGATTTATATTTAAATTAAATTATTTAATATAATTTAATAAATATGTATGTTATAGTTTATAAATTAAACATGAAATAACTGCAGTCCACGGGGTTGTGAAGAGTCAGACACGACTGAAGTGACTTAGCAGCAGCAACTTTCCACAGTTATCAGTGGAAAAAACAGTAATTTTTGTTTCATATATATTAGCTACATTTTTTGACTCCCTGGAGATGACTCAATATCATAAAAACAATTTTTTATGATTGTTTGATGTATAACTACAAACAAACATTCAAGTTTTAGGAATGTAATATTTCATCAGTTGGTCACATGCTAAATAAGTTTGAATTAACTTTAAAATTTTACTTTAGTTGCATTTGGAAAAAACTTATATTCTAAGTAATTAGATATTTATTGGTATGTATTTGAATTATGGCAGCGTGCAATTTTCAATGAAGAAAAGTAATCTGACCATATACTGTCCTGCATAAGACTACTAATTAATCAGTAAACCAGAAAACAAACTTGAAATAGTTCATACATTAAAAGTCATACAAAAAAGTCTACTTAAAAAATAAGCATTTTAAAAATGTTATCTCAATGTAAGGCTTTCAGGAACTTTCTAAAAACTTCTTTGAAGATCTAAATTTCAGGAAAGCAAGCTTATTTCATAACTGCTTTGGAATGTTGCTATTATAATAATGCTCAGCTGACAAACAATTTGTTAGTGAAGGTTTTCATCAGCATCCCTACCTCCCAATACATATTTTCTTACACAAAAAGATAAATGTGCAAGTCACATCTCAAACTGTTTCCACTACTAAGATAATAAATCTTTAATTTAATTCTCCATTCAGGTTTCTAGGTTCATTTAGTTTCTAAGAGAAACCCCAGTAAGATGGTAGGTGCTGAGAGAGGGCACCACAGGGCAGACAAACAGAAACCACAATCAGAAAAAATGAACCAATCTAATCACATGGACTACAGCCTTGAATAACTCAATAAAACTAAGCCATGCTGTGTAGGGCCACCCACGATGGACAGGTCATAGTGGAGAGTTCTGACAAAATGTGGTCCACTGGAGAAGGGAATGGCAAAACACTTCAGTGTCCTTGCCTTGAGAACCTCATGAGCAGTACGAAAAGGCAAAAAGATCGAACACTGAAAAATGAACTCCCCAGGTCAGTAGATGGCCCAAAATGCAACTGGAGATCAGTGCAGAAATAACTCTAGAAAGAATGAAGAGACACAGCCAAAGCAAAAACAACACCCAGTTGTGGATGTGACTGGTGGTAGAAACAAAGCCTGATGCTGTAAAAAGCAATACTGCATAGAAACCTGGAATGTTAGATCCATGAATCAAGGCAAATTGGAAGTGGTCAAACAGGAGATGGCAAGATTGAACAAAGATGTTTTCAGAACAGAGAACTAAAATAGACTGGAATGGGTGAATTTCATTTAGATTACCATTATATCTACTACTGTGGGCAAGAATCCCTTAGAAGAAATGGAATAGCCATCATAGCCAACAAGAGAGTCTGAAATGCAGTAATTGGATGCAATCTCAAAAATGACAGAATGATCTCTGTTCATTTCCAAGGCAAACCATTCAATATCACAGTAATCCAAGTCTATGACACAACTAATAATGCTGAAGAAACTTAAGTTGAACCGTTCTATGAACACATACAAGACCTTTTAGAAATAATACTCCCCAAAACAGTCCTTTTCATTATAGGGGGCTAGAATGCAAAAGTAGAAAGTCAAGAAACACATGGAGTAACAGTCTAATTTGGCCTTGGAATACAGAATGAGCAGGGCAAAGGCTAATAGACTTTTGCCAAGAAAACACACTGGTCACAGCAAACATCCTCTTCCAACAACATAAGTGAAGACTACACACGGACATCACCAGTTGGTCAATACCAAAATCAGATTGATTATATTCTTTGCAGCCAAGGATGGAGAAATTCTATACAGTCAGCAAAAGCAAGACTGGGAGCTGACTGTAGCTCAGATCATAAACTCCTTATTCACAAATTGAGACTTAAATTGAAGAAAGTAGGGAAAACCACCAGGTCATTCAGGTATAATCTAAATCAAACCCCTTACGATTATACACAGGAAGTGAGAAATAGATTTAAGGGACTAGATCTGACAGACAGAGTGTCTGATGAATTATGGATGGAGGTTAATGACGTTGTACAAGAGACAAGGAGCAATATATCCCCAAGAAAAAGAAATGCAAAAAAGCAATATAGCTGTTTGAGGAGGGCTTACAAATAGCTGTGAAAAGAAAAGAAGTGAAAAGCAAAGGAGAAAAGGAAAGATATACCCATTTTAATACAGAATTCTAAAGAATAGCAAGGGGAGATTTAAAAAAAAGCCTTCCTCAGTTATCAGTGCAAAGAAATAGAGGAAAACAATAGAATGGGAAAGACTAGAGAGCTCTTCAAGAAAATTAGAGATACCAAGGGAACATGTTATGCAAAGATGGCCTCAATAAAGGACAGAAATGGTATGGACCTAACAGAGGCAGAAGATATTAAGAAACGGGGGCAAGAATACACAGAAGAACTGTACAAAAAAGATCTTCATGACCCAGATAATCACGATTGTGTGATCACTCACCTAGAGCCAGATATCCTGGAATGTGAAGTCAAGTGGGCCATAGGAAGCATCACTGCAAACAAAGTTAGTGGAGGTGATGGAATTCGAGTTGAACTATTTCAAATCCTAAAAGATGGTGCTGTGAAAGTGCTGTATTCATTATGCCAGCAAATTTGAAAAACTTAGCAGTGGCCACAGGACTGAAAAAGATCAGTTTTCATTCCAACCTCAAAGAGAGCCAATGCCAAAGAATGCTCAAACTACTGCACAATTGCACTCATCTCACATGCTAGTAAAGTAATGCTCAAAATTCTCCAAGCCAGGCTTTAGCAATACATGAACTGTGAACTTCATATGTTCAAGCTGGTTTTAGAAAAAGCAGAGGAACCAGAGATCAAATTGCCAACATCTGCAGGATCATCAAAAAAGTAACAGAGTTCCAGGAAAACATCTATTTCGGCTTCATTAACTATGTCAAAGCCTTAGACTGTGTGAATAAAAATTAACAGGAAAATTCTGAAAAAGATGGGAATACCAGACCACCTGACTGCCTCTTGAGAAATCTGTATGCAGGTCACGAAGCAACAGTTCATACTTGACATGGAACAACAGACTGGTTCCAAATAGGAAAAGGAGTACATCAAGGCTGTATAATGGCACCCTGCTTATTTAACTTATATGAAGAGTACATCATGAGAAATTCTGGGCTGGATGAAGCACAAGCTGGAATCAAGATTACCAGGAGAAATCTCAATAACCTCAGATATGCAGATGATACCACCCTTATGGCAGAAAGTGAAAAAGAGCTAGAGAGCCTCTTGATGAAAGTGGAAGAGGAGAGTGAAAATTTTGGCTTAAAACTCAACATTCAGAAAACTAAGAATCATGGAATCCTGTCCCATCACTTCAAGGCAAATAGAAGGGGAAACCATGGAAACAGTGGCTGACTTTATTTTTTTGGGCTCCCAAATTACTGCAGATGGTGATTGCAGCCATGAAATTAAAAGATGCTTACTCCTTTGAAGGACAGTTATGACCAACCTAGATAGCATATTGAAAAGCAGAGATATTACTTTGCCAACAAAGGTCCATCTAGTCAAGGTTATGGTTTTTCCAGTAGTCATGTATGGATGTAAGAGTTGGACTGTGAAGAAAGCTGAGTGCTGAAGAATTGATACTTTGAACTGTAGTGTTAGAGAAGACTCTTGAGAGTCCCTTGGACTGCAAGGAGATCCAACCAGTCCGTCCTAAAGGATATCAGTCCTGGGTGTTCACTGGAGGGACTGATGCTGAAGCTGAAACTCCAATATTTTACCCACCTGATGTGAAGAGTTGATTCATTGGAAAAGACCCTAATTCTGGGAGTGATTGGGAGCACGAGGAGAAGGGGACAACAGAGGATGAGATGGCTGGATGGCATCACCGACTTGGTAGACATGAGTTTGAGTGAGCTCCAGGAGTTGGTGATGGACAGGGAGGCCTGGCATGCTGTGATTCATGGAGTTGCAAAGAGTTGGACACGACTGAGAGACTGAAATGAACTGAACTGAACTGAACCTCTTGGAAGGAAAGTTATAACCAAACTAGATAGTACATTAAAAAGCAGAGAAATTACTTTGCCTATAAATGTCCGTCTAGTCATGTATGGATGTGAGAGTTGGATTATAAGGAAAGCTGAGCGCCGAAGAATTGAAGGTTTTGAACTGTGATGTTGGAGAAGACTCTTGAGAGTCCTTGGACTGCACGGAGATCCAACCAATCCATCCTAAAGAGATTAGTCCTCAGTTTTAATGGAAGTACTGATGTTGAAGCTGACACTCCAATACTCTGGCCACATAATGTGAAGAGCTGACTCAAATGAAAAGACCCTGATGCTGGGAAAGATGGAAGGCAGGAGGAGAAGGGGACGACAGAGGATGAGATGGTTGGATGGCATGACTGACTCAATGGACATGAGTTTGGGTAAACCTCAGGAGTCATTGATGGACAGGGAGTTCTGGCGTGCTGCGGTCCATGGAGTCACAAAAAGTCGGACACGACTTAGCTACTGAACTGAACTATAGTTTCTAAGAAATAGAGAGAAGTCTACATTTTATTACCTAAAGCATACAATGAATTGGTAAATAAAATTTCTACCCTCAGATCCAAGTGTAAAAACAGAAAATGTTTGGGTAAAGGATGAAAAATAATTTCAGCAGAGGCTGGAATATAACACAATTGTGGATAGAGTAGGGGCTTAATCTGAGAAAGATTCATAATGTTTCATATATTCCTGACTCCTCTTTGCCATTCATTTTCATATTGAACTTCCACAGCTGTCTTGTATTAACTTACTATAAAAATATTATGAAATTATCATGGAATTTTAATTCACATTTATAAATAAGTGAATAAATATATACTATATATGTGATACAACTCAGTGATGATACATTGTTTTAAGATGATTTTTATTTTATTAAATCATTAATTTTCATATCTGCATAAAGATATTTTTGCCTATTGAATCTAAAATGTATAGGAAATGCTCATAAACTGTTATTTGTTTGTAATTTTTGTACTGTGATTTTGAACACTAGGACTGTCAAACAAAATAATTGTTAGCTAAGGTGGTATTGTTAAGAGGAATAGCTGTAGTATTCGAAGAAGAAATTATTTAATCCTTTGAAAAATTTATTGAATATTCTAGCTCAAAATAAGGTTTGATTTTCCCCTCAATTCTGAATAATTGAGAAGTGATTTTCTTAAAGTATAATTATAAATAACAAAATATATAAGAAAAGCGTAGTTGAAAAGCCTGAGGACTCAATTATAGTGGTACAAATGTGATATGATAAAACTTGAATTACAGCCTAATTATTACTGCTTTATCTTGGAAATTGCTGACAAATCCTTTATACTTTTAACTTAAAAAAGAATAAAATTTAGAAACAATAAAGACATTTTGGCTCAAAAATATTGACAAAAACTATCTACTGGGCTCTGAAACATGAAATTAAACATAATTAAGTACAGCATAGATTTGTACTTGAAATATATATGTGGATCATAGTAAGAAATACATTTTCACTCATTAAATAGGATATTTGCAAATTCTGATTTTGCTCTCTATTTGATCTTTTTCTCATGAACATCTGTACCTTGGGATATGTGGATGTGTGTATGTACATGTGAATTATATTTATATAATTTCTAATATATAAGTATATAATGCTTATATGATCTATATGTTAAGTGTGTATATTAGAAATGGGATATCAGATATTCTCAGTAGTATATATCAAATGATTATACAGATAGAAATTCTTACACAATGTAGTTTTTCACTATTAACATGTGTGTGCATGCACACATATATATTTGATGGATTTGATGGATTTTTGGAAAATACTTTACCATTTATCGACAGAATATACAAGTTTTTCATCACCCTAGAAAGTTCTTTTAATAAAAACACTGTAGATGTATGCTGTATGATTTTAGGTATTTGAATTTATGATTCTACATGATATAAATTTTTCTTCACTGAAGTAGTAGATACTATTTGCTAATATTTGGATTGCCTTCCACTGTTAATTTCCAGTGAAAGACTGGTTTTAAACTTCTTTTGTAGAAGCTAAAAATCAGTGCATGTGAATTTATGATCTAGGTCCAAATGGCTTCAGTACCAGAGTTGAACCAGGAACTACAGTGACAAAAATGTGAAGATTCCATGTTAATAGACACAGTAAAAGCAGCAACAACCATTTTGCAGAGATAGCAGGGTAGCCACCAGTACTTAAGTGCTGGCAGTGTTGGTGGGCAATCAAGATGACTTTTACTCAGAATGTTCTGTCCTATGATTTTTCCTAAGTTCTGACTTTGTAGCTTCCCTTTGTTTTCTATTTCCCAACAGATCCCTCAATTCTTCTGGATGATTCTCTAAGCAAAATATGAAGTCCGTAAAATAATTTTGACTCAGATTAGTCAGTCATTTTTGTTGCTTGCTTTTAAGGACACCAGGTCATATAAATAGATTATGTATGTCTCTGTGGTGGGGGAAAAAGTCCACACATGTGCCAAAAGATAGTGAGAAAATATCTGTTTTGTAAAAGTTACACTACATCAAAACAACAACAACAAAAATGCACTCTTTATATGCAGGTAGCATGAAGACATAGGCAAAAGTTAGGGAACTAGATAGGAATAGAAAGAGAAAAACAATAACTGATCCTTTAGTACAACTGAAGATTCAATGTAGATTGGTTTCCTTGGGGAGAAATAATATTAAGGACCAACATATTAGCTTCAGGACTAGCTGGAATCATGTGTGCAAGAAAAAGCCAACTAAAGGGACATAATGAATTTCTTCAGTCCAAATTTTGGGGGAAAAGTGCTCTTGGTTAGTCACATATTATGAACAGATGTAAGGCATCTGTTGCTTACACCCGAGAAAGCTAATTAGCTAATTAAATTCTTAGGAGCAGGAAAACAAGCCTGAGGTACAAAATTCACCCCAACTGAGTGGTATGCTGTGGTACTTTAGGAGTAAGGAAAACAAGTGAAGATTTTATTTCAAGTCAAAAGAATTACAGAAGTAAACAAATGAAAAAAGATACTGTATTAGCAACAAGGAGAAGAATGCATATGTCCAAAGTTTTCTATTAATTGATTTATCACCTTAAATAAACATATCTAGTTGTTACGGGAAGCACACTGACTGAAACCACCCACCCTGGCCAGGAATAATAGTAACCATTTATGTGAGTTATTTTACGACAGGAAGTCCTGGTAAAGATCACAGAACTAACAAACCACCACCAAATGGAAGAGTTTGGAAACGGTCAAAAGGAGACACCATGTGTCCTTCCACCCTAGAATCCTTCTCATTGGCATCCATCTTGGCTGAGCAATGCATGCACCACCAGGAAGGACCCTGAGTCAGAATTATTGGCCAAAGACAACCCAGAAACTAATCCCATCACCATAAAACCCAAGACAGCAAGCCATATAGCAGAGCAGTTCTCCTGGATTCCCTTACCGTACTGCTCATGCAGAGTTGACTCATTGGAAAAGACTCTGATGCTGGGAGGGATTGGGGGCAGGAGGAAAAGGGGACAACAGAGGATGAGATGGCTGGATGGCATCACCGACTTGATGGACCTGAGTTTGAGTGAACTCCAGGAGTTGGTGATGGACAGGGAGGCCTGGTGTGCTGCGATTCATGGGGTGGCAAAGAGTCAGACACAACTGAGCAACTAAACTGAACTGAACTGAACTGAACTGCTCCACCCCAGTGCCCCTTTCCAATAAAGACTCTTGCTTTGTCAGCTAGTATGTCTCCTTAGAAAATTCTTCTCCAAGTGTTAACAAGAGCTCACTCTTGGGCCCTGGAAGGTGCTCCCCTTCCTGCAACATATTCATGGCAATATTGCTTTTTAAACTTAGACAGATTTTATTATATATTAGATCTTATTATATATATTATATATTAATAGCATTAATATGTAAAATGATAAATGTATGCCCCTCAATTGCACTAATATGCTAAAATAAAATTTCCCTTGATTGCTTGACATTCATTAGTGCATATGACCAGTTAATTTGGGCCAACAGGGTTAGTATTTCTATGTGCTCATGATTAGATTTTGTCTGCTGGTTCTACAGAAGTCATATTTATATGAACCATATTTCTTAATAAATCACATAATTAGGGCAAACACAGAATACCAAAATTACCTGAGTTACAAGGTCAAACTATATTTTACCTTAAAGTTCTTGATTGGATGCCTTTCTAACATAATTTTCTTTTATAAGATAAATATAAAAACATTTTTGTGTATTCCATGTAGACAGCATTTATCCTGTGCAGAAGGCACTGACTGAGAAACACTGAGCTACAATTTGAATTACATAAGTTTTGAAATATAGAAAATGTGTAGTTAATTTTGTGTTAGCTTCTACATGATTCCCAGATTTGTTAGGATTCCTAGCTATATATATATCTGAGTGTATCTATGAGGATGTTTCAGGAAGCATTTGACTACACAGACTGAGTAAAGGAGAAGGCCTTCAAGGTGGGTGAGCATCATCTAATTCATTGAGGGTCTGAATACAACGAAAAAAGTGGAGGAAGGGAGAATTCACTCTCTCTGCCTGACTGTCAAGCTGGGATGTCAGTCTTCTCCTGCTCTTGAACAAGACTTATACCATCAGTTCTACTGGTTCTCAGGCCCTCAGACTCAGACTAGAACTACATCATGGGCTTTCTTGGGTTTCCAGCCTGCAGATGGCATATTGTGAGCCTTTTTAGCCTCCATAATCAGGTGAGCCAATCCCCATAATCTCATGAAAACATATATCTATTTCAGTCTATCTATCAATCATCTACATATTTTGGTTGTTTCTCTGGAGAACCTTAAACACACTTGTAATTTTGTTTAAAAATATAATCTAACATTTAGCAGTGCAAGTACTTGGTAAAAGTATTTGGTTTCACCAAGTGAAGCTTTAAAAAGGGACATGTTAATACTTCTATGATTTGATCACAATAGAATTGTTGGAACTAAAATAAGCTACTTGTCTCCAAGATAAAATTAGGGAATTATATTTTACATTGGGTTACATTAACTCAGTATTATTTGTGTGAAGGTAAGAAATTAATTGACACATGAAAAAGGGATTAAAGACAATCTACTTTAGGGGAAAATAAATGTAAAATTGCATATAAATATAACTTTAAGTTTTGTTTCTTTGGTTGTTTATTACCATATTTAAAGTTTTTTAACTTATTGTTTCTGGAAAGAGAAAATACTTAATTGTTTGCTTATAATAAATTGCTTCTTCCTTCTAATTATAATCATGAAATTTCCAAGAATCCTGACATAAAAGAAAAAGAATACTATTAAAGGAGGATAACTGCTGGTCATTAAAATGATATATTTTTATAAAATGTATTATAAAATGACCCAGCATGCCCTTTAAAATGCTTCAGCCCAAAACAGTAAACAATGATGTATCACATTTGCAAGGTCAAAAAAACTGGTATAGAAAGAGATGCCTGGTTTTTAGTAACCTCTTAAACATCATACAGCCATTACATAGAAACACAATAGTAAACAGCAATAATTCTCTGCAATTCTTAATTTTCCATACAATCCATATACTTACTTTTAAAGTAGATCAGAAAATTTTTCTAATTTCTCTAGCAGGCATCAAACAATGATGTGGAGATACTTCAAACTTCAAATATGTTATAATAATGAATATTTGAAAATATTTAATGGAGATTTTAATTTCAAAAGTTTACCTTTAATATTGTAAAAATATTATATTTGTGATTATTTTAGCTAATCTAAATATCTACATAAAATCTAAGCTTTAAAATATAAATACTACAAATTACATTGACAGGGCAATCAAAAGTTGTAATATAAATTACAAAATAGTATAATTTGCACAGATACAGAAATAATTTTATCCTGGCAAATGCAAATAGATTAGTCTTCCATGAAATTGGCTAATGGAAGCTTGGTTGTCAATAATATGGTTAGTAGTTACCTGTATTAGAGCCTTATAAGCAATCAAATAGATGTCACTAGGGTAGGATTGAGAGTTGTAAAAACAGAGGAAGTCTTCATTTTTCTAATGAGTTCATGGCACAAATGGAAATGAGAAATTATTGTATATTTTTTTATGTTTTAAAGCCTTGCCTAGCTACCTCAGTGTTGTACATAAATCTACATAATAGTCAATGCATTGATTGGCTAGGTGCCAAGACACAGCTTATTTTTCTGCTTATTTTAAAAATCATAACCTTTTGCAAATACCCAAATATATAATTATATTTAATTATTTTAAAAGAAATCTTTATTCTATACATGAAATATGGATTCAGCTGTGTTTTCAAGTGAAAATGACCTTGGCAAGCCATTAAATTTCCAGGACTCAACTTTCCTGTTCCTAAGATGTGATAACAATACCTGCCTCTGTTTACTTTGAAGAGAGTGAAAATAATAAAGATAAGACAGATTCTCTCAGGGCCTAAAAGAGCTACTGATAGGAAATGAAATACTTTATAGAAACTGAATTAACTTTTCCCAGCCACCAAGTAAACTTTGACTAAGTTACTGTATCAAAATCATTATAGAAACTCAAAGACCAGAAATACAAAAACAAGTATAATGAAAATTAAATTTAGCACTAAATTGATTTGGAAATACCAAAGACCAAATTCTTTAATATGAACATAAATCCAGGAACAAAAAGTCTGGAAGACAGGAATTTGTACTACTGAAAATATATTAAGTAATATTACTCATAGAGTGTTTTATCGTTTATAACATGACATACTTTATTTAAGTTAAATCTGGCTCCAATCAGCAATAAGTATTTACTTATTTGCTCAGTTTCTCCTGTATTTGTTCAATCTTCTGCCACATCAGCAGAAAGTCCATTCTTCAAAATCTCCACTCTAGCACACCTTCCAAAATCATGACCCCAGCAAGCCAAGGACATGCTATTCTCAAGGTGCCCCTCTGCCAATGAATGAGCATGATGGATGTTATTGAGAACACTCTCTTCTCAGGGTGGCCCCAGTCAATGACTAAGTTGAAAAGAGGTATTATGACCTTCTGATTTCTACACTAACTGGCACACCTTGAATGGACAATTTATACTTTAGACCTCCCCACTTGGCTCCATCATATTTGCACTCCAGGCATGTGGTTAACTCTGTCTTGTCCTCTTGGCCCACTTTTCTTTTCACAGGTATTACTACCAATACTATTCTGTATGGCTAAATCCATATCTCTCCCACCTTTCCAGAGAGCCCAAATGATGACAAGGGAGTGGGTAAAACTATCACTGCTTCCATGGAATGTAAATAAATTACATATTATTGTGGAAGCCAAGAATTACAAGCCAAGAATCAGCAGAGAGTGAATGCCTCTCCGATTTCTAATTATTTCACAGAATATTTGTTTATAGATAGGGGAAAATGATATGTTATAGCAATAGTTTTATAGTAAGATCCCTCTGAAGCACTATAAATCTCTAGAAAGGGAGAGGGAATAGGGAACAAAGTCACTAAAAATAAATAGAGCATATTTACCTAAATAAAGAGGAATAATACACTTATAAGCCTCTTCAGATTTCTCCTCTCCAATACAGTTGCAAAATCTATGCTCAGTTCAGTTCAGTTCAGTTGAGTTCAGTCACTCAGTCGTGTCCGACTCTTTGCGACCCCATGAATCACAGCACGCGAGGCCTCCCTGTCCATCACTATCTCCCGGAGTTCACTCAAACTCACGTCCATCGAGTTGGCGATGCCATCCAGCCATCTCATCCTCTGTCGTCCCCTTTTCCTCCTGTCCCCAATCCCTCCCAGCATCAGTCTTTTCCAATGAGTCAAGTCTTCACATGAGGTGGCCAAAGTACTGGAATTTCAGCTTTAGCATCACTCCTTCCAAAGAACACCCACGGCTGATCTCCTTTAGAATGGACTGGTTGGATCTCCTTGCAGTCCAAGGAACTCTCAAGAGTCTTCTCCAACACCACAGTTCAAAAGCATCAATTCTTTGGTGCTCAGCTTTCTTCACAGTCCAACTCTCACATCCATACATGACCACTGGAAAAACCATAGCCTTGACTAGACGGACCTTAGTCGGCAAAGTAATGTCTCTGCTTTTGAATATACTATCTAGGTTGCTCATAACTTTTCTTCCAAGGAGTAAGCGTCTTTTAAAAATTTCATGGCTGCAGTCACCATCTGCAGTGATTTTGGAGCCCCCAAAAATAAAGTCTGACACTGTTCCCACTATTTCCCCATCTATTTCCCATGAAGTGATGGGACTGGATGTCATGACCTTCGTTTTCGGAATGTTGAACTTTAAGCCAACTTTTTTGCTCTCCTCTTTCACATTCATCAAGAGGCTTTTTAGTTCCTCTTCACTTTCTGCCATAAGGGTGGAGGCATCTGCATATCTGAGGTTATTGATATTTCTCCCGGCAATCTTGATTCCAGCTTGTATTTCTTCCAGTCCAGCATTTCTCATGATGTACTCTGCATATAAGTTAAATAAGCAGGGTGACAATATACAGCCTTGACATACTCATTTTCTATTTGGAACGAGTCTGTTGTTCCATGTCCAGTTCTAACTGTTGCTTCCTGACCTGCATACAGATTTCTCAAGAGGCAGATTAGGTGGTCTGGTATTCACATTTCTTTCAGAATTTTCCACAGTTTATTCTGAGCCACACAGTCAAAGGCTTTGGCATAGTCAATAAAGCAGAAATAGATGTTAGACCACTTAGAGATAAGATTAAAAGATGATGTTTGGGAGTTATGTGCACTTTAGCTTCTTGCACTTCTTCTACTTTAGCTAGAACTATGATATGGGACATGGAACAACAGACTGGTTCCAAATCGGGAAAGGAGTAAATCAAGGCTGTATATTGTCACTTTGCTTATTTAACTTATATGCAGAGTACATCATGAGAAATGCTTAATTGGATGAAGCACAAGCTAGAATCAAATTGCTGGGAGAAACATAAATAAGCTTAGATATGCAGATGACACTACCCTTATGGTAGAAAGCAAAGAAGAATTAAAGAGCCTCTTGTTGAAAGTGAAAGAGAAGGGTGAAGAAGTTGGCTTAAAGCTCAACATTCAGAAAATTAATGTATCCAATCCCATCACTTCATGGGAAATAGATGGGGATACAGTGGAAACAGTGACAGAGTTTATGTTGGGGGGCTCCAAAATCACTGCAAATGATGACTGCAGCCATGAAATTAAAAGACACTTGCTCCTTAGAAGAAAAGTTATGACCAACCTAGACAGCATATTAAAAAGGATACATCACTTTGCCCACAAAGGTCCATCAAGTCCAGCTATGGTTTTGCCAGTAGTCATGTATAGATGTGACAGTTGAACTATAAAGAAAGCTGTGCGCCGAAGAATTGATGCTTTTGAACTGTGGTGTTGGAGAAGACTCTTGAGAGTCCCTTGGACAGCAAGGAGACCCACCAGTCCATCCTAATGGAAATCAGTCCTGAATATTCATTGGAAGGACTGATACTTAAGCTGAAAGTCCAATACTTTGGCCACCTGATGCGAATAACTGACTCATTTGAAAAGAGCCTGATGCTGGGAAAGATTGAATGTGAGAGAAGGGGATGACAAAGATTGAGAAAGTTGGATGGCATCACTGACTCAATGGACATGAGTCTGAGTAAACTCTGGGAGTTGGTGATGAACAGAGAGGCCTGGTGTGCTGCAGTCCGTGGGGTCACAAAGAACAGACATGACTGAGTGATTGCACTGAACTTAACTGAACCAGGAACTCTCAATTAGCAATGAATAAAACCTTACTACTAAGTGAAATATAGAGTTAGGTCCTTGTATCACTCCAGCCTCAACAGTTTCATCAACAGATTGACACATAATCTTTTATATGCATTTTAGACACATTATTTAATACATATTATCCAACATTACTATAATTCCTGCCTGAATAAAGTTTATCTAACACTTGTATTTTTTTTTAGACATATCACAACCTTGTGCTTAGGAACTCTGAACAGAAATTTAGCACTACACTTTCAGTTCAGTTCAGTTCAGTTCAGTCACTCAGTTATGTCCGACTATTTGTGACTCCATTAATTCCAGCATGCCAGGCCTCCCTGTCCATCACCAACTCCCGGAGTATACCTAAACTCATGTCCATTGAGTCAGTGATGCCATCCAGCCATCTCATCCTCTGCTGTCCCCTTCTCCTCCTGCCCCAAATCCCTTCCAGAATCAAGGTCTTTTCCAATGAGTCAACTCTTCGCAACAGGTAGCCAAAGTATTGGAGTTTCAGCCTCAGTATCAGTCCTTCCAAGGAACACCCAGAACTGATCTCCTTTAGGATGGACTGGTTGGATCTCCTTGCAGTCCAAGGGACTCTCAAGAGTCTTCTCCAACACCACAGTTCAAAAACATCAATTCTTTGATACTCAGCTTTCTTCACAGTCCAAATATCACATTCATACATGACCACTGGAAAAACCATAGCCTTAACTAGATGGACCTTTGTTGGCAAAGTAATGTCTCTGCTTTTGAATATGCTATCTAGGTTGGTCATAACTTTCCTTCAGGGACACTTTAAACAGTGAAATCATCAGCAAAAGGCACAACAATCCAAAAAATATGATATTAAACATATCGTGGAAAGGATATATTTATAGTATAAGAGCTGAAACAATAAATTAGAGCCACCGTTTTTGGCTTTAGATTGAAACGTGAAGGTGATTCAAATTTTCCATCTCTCTGTGTCTGTCTGCAAATGACACAAAAGGACCAAGGAACATTGATTGGAGGATTACATATAAATTTTAGTGAGTAGGAAAATTTACAAATACTGAATCCATGAATAATGATGATTGACTTTGTATATTTACATGCATCAGTTGTGTGTTTTTACTGAATAATTGCAGTTTCTTCATCAACTTCTCTTTATGGGAAAAAATCCCTTGTATTCTGAGGATCCCTTACTGATAAGGCCTCTATCTCTTTCTGAGAACCTGCTTGCCATCTCCCCTTCAGAGTTTGATAGAACAATATGCATCTTGAATCATTTCTATTTTATGTTTAGTAAGGTTCAGGAGACTTATCATTCCCTTCTCTTCTTTCTGAGCAGCCAAGATCTGGGAATATCATGAAATCAAACATTTTTTATCTCTCCTTACATAAAGCTCTTGGACTACTCTAAACACTAGACTTCATAATTCATTAAACAGTCTGAACTTGCTGTTTCACTTCCATTACTTAATTAAAGAAAAAAATGAAGTTCAATATTATGATGTATAAGGTCATGATTTAAGAACTGTTGGTTAATTTTATGCATCAATATGACTATGTCATGGTACAAAGGTGTCTGTTCAAATACCAGTTCAGATTTTCTGTAAAGGAATATTTTAAAGGAGATTAAT
Organism: Oryx dammah; assembly: GCF_014754425.2. NCBI lineage: Eukaryota > Metazoa > Chordata > Mammalia > Artiodactyla > Bovidae > Oryx > Oryx dammah. The sequence continues at coordinate 25,794,240 of NW_024070196.1, forward strand.
GTTTATATCTATAGACTTTGAGTAAACCAGATTACTCTTCATAATGTGGGTGAGCCTCATCCAACCACTTGAAGGCCAAAATAGAGAAAAACTGAGAATTTTGCCTACAGGTTGCCTTTTGTCTTGAGCTACCATATCAGTTCTTCCCTGGGTCTCCAGTCTGCCAGCCTGCCCTGCAGATTTCAGACATGGCAACCCCTACAATCATGTGACCAGATTCCTTAAAATAATTTTTTCTGTATACCCACATATCCTAGGGCTTCCCAGGTGACTCATTGGTAAAGAGTGTCTGCCAATGCTGGAAACACAGGTTTGATCCATGGGTTGAGAAGATCTCCTAGGGAAAGAAATGACAACTCACTCCAATATTCTTGGGTGGGAAATCCCATGAACAGAGGAGCCTGGCAGGCTGTGATCCGTGAGGGCCCAAAAGAGTTGCACACAGCTTAGCCACTAAATAACACATATCCTATTGATTATTTTTGACTTCCCTGGTGGCTCAGACGGTAAAGTGTCTGTCTACAATGTGGGAGACCTGAGTTTGATCCCTGGGTCAGGAAGTTCCCTGGAGAAGGAAATGGCAACCCACTCCAGTACTCTTGCCTAGAAAATCCCATGGACGGAGGAGCCTAGTGTCCATGGGGTCGCAAAGAGTCAGACACGACTGAGCGACTTCACTTTCTATTGATTATTTTTCTCTGGAGAATTATTACCAATATTGTAAATTCTTATGTGGTGCAGTCATAAAAACAAGTTTGTGCAAATGGGATTGTGTGAGCATCTGTAATATGTACATAGGCTTACAAAATACATGTTCAGAGACACACATATACATTCACATACCTAATCACTCTGGATTGAAAAAAAAAAAAAGAATTCCTATATGTATCATCTTTAATCATTAATTTCAAGAATCACCTCCTTATCTATATTACTACTGCTTAAAAAGTGTTATTTGAGAACCACTATTGGGGTCGCTGAGGGTCAGACACGACTGAACGACTTCCCTTTCCCTTTTCACTTTCATGCATTGGAGAAGGAAATGGCAACCCACTCCAGTGTTCTTGCCTGGAGAATCCCAGGGACAGGGGAACCTGGTGGGCTGCCGTCTATGGGGGCGCACAGAGTCAGACACGACTGAAGTGACTTAGCAATAATTTATAAAATGAGAAACTCAATTTTTTAGTAACCTACTTTTTATATTTGTTTGCTACTCATACCTCTTTATGTCTATAGTTTTTCATCTACCTATAAAAAATCTGAAATGAGAAAATTGGTCATCTTTTAGTTACTTTTCTTCCCCAATCAGACATACATCAAATCAAACACTCTGAAATATGAATGTAAACATTGTAAATACTTGACCAAAAATGTATTTTTTAAGTATCACAGTTTCATAAAAATAAGCCATTCAACCATTAAATAAGTTTTTCAAAGTCTATTTTGATGGTAAACACATATCAAATTACATTCTGTTGAAACCCAATGTGAAGCCATGTGTTCATATATAGTCACATTTTTATGCTTCTATTCAAATTATTCAAGAATATGTTTTCCTCTAATTTAAACACTTTTGGATAATATAAATGTGAATACATATAACAGTGGACATTATACAATTTACAAGGTTCTTACAGATTTATTTGTAATAAAATATGTAAATTGCTTATCTCACATTCTTTCAGGCAATAAATATTACAAAGCATTAGTTTTGTTTCTGGCATAAGTTATTTTGAACTAAGATTGCTAGTAAAAAAAAAAAAAAAACACTCTGAAATCTCAAGAGTGTTAAAAATATGCTTGATGCCTCTAGAGAACTGTCAATCAATGCAGACTTGTAGGGTCAAAATGAAAGAAATAGGAGAAGCCAAGAAATTTCAGTCCAATTATTTGGCATTGCTAGTTCCTAAAGACAATATTTATTAAACAGTGTAGCTGAAAGTCTGATAAAGGGAGCCCAAATCTGTTAAGATGCTACAAAGCTATACAGGGTTTTCAGGGGCCTCACTAAGTAGAGGAAATGTTGAAAAGTAGTGTCTTTCAAAGAGAAGAGACTATTGCAAGGAAGCTTTAGAATGGGAAATATCTAGAAAGTCACTCTGGGATAAAGGTACACAAGACTGAGACAATACTTCACAAACTTAAAAAAAAAAAAACAACTTTATTTTAATTTTTATCTTTTGAGTATGTTGGGTCTTTCTGCTTTATATGCTTTTCTTTAGTTTCAGTGAGTGGGTGCTACTCTCTAGTTGTGGTGCTCAGGCTTCTCTTTCGCTAAGCACAGGCTATAGGGTGCGTGGGCTCAGTAGTTGTGGTTCCCCGGCTCTAGCACACAGGCTCAATAGTTGTGGCTCAGGGTCTTAGTTGCTTCATGACATGTAGGATCTTCCCAGACCAGGGGTTGAACCCTTGTCTCCTGTATTGGCAGGCAGATTCTTTACCATTAAGCCACTTCACAAACTCTAAAATATTTATCCAGATAGCATGTTCCTACTATACAATCTAAGATTAAATTGCCCTAACCATCTCCATGTAAGATAGCATCCCAAACCTTAAACTATAATTTCATTTTCATTCAAAGCTCTGATAATCCAAATAATAAGTTTTGTATATATGAACTGACACTAAGCCAAGTGAAAAAATTAAATCAACCCAAAGTTTCAGTTTAGTTCAGTTGCTCAGTCATGTCTGACTCTTTGCATCTCCATGAACCACAGCACGCCAGGCCTCCCTATCTATTACCAACTCCCGGAGTTTACCCCAAATTCCAAAACTAGAGATAAAATAATTAAAACTCGCTGGGGTCCAGCCCTGGTGGATCCAGGGAATTCGAAGTGGGGATGGCATTGGCGAGGAAAACTTATTTATTTATTAATATAAGATTAGATTAGGAAGAAATAGTGTAGTAGGAAAATTAAGTGGAGAAAGAAGGCTGAATAACTTGGCTTACGGAGAAGGCCAATAAAGTTCCAGACAAGGAGCTTGCACCATCTACGTTGGGCCACCGGCGCCCACTTGAATATTGAAGGGTGCCCCACTTTAGGCTCCCTTTCGCGCGGGTCTTAAAAGCTAGGATAAGTAAGTAGACTTGGTGAGCGGCCCCGCTCCAGATGGGAATTCAGCCTGAAATTAGAGTAAAGAGGAGAGGGAGGGAGAGGGAGAAAAAGAGAGAGAGAGAGACGGCGGGAGCCAGATTCCCAAGAAAGTAGGCTGAGAGACTAGTCCGAGAAACTGGTCCATCCTTTATTGTTCAGAAGGCTTTTTATACTTTTGATAAAACATGGAGATCAATGGGTAACACAAAGTTATGCAGCGTTAGCAGTCCAGACTCTTATCAAAACCAGGCTTTTCTCTCTGCATACCTAATTGTATACACAAGTCTTAGGTGATTTACATCATCTTCTGGCCAAAAAGGGCCAATTAACATTTTACAGCCTTTTTTCTGATAAGGCTTTGTTAACCAAAAGACTTATTTGTGTTGATCTTCTCAAAGTCTGGTGCCATTCTGAGGAAGCACAAAATAAAGTTACATTCTTACATAGCAAAGATACAGCAATTTATAACAAGTAAAAGGAGTACAGTGATTTATAACAAAAGAAAAGTAATTAACTCAAAACTCTAGTGTTGCTAACATCAAAACTACTATATATCTTTTTCTACATCCCAATTACATTGATTAACATCCTCCTAGGTGCCTAAAAGATAAAGAATATGGAGGCCTGGCAGCAATCATTGAGTCAACAGTGAAAACCCTCTACCAATATGATTTTTAAGTCTTTAGAAAAGGCTCTGTATCTTTAAGATGTTTAAAGCTTTGTGCCTCTCATGGTTGGGGGGCTGTAAGCAATTCACAAGCTGTAAGAGGTCTGGGGAACCTATTAGGCAAGCTAGAGAGCTATCAGAGGGGTTTAACTGAAACATCCCTTTCAAATGCAGAAGACTAAAGCCCTGATTTGAATTTTTCCAGAGAATATGAGAAGAGCAGAGTACAAAAGCTGCAGATTTTTGTTTTGGGGGTGCTACATGCTTGGGAAATACCAGGGGGAGCCCCTGAAACCTGATCACGTCCTTGCGTTTTGTCAGGCTTCCTTACTCATGACCTTGTCACGGGCGGGATTCCTCACGCTGGCTCCTGGCAAAAACTCAAAATTCAATGAGTAGGTTTTACAACACATTTTAAAAAGCTGAAAAATGAATTAGTTGACTTGATATATCAGAAGAAAATGCACAGTCTGAAAATCAGAGAGACAATTATAAGGTTAAAAAGAAAAGCACATGTGATATTAAAATATGGGATATAATGAGTGTAACATAAATGACATTGAGGTTTCAATGGAAAAGAAAGAGACATGAGGCAAGAGCATTAGTTGAAGAAATAATGATGGACAATATTCAAAATATATGACAAATTATATTGAGAACGTTAAGCCACTTACAAAATCGTATATTTTCATGATTCCCATCGCATACATTTCCAAAGTCAGCTAAACTAATCTATAATTTTACATGTCAGAATTGAGCTTATTTCTCAGGAGGAGGACTGAAGTGATGAATAGGGATGGGAGTAAGAAGGTTTCTAGTTTGATAGTAATGTCTTATTTGGTGAGTCTGTTCACTTTAATAAGATGTACATGTACAGTTGGTGCACTTCTTTAAGTGTATATGGCAGTATCATTAAGCCCAAAGTAATTTTAATACTATATGTTTCTATGTATAAATATATAATATTTCAATCATTAGCATCTTAGCAAGTAAGAATACAGTGAAAGAAATTCCTGCTAAACTGGTAATAAATTGTTGCCTAGGAAGATGGCCAATAATTTATGGACAACAAATAAATGGAAAAACTGTTTTCATCATTTATATTTTCTTAACCAAGTTTCTCTAAGATAAGATTTTGATAAAATTCTATATAATGGGAACCCATTGAAATTTGAATTTCACTTTTTTTAGACAGAAAACATCTAATAAACTGAAAACACAGAGAATCTTGTATGTATTGAGAGATGACGCCCCTCCCAAATCCTTACCATCCTTTCTCTCCCACGTCCTCCCCCTCCTCTCATCTTCCTCCATTTCACCCACATGTGGCATGAAAATTCACACGGATAGTCTCTTCTCTCTTTGGAATACTCATAATAATACACACTGAAAAGTACATGCACTGGTGTCAAGAAATTAAATTTGAGGGAAATATAATGCAATTTCTTTCAGACTTCATGAAATAATTAGGTTTAGAAACGGCATAAACTGGATAATCTCAAACATCAAAACAAAAATCTAACAGTTTTCATTAAAGCTTTAACATCAAACCTTGACCCTAGATATTAAAAAATCAGAGATTGAGTATGTTAAAATTTAGTGGTATGCTATAGAACAAGTCAGAACAAGGGCAACATTTATATCTTCACATTCTAACTCATTTTGCATTGTTTTCAAACTGTGATTTTTCCATGTACTTTTATATATTAATGTAAAAATTTTGAATGAATGTAAAAGGGACATTAGACATTGTAAGGGGTTTTTTGGTTATTGTTCTTCTTCATATTCAGGAAGATGGGATATTTAAATGACAAATTCAGCTTTCCAGATGAGGTCAGCTTGGAAATTCAAAGAATATTTTTTATGATTTATGCAGAGTCATGTATTAACCACTTGAGATTGAAATAAAAGGGATTTAAGATTTTGCATTTCTCATTTATAGATAATTGCTTTCATAACTCAGTCTGATTTGTCTTCAGTAAGTCATCTTTCTTAGCTAGTTGGTTTTGAAGGTTCTCAGGTTTACACAGTGTCAAATTTAGTATTAATTGAAGTGTATTCTCTATTAGAACAGATTCTATCTATACTTATATTCAGTGCCTGGCTACTGAAATATATTTGATCTCAATATCTGTTTAGTTATACAGTGAAAAATATTTACAGGGCCACAAGTTACAGATTCTCTCCTTTTACCATTCAAAGCATATCTAAACCTCCAATAGTCAACATTGATAATATTCAAATATGCCTTTATAATGAAATATATAACAGATACAGTAATATATTCAAATAACAATGACTGATATTACTTAAATAACATTATGCATTCATTTTGCTACTTCCCACAGAGATTTAGATACTGAAAACTTTAAAACATTGATGAAGGAAACTAAAGATGATTCAAAGAAATGGAAAATTATCCCATGCTCATGGATTGGAAGGATTCATATCATTAAATTGGTCATAAAACCCACAGCATCTACAGTTAATGTGAATCCTGTCAAGTTACCCATGAGATTTTCAACAAATAATCCTAAAATTTCTATGGGACCATAAAAGATCCAGAATTGCCAAAACAATCCCGAGGAAGAAGAAAGAAAGAAGTATAATCCTCCCAGACTTCAGACTACAAAACAAAGCTACAGTAATCAAAACAGTGTGGTACTGGGAAAAAGAAAAAAAAAACGGACACATGGATCAATGGAATGGAATAGAGAGCCCAGAAATAAACCCACACACCTACAGTCAATTAATCTTCAACAAAGGAGGCATGCTTATATAATGAGAGAAAGATAGTCTCCTCAGCAACTGGTGCTGGGAAAGTTGGACACCACATGTAAGTCAATGAAGTTAGAACACCCCCTCACACTATTAAAAAATGAACTCAAAATGGATCAAAGACTTATAAGACATGATATCATAAAACTCTTATAAGTGAATGCAGGCAAAACATTTTCTGGCATAAATTATACTGATGTTTTTTCTTGGGTCAGTCTTCCAAGGCAACAGAAATAAAAGCAAAAATTAGCAAATAGGAACTAATCATAAAAGCTTTTGCACAGCAAAGGGAACCATGAATAAAACAAAAGACAGCCTATGGACTGGGAGAAAACATTTAAAGTGCTGCAATTGACAAGGGCATAATTTCTAAAATACACAAACAGCTCATACAACCTAATAAAAAATTGAAACCAAACACCCCAATTAAAAAATGGACAGAAGACCTAAATAGACATTTCTTCAAAGAAGACATACATGGCCAATAGGTACATGAAAAGAATGCTCAAAATTGTTAATTATTAGAGAAATGTAAATCAAAGCTACAATAAGATGACACCCCACTCCAGTCAGATTGGTCATCATTTAAAAGTCTACAAATAACAAGTGCTGAAGAAGATGCAAAGAAAATGGAACTCTCCTAATTGTTGGTGGGAATGTAGATTGGTGCAGCCACTATGGAAAACAGTGTGCAGATTCTTTAAAAAACTAAAAATAGGGTTGCCATATGATCCCAAAATTCTACTCTTGGGCCTGCATCCAGAGAAACCTCTAATTTGAAAAGGTACATGCACTCCAATGTTCAGAACAGAAGGGTTTACAATAATCAAAACAGGGAAGCAACCTAAAAGTCCATCAACAGATGTATGGATAAAGAAGATGTAGCATATATATATAGCTTCTCTGGTGGCTCAGACAGTAAAGAATCTGCCTGCAATGTGGGAGACCCAGGTTCAGTCCCTATGCTAGGAAGATCCCATGGAGAAGGAAATGCAACCCACTCCAGTATTCTTGCCTTGAGAATTCCATGGACAGAAGGGCTTGGAGGGCTAAAGTCCATGGACTTGCAAAGAGTCCATGAGTGACTAACACGTTCACATTCATATATATATATATGTATATATACACATATATATATGTATACACAATGGAATATCATTCAGTTACAGAAAATAACGAGGCAAGGCCATTTGAAACAACATAGATGGACCTTGAGATGATTATATTAAGTGAAGTAAGTCAGAAAGATAAAGGCAAATGCCATGTGATATCACTTGTATGTGAAATCTAAACTATGACACAAATAAATTTATGAAACAGAAACAGACTCATAGACATAGAAAATAAATTTATGGTTCCCAAAGGAAAAGGGGGGGAGAACTAGATCAAAATAATGAATTCGACTTCATAAAACATTTGATTTCATTTGAAATATGCTGCAACATGAAACCTATAATTGTTGTAGTGGTGAATTCTCCTCAAATCTCCAATTTGTGACTGCTGCCTCAATATAGTCAGAATTTAATAGCTGAGTAAAATTTGATATATAGAGTTGACAATTTCAGAATGGTTTTACAGAAACTCATTTTTAGTGTCCACATTGAACTTAAATGATTTAAGTACATAGCTATAGTTTCTTTGAGTCCAGAAAATGCAGGCTGACATCTGCACCAATCCTTTTAATCATGGTGTTCTTGGTTTCCCTGCCTTTGACTCTGTATATCAAAGTTTCTTGTCTTTCTAATTTTATTTTAGTAATTGATAATATATTAATAGAATCTGTTTCCACAGTGTTTTACACTTTAATGCCAGCTTTGCTATTGTAAAATTAAATAATTTTACATTAATATAAAAATGAATCTTTCTTCATGTAAGTAGATAATCAGTTTAGTTCAGTTCAGCCACACAGTCATGTCTGACTCTTTGCGACCCTGTGGACTGTAGAACACCAGGCTTCCCTGTCCATCGCCAACTCCTGGAGCCTAATTAAACTCATATCCATCGCATCAGTGATTCCATCCAACCATCTCGTCTGTCATCCCCTTCTCCTCCTGCCTTCAATCTTTCCCAGCATCAGGGTCTTTTCCAATGAGTCGGTTCTTTGCATTAGGTGTCCAAAGTATTGGACTTTCAGCTTCAGCATCAGTTCTTCCAATGAATATTCAGGACTGATTTCCCTTAGGATGGACTGGTTGAATGTCCTTGCAGTCCAAGGGACTCTCAAGAGTCTACTCCAACACCACAGTTCAAAAGCATCAATTCTTCTGCACTCAGCTTTCTTTATAGTCCAACTCTCACATCCATACATGACTACTGGAAAACCATAGCTTTGGACCTTTTTTGAAATACCAGACCACCTGATCTGCCTCCTGAGAAATCTGTATGCAGGTCAAGTAGATAATAGTTATATCTTCAAATGTGAAGCACATAGCTAGACAATTTACTGCTATAAATGTTATAATACTTTCAACTAATAGTACAAAAAAGGTACCTGATATAGTTAGCAAACACATTGATTTATGGAAGTGGACAATCCATATATTCTTATGCACCAATTTAACTATTAAAGCACATTAGGCATCTAATGAAGTAGTTATGTTTATACACATTTTATTAGATTTTATTTTTTCTGTAAAATTCCCAGGATGTCAATCTGGAAAAAGTGGCACTTTCCCAGATATAATTTATTTGACTTATAGATGATTGGTCATTATAGAGAATAAAAACAGCTTAGTTTCTATTTCTCTTCAGATCATAATGCTATTTGTTTTAGTTATCATCCAATATACTCTACTTTGGGCACTCTAAGTGGGATTTAACTAAAAAATAGGAGTTACTGAATTCTAACACTTTACTTAAAAATAATATTAAACCCTTAATTCTATGATTATATTTTGGAAAAATATGTATGCAAAATAATTTCATATCTTCTTAGAATACACATTAATCATGCACCTAAGTCAAAGAGTAACAAAATGGGTATTCTGAGTCTTCCTTTTGGATGCAGAAACATACTGATGATATTTGGGAAAAATGTCAGTCAACTAAAATGATTAATCTTCAGCTTTGCTAAAATACCAGAATGACTAGAAGAGACATGGAACAAGAATAAGATGTATACTTTATTTTCAGATCTTTTAAATATACTCTAGAACAAAGCACAAGTATGTGTGAAATTACCAGTAAACATGACAGAGTATCTATATAATAGCAAAAATGGCTTAGATTATAAATACAAAAAAGGATATTTTAGGTTGATGAATACACTTTCAAGGAAAGTAGATGATAGTATAAGAAGACTGACTATGGAATATAACTTTTTTAAATATAAAATAAAGGTGAGTAAGTGTGATATGACTTTGATTATAAAATGACTTGAAATAAATCAATGAGAAAAAATTAGATTCCATTACATACTTAAGTGAGTGGTTTCATGGAGGAATCTAAGACAAAAAAAGTCAGTAGTAAATTGAAAGACTAAGGGAGTACTTGCATGCTTTTGTTCTGTCTCTGCTGTTTAGAATGCATGCAGCTTCTGCATTCTGTCTTTTGTTTCTTCTAGAAAACTTATAAAAAGCAGCTGCATAATTAAAATCTCAATAATTTCCAACATGAAAATTATTAATGATATATCACATTACTATTCTATAATCATAGGGGTAGATTCTACCTCAATCCTAGGGCTGATAGTTGTGAGAGCCAAGGCACCACCTGAATCCATTCTTCCTAGATCTCTTGGATGTCTAGTGTTTCTGTATCTTTCCTAACTCCTTTAGAGCTGAAGGGCAAGAGAGAGGCCAGTCATGACACTTATTATTTGAGTTCAATTCATTTCTCCTTTTCTTCTCTTGGATGGATTGAATCTTCTATTTCTATCAAATCTACTTTGCAATTTTAAAGTATCACATTAATAATTTCTTAATAAAACATTAGCCCTATTCTCCCACAGAGAACAATTCAACCCTCCTATTCCAATCTTGAAACAATAGACACCTATTATTGAACTGGGTGGGATGAACTGTTCTCAAGATCGATCTTGATATGAGTCATTTATTTTATCCTTTGGAGACAGAAGTTGTATTTCCACGCTAATGAGTTTGTTCCTAATAGACAATAATTAAAAGGAATAATATGATTTGCCACTACACATTTTTCAAGGACTCATTATGGAATAGACATGAAAACATGAACATAAGAGAAATAGTAAATAATGTTTATATCAATTAGAGCATGCAATATAGAAAAGTGACTAAGAACACATCAGTTAGAATAAGAATATATTATAGCCCTTGATATGTAACACCTTATAAGTAAATATTATCTATGTTTCTTAATCCAAATAAATACTATAGGTTTGAAGAGCCTAGTAGAAGTTCTACTTTATTATCATCTTGCTTTTGTGATTACCAGCAAATATTACTTTAAAAATACAGTACTTGTATATTGGATTTCAGGAAAAGTAAAGCAACAGTGAGTAAATAAATGTGTAAACAAGGGCATAAATCTTTATCCAAAGGATATTATTGTAGCTGAACAGGTGATGCTGGATAAAGATCAAAGGAATTAATAAATATCCAACGTGTCTAGTATGTATATCCAGGAAGATATTTGTGCTTATTAAAATACAAAGAAAAACTAAGACGGGGAATTTCTAGAAATGGCTGCTAAAAAATATGAAACTGAATTCACACTTGCTGAATTAGAAATTTTGCTAGTCACCCAAGATTAAATGTGTAATCGAAGATATGTACTTTATACATGAATGAGAAGTTAGAACTGCCCATTTGTGAATTAACATTTGAGGAACTATTTAATGAGATCATAAGACAGAAGAAGTATATTGAAATGCAGATGTCTGACAATCCAGTTTCAGCCCTATGACATCTAAGATGTGTGACCTCTCAGCCATGATCTTCCCTTTTTAAATCAAAACAGATGATTTTCATGAGGTGACAAATTTCTAAAGTGAGGATCATAAGCATGCTTCGTTGGAACACCTTTATCTAGAAGCAGCAGAAGAAATGAGGAGACCCAGGAGAGATACAATTATATTTTAATTTTGTCTTATTTCAGTAACTTGGAAACAATTAAATTAGGAAAAATAGGATTTAAAAAATAGGATTTTAAATCTAGAAATGAGTATGAAGTATTGGATAGTGTCCACAGTTAAGGCATCATAGCAGGTAAAACAGCACTGCAAAATTAAGCAGTTTTAGAATATTTTATTTCTATTTCCTATTTATCTGGTGATGGAATGGGCAGTGTTTCAAGGCGGAAGGTAACTCTAATGTGTCAAATAACAGGGAAGCTCTAATGGTAAAGGACAGAAGTTTACTCACAGGTTTTTCATAACCATGAGGATGCTAATTCAGAACAGCCTAGAGTTCACTTTCTACTCTGACTTAAATACTATAATCTTAGGCAATTTTTTTGACACTTATAAAACTCAGTTTAGTTTTTAAAACTGGAAGTGAAGTGAAGTCTCAGTCGTGTCCGATTCTTTGCGACCCCATGGACAGTAGCCTACCAGGCTCCACCGTCCATGGAATTTTCCAGGCAGGAATACTGGAGTGGGCTGCCATTTCCTTCTCCAGGGGATCTTCCCAACCCAGGGATTGAACCTGTGTCTTCTGCATTGCAGATAGACACTTTACGTCTGAGCCACCAGGGAAAGATTAAAACTGGGGACTATATTAATTATTCAAGTCTGTTGTGAAGGCAAAATATAGCATTTAATATATGTCGCAGTTGGATGCACCATTTTTGATGGTTTAGATTGCCGTTGTTGTTGGTGTGGATGGCACAATCTAAAGACCTAGCTAGCCAACTAGTCAGCTAGTCAGTGTCAGCTAAGATTTTTCACCACTATGGATGCAATTTTAAATAGATAGTCTGAGGTAAACAAAGATGCAGCCATCTTCATTTGTAGGATAAATAATTCTAGGAAGAGTGAATGGAAAAAGTTTAGAAATGACTATAGTTATCAAAACTGTAGTTAATATTTCTCAGGATTACTGATGAGAGTCAATGGGCTGTTTCTGATGACTATAAGTGGTTTCTCTTTTGTCTAGAGTGATTTTTTGTTGTTCGGTCGCTAAGTCGTCTCTTTGCAACCCCATGAACTGGAGCATGCCAGGCTTCCTTTTTCATCACTATCTAATGGAGTTGCTCAAATTCATGTCCTTTGAGTCAGTGACGCCATTCAACTAACTCATCCTCTGCTGCCCCCTTCTCTTGCCTTCAGTCTTTCCCAGCATCATGGTCTTTTCTAATGAGTTGGCTTTTCACATCAGGTGGCCAAAGGATTGGAGTTTCAGCTTCAGCACGAGTCCTTCCAATGAATATTCAGGGTGGATTATCTTTAGGATTGACTGGTTTGATCTCCTTGAACTCCAAGAGACTCTCAAGGGTTTTCTTCAGCCCACCACAATTCGAAAGCATCAATTTTTGGCACTCAGCTATGGTCCAATTTGCAAATCCATACATGACTACTGAAAAAACCACAGCTTTGACTATATGGATCTTTGTTGGCAAAGTGATGTCTCCGCTTTTTAATATGCTGTCTAGGTTTCTCATAGCTTTCCTTTCAAGGAGCAAGAGTCTTTTAATTTCATGGCTGCAATCACCATCTGCAGTGATTCTGGAGCTCAAGAAAAGAGTGATATGGGAAGGTATTGGAGGAGGATGTTAAAAAGGACTGAAATAATGCCTTAAGGTATTGTATGAAGAATAAGCTACAAGAGCACAACTGTATGATCAGGAAGACCATATGGTAGGACACAACAAAATTCAGATAACAGAAAATGTCAGTTTCTTGGAATATGGTGGCAGCAATGGAGTGTATATGAGAGTTATATTTTTAAATATATTTTGAAGATAAAAATGACAGGATTTGCTGGTGGATTAAATACTGAGATGTGGTCTAGGTGTGTGAAGGTTGACATCCTCACAGTGGCCTCCAGTAGTGGGAAAAGCTGTCTACTCTCCAAGCCCTGATCCCTAGGGCAAAGCTGAGAATGTTTTGAGAAAGAGGGGGATTTTTCCTAATTTTCTCAGAGGCCCCATTGCCTGCCAAACCCTCAGACTGCTAGGCTACTTAAGGATTGAACTGTCACTTCTTTCTTTACACCCTATACCTTCAAGGGAACTGGGTACAGAATGTTATAAAAAGAGAACAACTTAACCTTCTCTGAGATTTTTGGCTTGAGCAGTTATGAGGATTATGACAACACATAGTTGCAGACTGCAAAACATGTAAGTGGAAGATAACTGAATTCCCTTTGAAATCAGTGGATATTAATTATTACCTGCTTGGATTGTTGATGACTAAACACATTCTCTTAATTGACAGCATTCCTTATTTAATTTCTACAATTCGAAGAACTTTTAGAGTTTTAAAGCTGTAGCAATAGGGTGTTTATTCACTTCTGCTCTCAAAAACTAGTTTTATTGTGTGTGTGTGTGTGTGTGTGTTAGTTGTGCAGTTGTGTCTGACTCTTTGTGACCCCATGGACTGTGGCCTGCCAGGCTGCTCTGTGTATGGGATTCTCCAGGCAAGAATACTGGAGTGGGTTACCATGCCTTTCTCCAGGGGATCTTCCTGACCAGGGATTGAACCCAGGTCTCCGGCATTGCAGGCAGATTCTTTACCATTTGAACTACAGATTTCCCATGTAGATTAGCATAAATATTGTCCCCTTTCCCATTGTTAATTTAGAAAATAATCTTCAGTAAGTACAAATGTTGATGAAGACCATCAAATTATTTATCTAGCTTGTATTAGAGAGAATAGGAGCTTTTGGTAAATATCTTTTCCCTCTTATTAGCCAGCAGAGTCCCTACAGAGAAACAGCATGACTCGCAGAGAGAAGCACTATATTTGATTGCTCTACAATCACTCCATTTTCAGTCTATTCTCTTGTAAGTGGTAGTAATTTGTCTTTTGGTAAACTAGTTGGCCTAAACATAATCACTTCTAAACTTTTGAACTGACACATGATTTGGAAAAAAAAAATGTCTGAAAAGATAATGTTCTCCATGTCTTCACTTCTTTCCAAAGTTTCTCTAAATTGAATATACAGATTTTCTCCTCACAAAGTTTGGTCAGGTATGTTGACATCCATGTGCATGTAAACATTTGATTTAAAAACAAAATTAAGTTGTTGTGGTAGTAGGAAACTAATGAGCACATTCAGGCTTCTGTCTCCTGCTTCAATTCTCTTCCAGAGACATAAATCTTAGCAAAAAAAAAAAAAGAAGAAGAAGAAGAAGACCTACTAGCAGCTTGACTGTGATAGAACTTAAAACTGAAGCAGAAACAAAACCATCCAAATGTTACTGCTACTTGCAAAATAAGCAAATAATACCAAATATGACATGAAAGATAAGCTCAAACACCTCACCAGTGCAGTTATATATGTATACAAGACCCCTGATATACCTAGCAGTAACTGCACTGAATCATGTTTTTGAAAATAAAGGGACTGATTATTTCAATCACTTTACTGGTTTGCACATTATAATGAATCATATAGCTAAGTCTAGCCCTCCATGTCCTAGAAGTATCCTTCACTGACTCCACACTGTCTCTTTTTCCCATCCTCCATTTCCACAACAAACCAGTATATCTAACTTTGCTTGACTGCAGGTTTTGTGACTGATAGTCTCTGGTTAGAAGGCTTTAATAAGTATCGGTCCTATTGGAATTTGTCTGACCACCACTGCCATAGATGAGCACATCAACAGTCAAGTTGGTATGAGACTCCTTTAGCCTTTTCCTGCTTGAGGCACCAAACTAGAGACTACCCAGAAAAATTTCCAAGGGTAGAATGAAAAATACATTGTGATATAGTCATAAAATGGCATGTAGTTACAACAATAATACACACCAACCACTGAATCCCACAAGCACAATGAGAGAAAGAAATCACATACATAAGAATACACTCTGTATGATTATACATGTACAAAGTGGCCAGACAAGCATATATAATCAGTACTGCTAGAGGTCATAATTATGATTACCACTGATGGCGGGGTAACTGGAAGTGTACTTTGGATAGTTTCTGCCTTGCTGTCAAATTCTATTTACAAATCTGTTTCTGATTACACAGGTGTGTAAAATATATAAAAAGAAAATGAACATTTAGTGAATTGGGTACTTTTATGAATCTGTGTAAAATAAAGAAAAGCCCCCTATGTTAAATAATATATTTTCCCATCAAGATATATGCTACTAAAGGGATTGTAGTCTCTTAAAGAAAAATAGATAGAATAAATTTCCATTTGATTATTGTCAAACGTTATTCAAATTTAAAGAAACAGGATGCTAATTTAATAAAATTTTATTTGACCAAATTAAAAAAAATTCAGCAAATTAGTATAGGTTGTCTCAAAACACTGCAGAGATAGAAACTGTATTTCATACATTAAAAATGAAATAGAGTACATTTTTCTATACAAATATAAACCTCTTATATTGACATATTCTCATTTTCTGATTTATATGTGCATGCATTGACTGAATTAAAAAAAATTACTTAGCTTAGCTGAAGACACATTTCTCTTTTACTTCTTCAGCCATTCTTTATCATTAAAAGCTCAATTAGGAAAGAATATCTTGTTAAAATCCCTCTATATACACATAGGTCAAATACACGATTATTTATATGGAGATCAGATTCTGAAAAATTTATTTCTAGTTGATAAAATACAGACATAACCACTGGACAAAAATATCCACCTAGTCAAAGCTTTGGTTTTTCCAGTAGTCATGTATGGATGTGAGAGTTGGACTATAAAGAAAGCTGAGCACCAAAGAATTGATGCTTTTGGAGTGTGGTGTTGGAGAAGACTTTTGAGAGCCCCTTGGACTGCAAGGACATCCAACCAGTCCATCCTAAAGGAAATCAGTCCTGAATATTCATTCAAAGGACTAATGCTAAAGCATAACAATAAGCATTAATTATTATAGACTGAATATGCTTATTTTACCAAATATTTAATTTATAATTGCCTTAATATTTCACTTAATTCACTTAATGTTACATTTAAAAAATCGTTGCAATCAGGAGACCATTTCCCAAAAACAGTGTGTTAAGAAGTGTGATCCATGAAATATATACCAAATGTGCACCATATATTAAACTCAACTCTGATATATTACTAAAGGTTTCAAAATCTGTTTACTATTTGGCAATTAAAATAAGCATGCTGTTAGTTATTTGATAATATGCCATATTTATTACCACTTATAACAGGGTTGATCAGTTAATGAAATAAAACGAAATCACAACTGGCTGTTAAGGAATCTAGAATAACTGGCATGTATGACATTGATAATACTCAGAGAGCCACACAAAATAAACTCTTCAAAGGAAGTAAAAATAAATCAACCTAATTAAATGAGGTAGTATTAGCAAATATGACAATAAAATTTCTCATTTTATTCATTTACCAGCAGGAACAGCTTTAAAGCTGCAGTTATTTTAGTTTCTGCCTTTAAATATTATCTAATCCTCAAAGATGATGCTGTGAAGGTGCTGCACTCAATATGCCAGCAAATTTGGAAAACTCAGCAGTGGCCACAGGACTGAAGGAGGTCAGTTTTCATTCCAATCCCAAAGAAAGGCAATGCCAAAGAATGTTCAAACTACCGCACAATTGCACTAATCTCACACACTAGCAAAGTAATGCTCAAAATTCTCCAAGCCAGGCTTCAGCAATATGTGAACTGTGAACTTCCAGATGTTCAAGCTGGTTTTAGAAACGGCAGAGGAACCAGAGATCAAATTGCCAACATCTGCTGGATCATGGAAAAAGTAAGAGAGTTCCAGAAAAATATCTATTTCTGCTTTATGGACTATGCCAAAGCCTTTGACTGTGTGGATCACAATAAGCTGTGGAAAATTCTGAAAGAGATGGGAATACCAGACCACCTGACCTGCCTCTTGAGAAATCTGTATGCAGGTCAGGAAGCAACAGTTAGAAGTGGACATGGAACAACAGACTGGTTCCAAATAGGAAAAGGAGTACGTCAAGGCTGTATATTATCACCCTGCTTATTTAACTTATACGCAGAGTACATCATGAGAAAGGCTGGGCTGGAAGAAACACAAGGTGGAATCAAGATTGCCAGGAGAAATATCAATAACGTCAGATATGCAGATGCCACCACCCTTATGGCAGAAAGTGAAGAGGAACTAAAAAGCTTCTTGATGAGAGTGAAAGAGGAGAGTGAAAAAGTTGGCTTAAAGCTCAACATTCAGAAAATGAAGATCATGGCATCCGGTCCCATCACTTCATGGGGAAAAGATGGGGAAATAGTGGAAATAGTGTCAGACTTTATTTTTCTGGGCTCCAAAATCACTGCAGATGGTGACTGCAGCCATGGAATTAAAAGACGCTTACTCCTTGGAAGAAAAGTTATGACCAACCTAGATAGCATATTCACAAGCAGAGACATTACTTTGCCAACTAAGGTCCGATTTTTCCAGTAGTCATGTATGGATGTGAGAGTTGGACTGTGAAGAAGGCTGAGCGCTGAAGAATTGATGCTTTTGAACTGTGGTGTTGGAGAAGCCTCTTGAGGGTCCCTTGGACTGCAAGGAAATCCAACCAGTCCATTCTGAAGGAGATCAACCCTGGGTGTTCTTTGGAAGGAATGATGCTGAAGCTGAAACTCCAGTACTTTGGCCACCTCATGCAAAGAGTTGACTCATTGGAAAAGACTCTGATGCTGGGAGGGATTGGGGGCAGGAGAAGAAGGGGACAACAGAGGATGAGATGGCTGGATGGCATCACTGAATCAATGGACGCGAGTCTGAGTGAACTCCGGGAGTTGGTGATGGACAGGGAGGCCTGGCGTGCTGTGATTCACGGGGTCGCAGAGTCGTACACGACTGACTGAATTGAACTGAATATCAAAATATTATAAAAGAGCATGTCATCTCACTTTTTCATGATTGACTTTTAGTAAATCTCATCTTATAATTATCTTAAGTTGCTTTAAGTATAGATATTAAGAGGATCACATACAGTTAAAGGGAAGAAAAATCTTTCCAAATACATAGTCTTAGCTCTGTGCACTTCAACAGATTTGAAAATATTTGCTATATTCTCATGATTAAGTAATGCTCATAGGGTACTAATATGCATTCATTATAATTATTTTTATGAATAGGTTACACTTTGTCTATTGAGTATGGTAACATATACTAAAAATAATACAGTTTATAACAAAAATAGTTTATCTCTGACAGATATCAAGAGAAACGCTCTCTTCCACTATAGCAACACAATTCTTTCTAGCTTATAATCATTTGCAATGCTAAAACTAGAAAGTACTTTATGCCCTTAATTATTGTTTAATTAGTATTTATACTAGTTGGTTAAATCTCAGAGTTATTTTCATTTTCAGATTTCACTTGTCTCCAGAGAAAATTAGAAAGACTTCATAGGAGAGATTTTAATGTAGAAAAATATTTCTTGGTCACAGAAATTATTGTCTGTTAAGAATCCATATTTTAATGGTTTTTCATTTACTGGTTTGTCCCTGTCTCTTATGGAGAATGTAGACAGTTACCTCGGTTTCATGCCTAGGAAATTACACTCAGGCAACACTGACTATAATTGATGTTGGTGAGTTGCTGTGCCCAAGTGTGTTTGTCCAAGAAGTGCTGTATTCCCCTCTTTCATCTCATCTTATAAATGATAACTCATCAACTTTTATGGGGCTTCCCTGGTGGCTCAGTGGTAAAGAATCTGCCATCCAATGCAGGACATGTGGGTTTGATCCCTGGGTCTGGAAAATCCCATGGAGAAGGAAATGGCAACTCACTCCAGTAATCCTGCCTGGGAAATCCCATGAAAAGAGGAGCCTGGTGGGCTACAGTCCATGGGGTTGCAAAGAGTTGGATATGACTAATCAACAAAACAACAACAACATATTTTATTGAGCATTTACTATATATACATAGCCAGATCAAGGGGGAAATAGTTGAGTGGTTGCCAAACAAAAGTTTTTTTTTTTTTTTTTAATTTATTGTAGCACCAAAACACTAGAAACAGTTGTTGATGATAACTGCACCCCTTTTTGTCATTAAAAAAATAAACTACCAGTTAGGTATTCTTGAATTATTTTTTGGCTAGTCAGTTGAAATTCTGAAATTAAATTTGAAAAGATACCATTAACTGGCATTTACTAAGAACAAATACTTTTATAATATTGTCAAACATATCTCAAAAGAAGTTGTTTCAAAACATAATACAAAGAAACTAAAAAGAGAAAACAAAACTAGAAAAAAATGACAACCACTCTAACAATATTTTTAGCATTTTTGAAAATCATTGCATATGTATCAGTTCAGTTCAGTTCAGTCACTCAGTCGTGTGCGACTCTTTGCGACCCCATGAATTGCAGCACGCCAGGCCTCCCTGTCCATCACCATCTCCCGGAGTTGACCATGCTTTTCTATGCACGCTTCAGTTTCTTTTTTGTCATCTCGATATGTTTTGTGTTATGTATATGAGAATAATATAAATATATAATATGACATATATATTAAATGCAAAAGCTCACTATACTCTATATTGTATATTGTCGTATATGGTATCTGCTTTGGAAGAACTTCACATCAAAGTTTAGCAATTTCAGTCTAAACAATGACACGTCAAATTTGATCTCATTATCTCTGTGTCCTACCTTATATAACTGAGACCATGAAACTTTAAATAAATTACCAAAGATAATAAGCAGCAGTTTGAATCAGTCGTGTCTTTGCAACCTCCATGGACTGCAGCCTGCCAGGCTCCTCTATCCATGGAATTCTCAAGACAAGAATATTGGCACGCCAGTGGGCTTCCCTGGTGGCTCAGAGGTTAAAGCATCTGCCTGGAATGCGGGAGACCTGGGTTCAATCCCTGGGTCGGGAAGGTGCCTTGGAGAAGGAAATGGCAACCCACTCTGGTACTCTTGCCTGGAGAATCCCATGGAGGGAGGAGCCTGGTAGGCTACAGTCCATGGGTTTGCAAGAATCAAACACAACTGAGCGACTTCACTTTCACTTTCAGTCCCTTCTCAAGGGGATCTTTCTGACTCAGGGATCAAACCCAAGTCATCTCCATGGCAGGCAAATTCCTTACTGTCTGAGCCACAAGAGAAGCCCAGTTTGAATCAAGATATCCTTAATTCTAAAGCATGAAGTTTTCCAAATAAATGTCAAATAAATTCACTGAATATTAATATTCTACACTAGTCACATTTGTACATTAGCTCATTATATTTTAACACTGAGTGGATAAGTGTATATTAAATTAACTATATATATATATTTAAGTATATATACATTTGTCCTTGTCCATAAAGACTAATTTTTATCCATCATGCTTTCTGTGTACTTGAAAGTAATAAAAATTATAAGGCAATAGTAACCCAAAACATCCATTTACAATTATTCAGATTATTTCTTCAGAAATATGTACCCACATAATAAGGTCCGAAAACAAAATTTTATTTCAGGCTTGAAAGTGTGGTTAATGGTATATTTAAACACTCTGTCACTCAAAACTTTCCAGTGGCTTCTACTCTCTTAAAGGCAAAGTGGCCTTTTGACCTTCACAAGCTTCCAATGATGTCGAATTCCTCTACCACTCATCCACTTGCTTAACCATCTCTTGCCAGCTCACTGTGACCCAACTACATTGGCTTCTAAAATGTTTCCCACACTTGAAAAATATACTTATGCCTCATAAGCCTTGAACTTGTCATTCTCTCTGCTGAAACTCACATGCTCTGTTACTTTGCATCTCTTAGATGTTGCCTCAAATATCCTTTATCAGAGAGATCTTCTTGATAAACTTCAACTTTAAAAGTTTAAGTATTTAGATTGTTTCCAAAGACCAGAACTGTATGTATGTGTGTGTATAAGTACATATTTATATTTATATATATTAATGTATGTGTGTTTGTATATCTATATTTATTTTCACACAGGTGTATATATATATACACATACATGCATATACACTCATATTTCTGTGTGTGAATACTTCTTTAGTGTAATTATTAGAATGGAAATAATGGGTTAACTGGAAGAATTGAAAACTCTAGTTCTAAAAGATGCATGCACTCCAATGTTCATAGAAGCACACTTTACAACAGCCAACACATGGGAGCAACCTAAGTGTCCATCAATAGCTGAATGGATAAAAAAGATGTGGTATATATATAGGAATATTACTTTGCCATAACAAAGAATGAAATGATGCCATTTACAGCAATATGAATGGGTCTAGAGATTATCATACTAAGTGAAGTACATTGGACAGAGAAAGACAAATTCACATAACTTACATGTGGAGCCTAAAATAAAGTGATACAAATGAATCTATTTATGAAATAGAAACAGACTCACAGATAAGGAAAACAAGCTTACAGTTGTCAAAGGGGAAGGAGTGGAGAGGAATAAATTAGGAGAATGGGGCTAACAGATACACACTATCATATATATATATATAACAGATAAATAACAAGGAATTACTGTATAGCACAGGGAACTATATTCAGTATCTCATAGCAATCTACAATGGTAAAGATTTGAAAAAATATAGGTATAAAAACATATATATATGTATAGCCAAATGACTTTATTGTATCCTTGAAACTAAAACAATATTGCAAATCAACTACATTTCAATTAAAAATAAGCTAACAAAAAGAAATATTAGATTAAAAAGTTGGTATTACATTCAAGTACTTAAACTTTGCATAAGCAATGCATAAGATCATCTATTTATCTGCAATCAAAGCCAAATCATTCATATCATCCTGTTTTTAAAGTATTTGTAAATAAAAAAGATTGATATGGTAATTAGTTGCCCTAACTTATAAACTTAACTTATAAACTCAATTAAAGATGAGAATCTTCTTAACTTTTACCTGGCTATTTCTTCTGTGAATCTCCTGTTAATAAAATGTTCCACTCTAAAATTAAGCAAATGTTTCCAATTATTTATTTCCCTAACTTTACTTTTAAAACTTAAAATATTTAATCAACTTGGAATTAATTTTGGTATATGCAATCAGGAAGATTTCTCAATTTTTAATTTTTCAAATGATTTGTAATTTGTCATAATGTTATTGGTTATATTTCCCCCACAATACCATCTCAATGTACACTGAATTTTCACATATATTTGAATTGCTTTAGGCAGTATTTTATTTCTGGAACAATACATATTTGATAACCAGTAATAAAAAGTATTAGCTTAGTCTTTCATTTTTACTTTCTGTTTTCTATATTTTCCATCTTTGCCTGTACTTTACTCCTTTATGGGAGTTTTATAGTTTGCTTTCCCAGGTTCAAAACAAAAAGTAAAGTTTGTAAGAAAAATTATATTAAATTAATTAATATAAGGACTGACATTTTAAATACTGAGTTTACGTTCTTCTATTTATATATTTTACTTGGTTAAATCAATAGAATTTAAACTTTTTTAAAAGTTTTAATTGTTGCTTAGTGATTTTTATGTGTGATTATTTTAATCATTTTTACTGTTATTGTAGTAATATTTTCTCTTGTTAGATTTTTGGGTCAAATATTGTTGATTTAAATAAAAAGCCATTGCTATTTGTATGTAAATAGTATAACAATTTTACATACTTGTATTATCATAGGTATTCATTTTTTCCTTTAATTGTAGTACTGATTTCCCAAAAACTAAATAACACTGTAGAAAATAATGACAAATGTGTATCATTTCTATTATTTTAATTGATTTCTTTTCTTGAATACTCGTTTGCTGCTAATTCCAGAAAAAAAAGTAAATGGTGAGTAACAGTAGTGATTTTGAGCTCACTTGTTTTAATTTGACTTAATCCTGATTTATGATTCTGATATTTCCACATTTAGCTTTCAGTTTGAGGTTCATCCATAGGCAGATGGAGGGATGAGAGTTAGAGAATAAGAGAGTAAGTGAGAGTGAGGGAGAGTGCAAAGGAAAAGGAAGAGATGAACAGAGGCATTTAAGAAGGAGAGAGGGAGAGAAAGAGACTTGAATTTGTAAATCTGTAACTGATGATGAATTTGTTAAATAACACTTAAACTTTAAATGAGCACAGCAAACAGAAAATTTCAAATCGTTAGTATGGTATTAGTAGATTTTTCTAATAATTACCCATTTTATTTTTATGTGTCCTGTGAATAATTATCTGTCTAATCCCAAGACATCCACCTCGTGTGGTGCAAACTAGAAATATTAGTGATATTGTTATTATTAACAGCTCTATTCATGCCAGCACCTTTGCTAGAAAGTATGGTCATGGTGGGATCCAGGGAGGAATATTATATAATTCAAATAAATAATTAACAGAAATAGGAATAAATCATAGTAGATGAATAAGATGGTCACAAATTACGTCAACTGCAGACTATGGTGTAATCATGTTATTTCCATGCCATCATCTCTACACAAGAGATAAAATGAAGGGTGTGCACACTAAAAGTGTGCATTAGTGGCTAATATTGAGTTAAATCTCCAAATCGGTTTTAAGGAAGAAATTAGATTCCTGCTGATTTTTATGCTCTATCTAAAGACTTCCGTAAAAGAAGACGTGACACAGAACCATCTGATGACTCAATTTATAGGTTCTTGACTGCAATGATCACTAAGATCATGGTTTATAGACTTAGCTTACACTTCTGGTTAATTTTAAGATGTCCTAAAGTAAATACTATATTTCATATCAATAGGACAAAAGAAGTTGAAGAGCCGATCTTCTGTACTTTCTGTGGCCATAAATCAAGATGATGTGTTGCTAAGAGAGCTGCCTGGGTGAAATGGGAAACAGATTGCTGCTGCCTACCTGGTATATCATAGCTTAACATGCTCCCTCAAATATGTCAGATGTGAATGCGGATGAAATCATTTAAGGAAAATGGAAATGCAGTCTTGAGAGGGGCAGACTTAGCGCTGTGACATTACAGATTATTCTGACAAAATGTATTTATGGAAATCTTTATGTCTCAGTAACTAGAACTTTATTACTGAGTGTTGATTATGGCCAGTTGTAGCTTCATGGCACATGGTATCTTAGGTAGAGATCATTTTTCCTTACTGAACACATTCCATCAGTCTGCAACAACATATATGGTGGTTTGACTAGTGCTGGGTTTGTCACTGCAAATGTTCTGTGGATACCTTCAGGAATGAATCAGGCAGATACAGATATTTCTCAGAGACTCAACATTCTGATGAAAAAAAAAAATACAGACTTGTTAATCAAAATAGAATCACTCATCAGAACTCTTCCAGGAGATTGGCTGTGAATAAAAGTCTGTATGTAGACCCAAAGGAACTCCGTATCCATCAGCAATGTTAAGAGCCTAGCTCACAGCATCAGCCAGTAAGGAGAACTGGTGTTCTAATCAATATAGAATTTGATATATTTAAGTTTTAGAGGATTAGTTTGCTAGAAAATCAAGTCAAAGAGATGAAGGAAACAAGTTATGGCCTTTATCACTCTTATTTATTAGTCAATTGCCATGGATAAAAATATAATTTATCTCCCCTGAGTTTCAACCGATGAAGTTAGACAGATAAAGGTATAACACTGTGTCCTTTAATCAGGATGACAGATGGGAGATATCTGTAAAAATCTATACCATGAGGTCTGTGATAAGGTTATGTCAGCATACTACATAGAACTCAAAATTTATTGAATACTGATTTCTAATACCCATCCCAGTCACTGCAACCATAAGGTACATTAAAAAATAGATCTTTAGTAGGTGGAAGGAATGGAGAATGATGTGGTAATTTTAAGTGAAGTACAATGTATCAAATATTACCTCTTTACTATATATATGCAGTATAACAAAGAGTCTGAAAGTTCAATGATAAAATTAAGTAAAACGGAGATATATGAAAACAATGACCCTCAGTATGAGAAAATATTTTGATAAGTTGAGTTGAGGCCCTCAATTTATGCAGTATTATGGAAACTGATTAGAAAACAAAATGAATTTCACCTTAGAAAAATTATATACCTGTTAAATGTATCACTCTATATTTAAAAATTTTTTCAAATATCTGTATGTAATGGATGTAAAAGATTACTTAAACTGGAACACACACACACACACACACACACACAAATCACAGCTGTGAAGGGACATGGTCACAGTTAACCTTAACATTCTTTATAGGATGAATTTCTATTCTATACTAGGTGGTTCAAATTATTATTTTTTAAAATAATACTAGACTACTTTTTGTGTAAGCTATTACCTCAAACATTGCAAGAGTAGTAGTAAGAAAATTTTCCACAAAAATATTTGTGACAAAATGATCTCAACCAAGGTAAGAGGGTACACTTGGAAGATAGAGGACAGGAGGGTTAAAATACTGGCCTGAGATCCATTCTCTCCAACTAGGGAGAGTACAAACACAGGAGATCAAGCCAACTTCACATTGGTTAAACTAAGCCACAACTTCCTGTTTCAGCTCTGACATGTAAAGAGCTTGGAAGTAAGCACAGCACACTGACTTCAACTGCGTATCTTGGTGGGATACAGTCTCAGGCCAGAAAACAAAACAAAACAAAAAGGGATCTTCAAATTTTCCTAGTAGATTTTTTCTATCCATGTGCAAAACCACTTGCTAGATTCTCTTATTTGAGAGAGGTCCTCGTTACCCCACCTGGATCCTATCACACTGCTCTGGGCCAGTCTCCTAATATGTGTCTCCCTCATCCTGCCTGTGGGCTGACATCCCAGGTCACATCTCCTCTGCACAGGATCAGCCTCTTCATCCCACTGAAGCTCCAACATTCATGCAGGTTTTCTTTCTTGAGGCCATTTTTCTTCTGTAGTGTGTGAGCCTCTTCACATTTCTCCTTAAACTCACCTGGACTAGCAGTCATGAGATCCTTGGGAACTTTCCTATATATACATCACCAGAGTTGTAGACAAACCAGGCCAAAATGGCTAGATATCTAAGAAGGGCAATTACTATCAAAAATAGGTGGAAAAGCAGTGTGAATATTGTTATACTGTAATTATGGTATAATTTCCAGGTATAGGAAAGGACAGGAAGCGAGCATTCCTGTGTGATCTATTATATTGATATATAAACATAACTTTCCCCATTCCCCTCTAGCCTTCCAACATTTCTTAGGTTACTCTTTATGAGTAACAAAGGTTTATTCAGAATGAATAACAGCTGAATTTGTATCCACCTGTGCTATGGATGTTGTATGATTTATATGTATATATATATGTATGATCTATATGTATACACATGTGTATATACATATATATATGATTTAAGCCACCAATACTAATAGTAAAACCATTGTAAAACAGAATTTGCAGAATCAGATCTCTTTAAATGAGAAACAAGCATGTTTATTAAGTAATGTCATATTGATTATAATGATGCTAAATAAAAATCTCTTTTCTAAAAATTTTGAAATTCTTTTTTCTCCTTCATAAGTTTTGTTAAGAACAATATAAAAGAAATGAAATATATTTTTTAGATTAGTGTGAGGTATTTGAGTATAGACTTAGAAGACAAAGTGTGATAATTTATATTTATACCCCACATTCATTATAAATGCTTATGTATAGCAATTAAGGAAATGAATTGTATATACACACTAATTTGAATTATACTTATTTATACAATATAATCACTATAGCTGATAATTTATTGGGATCTATATGCCAGGCACAGACACAGAGCAATAATTGGATTGTTTAACTTGATTTTCACCCCTAGCCCAGTAGAGATGATTACTTTTTCACTTTTATATATGAGAAAACAGATTTAGAAAATTACTTGCCAAATTCTCACAATTAGGAAAACAGAATAGCAAGAAGAAGCAGTTGCATGAGCTCAGAAATTTTAACCACTGTATCATTCAGCTTCACTCTCAATATCGTATCCTAAATCTCATACCTACATATATATATATATATATGATCTTACATGTGTGTGCTAAGTTGCTTCACTCATGTCCAGCTCTGTGATGCTATGGCCTATAGCCTGCCAGGCTCCTCTGTACATGGGATTCTCCAGGTAAGAATACTGGAGTGGGCTGCCATCCTTCCTCAAGGGTATCTTCCTGACCCAGGGATCCAACTCGTGTCTCTTATGCCTCCTGCAGTGTCAGGAAGGTTTTTTTTTTAACCACTAGAGCCACCTAGGAATCCATGATTTTATATATTATATACATATAATTTCAGAATGAATCTAATGTTTATTTGTTTTATCCCAATTACTTCAGCAAACTTATAAAATAATGTTTTACCAAAATATATCATTATATTTATACCAAAATATATCATTATTGAAATTGATTGAACTACTAATTTTCCACATTGAAAAAAGAAAGTGAAAGTGAAAGTGGTTCAGTTGTGTCCCACTCTTTGAGACCCCATGGACTGTCCATGGAATTCTCCAGGCCAGAATACTGGAGTGGGTAGCCTTTCCCTTCTCCAGGGGATCTTCCCAACCCAGGGATCAAACCCGGGTCTCCCACATCACAGGTGGATTCTTTACCAGCTGAGCCACAAAGGAAGTCCAATTTTACACATTAGTTTTCTTTTATAACAAAATACAAATATATGTCTCTCACACAATATGTGCAATTTTA
Source organism: Oryx dammah (assembly GCF_014754425.2). Taxonomy (NCBI): domain Eukaryota; kingdom Metazoa; phylum Chordata; class Mammalia; order Artiodactyla; family Bovidae; genus Oryx; species Oryx dammah. The sequence continues at coordinate 25,822,435 of NW_024070196.1, forward strand.
GAAATTTAAATAGACTCTGATATTTTCCTACAAGAAAATTAATGCTAAATTGATTCTGTTTTGCATCACAATTCACTTCGCAAAAGTTATTGCAACAATGTGCTCAGGTTTATGTAATATAGGGGCTTCCCAGGTGGTAAAGAATCTTCCTGCTAATGCAGGAGATGTAGGAGACAAGGGTCCCAACCTTAGGTCAGGATGATTCCCTGGACTAGGAAATGGCAGTTCAATCCAGTACTCTTGCTGGGAAACTTCCATGGACAGAGAAGCCTGGGGACTACAGTGGAGCCACTGAGTCAGACACAACAGCATGACCACACGCATGCATGTAATATAGAGCACTTGGCAGTTGGAAACGAACACAGACAAACAACTTCCCAATAGGAACACACAATATCAGAAGTGAATATTATGCAGGATTCTTATTATTTGAACACTGACCTGGAATGGGTGACAACTCTTTCATCTTATATAATGTATAAAATGATTTACATAGACTGCAAGAATTTCATTTTATGATTCTATATTCAGTGCTCTTTCCCTATGTTATTTTAGCTGATCTATTACACTTAGTTTTATAAGTAGACATTCATTTTTAGATATGAAAAATTACTTATTATGTGTTTAAATACTATTTAAAAGAATACATGTAAATAAATGTTTAATACTAAAGACATTTTTAAATTCAAGAGCCTTATGTTTAAACATTATTTATATAGTACTCATAACAAAATGAGTAATTAAAAAGGGAACTAGAAAGATAATCAGAGATAGAGTATGGAAGTTGACATACTGGCTTACTGAAGCAAAGTAGGTGATTGTGTTGTCTCTTAGTTGATGCAAGATGATAAATGATGACATTGATGATAATGATGATAGATAGATAGCTAGATAGGTAGGTAGAAACACTCCTAGTCCATGAGATGCTTAAGTATTCCAGCCATGCTTTTCCATTATAAGAGTATAACCAATTTCTCTTACTTGATTTAGCATCAGACTTCAGATAAATAAGCTGAGATAAAAACAGGTAGATTTCTAAATGATAGGCCAGCCACTCTTTTCAAGGCTACTGGTTACTCGAACGGTGACGGTTACTGTGCTGTTAACTAATTAGCAGTCATAAATAATGTGAAAAGAAGAATAATTCTGCCTACAAACACACAAAATTAGACAATGATTAGTAATAAAATACTGTAAGCAAAATGAATATATACAAAGATAGTTTTAAGAGGGAGACGACAAACTTCAGGAATAGTCACAAACTAATTTTCTTCTTCAGAGATCATGCAGCTGCAAAAGGAACATTGCTCTCTACCTTTGTAGCTCAGGCTCTGTTTTTCCCCAAGGTCTGAGCCACACGAATTAGAAAAAAATAAGTTTCTTAGGGAGATCCATATTTTACTGAACAAATATTAATTGATTGAACAGAAAAAAAACTGAATTATTTTTTCCCCTGCAAGTGTTTCTCTAAATGAAGTGCCACCTTTCAAAAGTTACTAGATAATGAGCTTTGATGAGCTCATTTAAAATTTGTCAGTTGGGAATTAATTGCACATAAGATTTTATATAGCACTAAATGTAAATGATCTTATATTTCCAATTATCCCACTACTTAGATGTAAATTAGATAAAAGTCTTCTACTTTAAGGATACTGTATGTTAAAATTTTACAGTGTTTGGTATTTTACTCCAAAAACCTTAATATAAGAAAAGCTCAAATAATTTCAATGAGGGTGAGAAAATTTTATAATGTAGAATTTCCAGATGTAGATTATCCTCTGAAGGAGACTTTGTTTTGCAGATAAGTACAGTATTTTTTTAAAACAAAAGTGTCTGTACTGAGAACGAATTAAAGTTATGAATATAACATCAGTAACCAAGTCAGCAATAGTCCAGCTATGGAAGAAATATCCATTGTTTTCTTGTAATTGTTGTTATTATCTTTATGCCATAGATAATTAGGCAGTCCTAAATTTCCCACTGTGGTCAAAAAAGTAAGACCATAGGACTTTGAAAGTGCTATCTTTTTGATACCTCTAACACTAAGGACAATTTTATTAATTTCACATAAGTCTTTTCACACTTCTAAACCTTCAACTCTGACAATTACTCAAATGTATGTGTGTGTGTGCTAAGCCACTTCAATCATGTCTGACTCTTTGTGACCCTATGGAGTGTAACCCTCCAGGCTCCTCTGTCCATGGAATTCTCCAGGCAAGAATACTGGAGTGAATTGTCATGCCCTTCTCCAGGGAATCTTCCTGACTCAGGGATTGAACCCACATCTCTTATGTCTCCTTCATTGGCAGGTAGGTTCTTTACCTCTAGCACCACCTGGGAAGCCCTCTCAAATGTGGGCTTTGTGCAAACCAAATTTTCTGCATTTTGAATTAAAAAAAAAAAAACTGTCAAAATAATTTTTTTAAACACTTTAGCTTCATACCATTGTGTTAGAAGTCACCATGAGATCTTAACTTGACACATTATTTTCTAAAACAGAAGTAAAAGCGCTTCCTAGTTGATTTGCAAAACCTGATACTGGAAGCTTGGGGCTGGTGCACTGAGACGACCCAGAGGGATGGTATGGGTAGGGAGGTGGGAGGGGGGTTCACGATGGGGAACACGTGTATACCTGTGCTGGATTCATGTTGATGTATGGCAAAACCAATACAATATTGTAATTAGCCTCCAATTAAAATAAATAAAAATATATTTAAAAACCATACTTCTAAATACTGTTACAATATTACACAATTGCACTGTAGTGACCTGCATTCAGTTATATATTCAGCTGCTTCTGCTGCTGTCACTTCAGTCATGTCCGACTCTGTATGACCCCATAGACGGCAGCCCACTAGGCTCCCCTATCCCTGGGATTCTCCAGACAAGAACAATGGAGGGGGTTGCCATTTCCTTCTCCAATACATGAAAGTGAAAAGTCAAAGTGAAGTCGCTCAGTCCTGTCCAACTCTTAGCAACCCCATGGACTGCAGCCCACCAGGCTCCTCCATCCATGGGATTTTCCAGGCAAGACTACTGAAGAGGGGTGCCATTGCCTTCCAGCTAATGTGATTATTTTATTAGAGATCTGCTTGTCATTTGTATTATTGCAGAGTAACACAGTTGTGCCTGCTGTATTTCAACAATGATCCTTCAAGTCTCACAAAGAAACACTTGAGAATGAAGTAGCAGAATATTATTCTTGTACATGTAAATATCAGGTTTTCTAGAAGGAAAAAACTTGTATGTTCCTAATTATTTCTACTCACCTCCTGCGTTTGGACGTCTAGGGAGGAGGGGTTGCTTGTGTTCTTATCCTCATGCACAGAAATGCTTAAAGTCCTTGTGTGCCTGTTGTCCAGTTCTCTCTTGTCTCTTGTTCGCTATCTGACCATGTGGTAGACATCACAAACCATTCATCAAAGTGTACTTTTGTGACTATTTCTATAGTGTTAAGTATCAGCAATTTTTTCTTTCAGTTCAGTTCAGTTGCTCAGTTGTGCTGACTCTTTGCGACCCCATGAATCGCAGCACGCCAGGCCTCCCTGTCCATCACCAACTCCCGGAGTTCATTCAGACTCACGTCCATTGAGTCAGTGATGCCATCCAGCCATCTCATCCTCTGTCGTCCCCTTCTCCTCCTGCCCCCAATCCCTCCCAGCATCACAGTCTTTTCCAATGAGTCAACTCTTCGCAAGAGGTGGCCAAAGTACTAGAGTTTCAGCTTTAGCATCACTACTTCCAAAGAAATCCCAGGACTGCTTTCCTTCAGAATGGACTGGTTGGATCTCCTTGCAGTCCAAGGGACTCTCAAGAGTCTTCTCCAACACCACAGTTCAAAAGCATCAATTCTTCGGTGCTCAGCCTTCTTCACAGTCCAACTCTCACATCCATACATGACCACTGGAAAAAAAAGCCTTGACTAGACGGACCTTAGTTGGCAAAGTAATGTCTCTGCTTTTGAACATGCTATCTAGGTTGGTCATAACTTTTCTTCCAAGGAGTAACCGTCTTTTAATTTCATGGCTGCAGTCACCATCTGCAGTGATTTTGGAGCCCCCAAAAATAAAGTCTGACACTGTTCCCACTATTTCCCCATCTATTTCCCATGAAGTGATGGGACCGGATGCATTGACCTTCGTTTTCGGAATGTTGAGCTTTAAGTCAACTTTTTCACTCTCCTCTTTCACTTTCATCAAGAGGCTTTTTAGTTCCTCTTCACTTTCTGCCATAAGGGTGGTGTCATCTGCATATCTGAGGTTACTGATATTTCCCCCAGCAATCTTGATTCCAGCTTGTATTTCTTCCAGTCCAGCGTCTCTCATGATGTACTCTGCATATAAGTTGAGTAAGCAGACAATACACAGCCTTGACATACTCCTTTTCCTATTTGGAACCAGTCTGTTGTTCCATGTCCGGTTCTAACTGTTGCTTCCTGACCTGCAGACAGATTTCTCAAGAGGCAGGTCAGGTGGTCTGGTATTCCCATCTCTCTCAGAATTTTCCACAGTTGATTGTGATCTACACAGTCAAAGGCTTTGACATAGTCAATAAAGCAGAAATAGATGTTTTTCTGGAACTCTCTTGCTTTTTTGATGATCGAGCGGATGTTGGCAATTTGATCTCTGGTTCCTCTGCCTCTTCTAAAACCAGCTTGGGGTTCTCCCACCACCCCCGCCGGGGGTCCCAGCTGCTTGGGCGGCGGTAGGAGCGGCTGCGGTCAGGCTACTCAGCTTCGCGAAGGCTCTCGTCGCACCGCGGCCCTCAGGCACCGGGCTCTCGCCCGCCTGGTCTCCACCATGCCCAAGAGGAAGGTCAGCTCCGCTAAGGAGGAGGCGGAGGAGGAGTCCAAGAGGAGATCGGCGAGGTTGTCAGCTAAACCGGCTCCTGCAAAAGTGGAAACGAAGCCAAAAAAGGCGGCGGGAAAGGATAAATCTTCAGACAAAAAAGTGCAAACAAAAGGGAAAAGAGAAGCAAAGGGAAAACAGGCGGAAGTGGCCAACCAGGAGACTAAAGACTTACCTGCAGAAAATGGAGAAACTAAAAACGAGGAGAGGCCAGCCTCTGATGAAGCAGAAGAGAAAGAAGCCAAGTCTGATTAATAAGCACACACCGAGTCCTGTCAGTGGTCCCTGTTTCCCTTCTTGTACAATCCAGAGGAATATTTTTATCAACTATTTAGTAAATGCAAGTTTTTTAGTAGCTCTAGAAACATTTTTAAAAAGGAGGGAATCCCACCTCATCCCATTTTTTAAGTGTAAATGCTTTTTTTTTAAGAGGTGAAATCATTTAGTGGTTGTTTATTTTTTGGTACAACCAGAAAATGGTGAGATATTGGATATGGGAGGCTTTGATTGTCTTGGGTGTCAGCTTAACATTCCATAGATGGGGAGTAGCTTTTATATCCTATAATACAAAAGCATACTAAATGGCAGTTTGGAGTCAGTTGTGCATTTAATGTCTTGAACACTTTAAATTACTTCTCTTCCCATATTGTTTTGGTAGAATTATTTCCTACAGTAAACCACTTTGATCTTGGCTTTCCTGGTCAGAATTTTGTGCACTATATTATAACATCTTTGGTCGTGATAGTCCAGTTTTCCTAGTAATTTGGTTAATGTGCTGTAAACAATTGACAGTTTGGGTATGTGATATTAAATTGTGAATCAGTGGGGCTTATGATGTAACAACATATCAATATTTGAAGATATTGGTATTTGATATCCTGTTAAGGAAAGTTTGCTCCAAATTTTAAGCTGGAAACTCACTGGAATAACTGTTAAGAATCACAACTACCTGATATTTTAGATTTCTGGTATGTATGTGAAGAATTGTGTACAAATTGAAATGTCTGTGTAGTGATCCTCAAAACAACCAATAAATTCTGTTATAAAAGAAAAACAAATAAATAAAACCAGCTTGAACATCAGGGAGTTCACGGTTCACGTATTGCTGACGGCTGGCTTGGAGAATTTTGAGCATTCCTTTACTAGCATGGGAAATGAGTGCAATTGTGCAGTAGTTTGAGCACTCTTTGGCATTGCCTTTCTTTGGAATTGGAATGAAAACACATTTTCCAGTCCTGTGGGCACTGCTGATTTTTCCAAATTGGCTGGTATATTGAGTGCTGCACTTTCACAGCATCATCTTTCAAGATTTGAAACAGCTCAGCTGGAATTCCATCACCTCCACTAGCTTTGTTCATAGTGATGCTTTCTAGGCCCACTTGACTTCACATTCCAGGATGTCTGGCTCTAGGTGAGTGATCACACCATCATAATTATCTTGGGCATGAAGATCTTTTTTGTACAGTTCTTCTGTGTAGTCTTGCCACCTCTTCTTAACATGTTCTGCTTCTATTAGGTCCAGATAATTTCTGTCCTTTATCAAGCCCATCTTTGCATGAAATGGTCCCGTGGTATCTCTAATTTTCTTGAAGAGATCTCTAGTCTTTCCCATTCTGTTGTTTTCCTCTATTTCTTTGCATTGATCGCTGAAGAAGGCTTTCTTATCTCTTCTTGCTATTCTTTGGAACTCTGCATTCAGATAGATGCTTATATCTTTCCTTTTCTCCTTTGCTTTTCACCTCTCTTCTTTTCACAGCTATTTGTAAGGCCTCCCCAGACAGCTATTTTGCTTTTTTGCATTTCTTTTCCATGGGGATGGTCTTGATCCCTGTCTCCTGTACAATGTCACGAACCTCATTCCATAGTTCATCAGGCACTCTATCTATCAGATCTAGGCCCTTAAATCTATTTCTCACTTCCACTGTATAATCATAAGGGATTTGATTGAGGTCATACCTGAATGGTCTAGCAGTTTTCCCTACTTTCTTCAATTTAAGTCTGAATTTGCCAATAAGGAGTTCATGATCTGAGCCACAGTCAGCTCCCGATCTTGTTTTTGCTGACTGTATAGAGCTTCTCCATCTTTGGCTGAAAAGAATATAATCAATCAGATTTCGGTGTTGTCCATCTGGTGATGTCCATGTGTAGAGTCTTCTCTTGTGTTGTTGGAAGAGGGTGTTTGCTATGACCAGTGCATTTTCTTGGCAAAACTCTATTAGTCTTTGCCCTGCTTCATTCCTTATTCCAAGGCCACATTTGCCTGTTACTCCAGGTGTTTCTTGACTTCCTACTTTTGCATTCCAGTCCCCTATAATGAAAGGACATCTTTTTGGGGTGTTAGTTCTAAAAGGTCTCGTAGGTCTTCATAGAACCGTTCAACTTCAGCTTCTTCAGCATTACTGGTTGGGGCATAGACTTGGATAACTGTGATATTGAATGGTTTGCCTTGGAAACAAACAGAGATCATTGTGTTGTTTTTGAGATTGCATCCAAGTACTGCATTTCAGACTCTTTTGTTGACCATGATGGCTACTCCATTTCTTCTGAGGGATTCTTGCCCGCAGTAGTAGATATAATGGTCATCTGAGTTAAATTCACCCATTCCAGTCCATTTTAGTTTGCTGATTTCTAGAATGTCGACATTCACCCTTGCCATCTCCTGTTTGACCACTTCCAATTTGCTTTGATTCATGGACCTGACATTTCAGGTTCTTATGCAATATTGCTCTTCACAGCATCGAACCTTGCTTCTATCACCAGTCACATCCACAGCTGGGTATTGTTTTTGCTTTGGCTCCATCCCTTCATTCTTTCTGGAGTTATTTCTCCATCCACTGATCTCCAGTAGCATATTGGGCACCTACCGACCTGGGGAATTCCTCTTTCAGTATCCTATCACTTTGCCTTTTCATACTGTTCATGGGGTTCTCAAGGCAAGAATACTGAAGTGGTTTGCCATTCCCTTCTCCAGTGGACCACATTCTATCAGACCTCTGTACCATGCCCTGCCCGTCTTGGGTGGCCCCAAGGGCATGGCTTAGTTTCATTGAGTTAGACAAGGCTGTAGTCCTAGTGTGATTAGATTGACTAGTTTTCTGTGAGTATGGTGAATATTGACCACCTAAGGGTTTCCGTGATGGCTCAGAAGTTAACACATCTGCCTCCAATGCAGGAGACTGGGTTCTATCCCTGGGTCGGGAAGATCCCCTGGAGAAGGAAATGGTAACCCATTCCAGTATTCTTGCCTGGAGAATCCCATGGATGGAGAATCCTGTTAGGCTACAGTTCACGGAGTCGCAAAGAGTCAGACACAACTGAGAAACTTCACTTTCACTAAGAGGCTTAAGAGTCGGACACGACTGAGTGACTGAACTGAACTGAAGAGGCTTAAAGAGGAATCAGAGGAACTGATAACTTGGAGGGCTACAGTCCATGGGGTACAGAGTTGACACAATTACACATGCAGACAACCCCTCATATATTTGTTTTGTTCTTAATCATACAAAGGATGAGATAATGAACTTAGGAAAGCTAGGTTTTTATTCTCTTTTGCTTGGCCAGTATCCAGCAATAATATTAAACAATGTTGATTTAAAGTCTTTAACATTATTATTCTTAACAAACATCACTCTTTGTTTTTCATTATACCAATCGTGACTTTAGCTTCCTATGTGCCCCAAAATATACATAAAATACTACCTGTAAATATTTTTTTCAGGTATTTTCATCCAAAATCTCCTTAAAGCCCCTATTGTTTACATTTACTGAAGTTACACAAATAGAGATTACAGTATTTGTTTTTTATATACAATTTATATACAAATTAATCCCTTAAACTCACACTGCTGAGAAAGATGCTAAATTGCCTTTATGGGTTGTAAGATAATTTGAATCTAATGCCATCAAACACACCAGTCCTATTATTGACAGTTTGGTTATATTTCAGTGTATATTAAATTGAAAATATATTCCTGAACATTTAAAATTTCAGATTTTCTTTACAAAACAAATATATCACTTTAGAGTACAATAGTATACATTTTAGGGTTACTCTTACTATCTGTAAATACCTAGTTGTACTTCATTTTATTTCATTCATGTGAAATAAATATTTTAAAAACACTAAAATTATTTAAATACTTAACATTATAGAATTCTTAGCAATTTTATGTCAACACTTTCCAGATTTTTCCACAAATCTACTATCTGACTATCATAACCAACTTGGTGCATTCCAATACTAACTTGCAATGGACTCATGCGGTAGCTTCCAACTTAACTGGTGCCCTCATTCTAGCCATGTTCACTGAAGTGTAGTCTCAGTATCCAGAATAACCTCTTTTAAACCTGAAATGAATATTTTCATCTCAAAACACTCCAGAGCCTTTTTGTTTTCTCGGAATAAAAGTCAAATATTTTGCTAGCCTAGCGGGTCTCCCCCTCCACCTGTTCTCCTTCACCTCTCTAAACTCATGTCGCATTACTCTATTGCTCACACCAACTCATCACTAGCCATCTACTTTAACCCTCAAGACAGTATGGGTCACAGGGATGCACCTGACCACTCGCTTTGCCTGGGAGAATGTTTCCTAGATATTCATCGGTCTCCATTATCTTCAGAATGCAAATGCCTGGTTTTAAGGTATATAAACTTTCCATTTCCTGATTGTAGATTTCTCTCAAAAAAGGTTGCATAAGTTAAACTCCCATTATTTTTCATTCTCTTACTAATACTTTTAACAAAATGATTAATAAAAATTTTTATCTCAATTTGTTTTCATTGATATTTCTAGGATGTCTTCATATCCAATATTCATATTCTGATTATCACAATTATATACCCATTCCTAGCAGTGCTGCCTTAATTTTCTTCCTTTCTTGTCCTATGCATATTTATCAAATATATTATTTATTTCATTAACCATTGCAAATAACACATTTGGCTTTACTCACAATTCTACTGATTTCTTTTCATCTTTTACTTAAGTAAAATCTCTTTATTTTACATATGCAACTATTTTTTTTTTTTACTTTTTCCTTGAAACTTTAGCTGATTTATTTTAAAATTATGTGTTCTTCAATAATTGCCTTTAAATTCCTTCTGAGTGATACTATATCTGTACCTTTTGGATTTTAATATGTAGTATCCTTTTCATTTAGCTACAAATATATCATAATAGTCAATATGATTTTTTTTAATTGAAGGATAATTGCTTTACAGAATTTTGTGGTTTTCTGTCATACATCAACAAGAATCAGCCATAGGTACACCCATGTCCCCTCCCTCCCTAACCTTTGTGTTTTATTTTGTATTCTGAAAATATGTCTGATGTTGATTATTTGAAATTTGTTTTCATTCCTTCAGGGCTAATATCCTGTGAATATCTGCAAATTTTCTAGGTGGCTTAAAAATAAAATGCAAGTTATGCTATATGGAAATAAGATTACATTCATATGCAGATTATTCTAATAATCTTATAAAAAATCCTACAGATTCACTATTTGTTTTGTTTGCTTCATGTACCAGCTTTTATAAGATTTGTGTTAAATTTTTCTTTGATATGTTTTTTTCTATTATTTTGTCAGTTTTGCCCAATGAATTTTGAACCAATTTGGTTTTTCACACTCTGGGTTATGATATGTTCTTGTTTAGTTTCGTTTTAAAGTTTCCCTCTCTGTAGCTTTCATGCTTTTCTCCTGGATTTCTGTCAGGAATTGGAAATCTACTTTGATACATTTTGTAGCTCTAATTTTATTATTATATATCTTTTATATTTCTGGGGTAAACCTTATATGTCTTTCCTTGGAACTTGCCTGTATTCAGCACTCCCAATGCAGGGGGCATCAGTTCTACCCCTGGTGAGGGAACTAAGATTCTACATGCCACATGGCATGGGCAAATGAATTTTTTTCCCTTTATAAAGCTTTTAAATTTTCTTTTAAATGATTTAAAATATAAATAGTCCCTTATAATTTTTCAAGGAACTCTTTAAAGCATGTGTCCATATTTAATTTTTAAGCAGAACCTTTTTTAGTATATACTGAATTTTATGGATCCACTTCTGGAAAGGCATTTCATAAGCCATTAGACATATGTACTTTTAAATATTATTTAGGTGGGCTTATTGTTCCTTGAACCTCTGGTATATTACTAACTTCTAAAGAAACACATCAAGAATAATCTATGTATCATTGCAGACACAATAAAAATCAAGAATATCACCACTAGTAAAAAAGAAAAAAAAAACTTACAACTTTAATGAATAACTCATATATATGAAAATTATGGTATTTTTCCATAATCTAACCCCAAGATATCACTATCTTAAAACACTGTATGATCATCAAATAACAAATAAAATAACCATATATTAGAAATCTTATCTATAGATTCTGCCATCTAAATCTCTTCTTCTCTAGAAATATTGTTGCCTGGAACCCTCTTCATTGAATGCCACCTATCACTAATCTCTCTCAATGATTCTAAGAATAAATACTTTCAAAATTTTAATCTGTCATTTTGACCATCATTTCTCTACTTAAAAATCGTAATAGGTATGCTAGGAAACTATCATCTTTATATAATTTCTCAAGGATATTTGTTAGGAACACAAAAATTTACATTGAATTATTTTTACTCCTTCTATATAAGTCTACTTTTCCAGTCTAAAATAGAAAAGAAATATAGAATACCTGTAAAACTTGATTACTTCATATTAACATTTCCCAAGGAAATGGGGACTCCATCTCTTCCATGTTCTCAATGTCCTTCTGTATCATATTTTGTTAACTACCCAAACCTTGAATTCTGTAAGTAAAAATTATATAACTCTGAGCCTATGTTTTTTCTCAACCCAAGAATTCCATAAACCATTCAGCATTCCAGAGAGGAACCAGAACTATAACATGGACTAAGACACAATCACGGAGATCTTAAATCAGAGTCACAAGTATTATTTGTACTAAATGTCAGAATCTTATCATAATGTCAAGAAGGAATGTATTAGTGGGAAACACAAATAATAAGTAAAATTAGAAGAAGATAGATCAACCAAAATTCATTAATCAGGAAAAAAGTTTTGTCCAAATCTGATTTGATCCTTGGGACAATACAGGGTTTTATGTTACTGACTCAATAAAATGGAGTCATTTTTCTTTATGAGTAAAGTTCAAACAACAACCAGTAAGGTTGACATAGAAGTCCGTTTCTTACCTAGTTCTTTCAAAATAATATTAATTTAGCCTCTGGCATTTCATAAAAACATTTAGGTTAATCTTAACTTCTTTATTGTGCACACCCATGCTCAAATACACATTTCCATCATAGCATTGTTTATATTAAACTTTTTCAGAGAACAAGAATCATAAATATTTTATTTAATTTAATCGGCCTCCTATGAGAATGCTTAGAGGAGATAAACCCTTGTTAAATGCTATTGTTGTTTTATTTAATAATGATGATGTAAAGGAAATAGAAATAAACATCAGACACTTGTTATAGGAAAATACGTTTCCTGTTTAGAGGCAGTATTCTCCTACTGATTAATAAGAAGTAGTCTCTTTGATAGTAGTCTTTTATGAAAGCTCTCATAGAAATGTTTTATAAAACTTAAATTATTGAAATTGACAAAAGTCACCATACCTATAGCTGATTCATGTCAATGTATGGCAAAAACCATCATAATATTGTAAAGTAATTATCCTTCAGTTAAAATAAATTAATTTAAAAAACTCACTCTTTTAAAGATCAAAACACAATCAGAATAGTCTACCAACCAGTGCTGGTATAATTTTAAAACTTTGAAAGATACTATATTTTACATGTTTAGTAAAAAATTGAGAATAAATTTGACATGATAAATTAAAATGATTAACAGAAATTTATTTTGTAACAAAAGCAAAAGAGAGAAATCTTGAACAAGGGTGATCCATCTTTGAGATTTCTTTGTTGAATACATTTTCCTTAATCATGGATTTTGTAATTTTGCAAAAGCCTTCTCATTTGAATCATTGCCTGTCTTACAGTATTGTTAACCTACTAGTCTTATTATATCATTTTAGGTAAAATTATAAGGAAAATATGCTGTTATGAACAATAAATTATTTTAATATAGAGAACAAACAAATCTATTTAAATTTAAATTCTTCATGTATGTTTAATCATACGTATATGACACAGTTTATAGTTCATGATATCTACATCAATCACATTTCAGAAATTATTTCTCACACTTTATAACATTTTATGGAAACATTGTTACAGAACTTTTTAAAAAGTCTCATAAATAGAAATACTTTAAGTATATTAACTTTCACTTTGTATGGATATTCTTTTGGAAGTTTCAAGTGTTTTTATGGAAAGAAAGAACCTTTTGTCTGTGGCATGAATCTCTTTCTGGCTTTTAAACATTTTCTATAAACAATGCAACTGCTTTTATTTCACAATCTTTTAGCACAAGAAAATCACGCAAATGTCCCTGTGATTAACACATAATGCTCACCACACAGAGAACCCAAAATTCATTCTATTTATAGAGAAGCTTGCTTTTTCTCTAATACCCACAAAATAGCTTTTCAAAAAAAAAAAAAAATCCTGAATTTTGCTTTCCTGTCATTCAGAACAGTATTCTACATAGTCTGTTTCTCTTTAAAAAAAAAAAAAAAAGTGGTAACATTTACATTTTAGAAGATAAAAAAGTGAAAGTGAAGTCACTCAGTCTTGTCTGACTCTTTGCAACCCCGTGGACTGTAGTCCACCAGGTTCCTCCGTCCATGGGATATGTACACATTTTATGTTTACAAATTTAAGATGTCTTTATAGAAATTTAAACCTCTCTTCCCTCGTGGCTCGGTTGGTAAAAATCTGCCTACAATGAGGGAGACCCTGGTTCAATCCCTGGGTCAGGAAGATCCCCTAGAGAAGGAAATGGCAACCCTCTCCAGTATTTTTGCCTAGAGAATTCCATAGACAGAGAAGTCTGGTGGCTATAGTCCATGGGGTCACAAAGAGTCAGACACTAGAAAAAGAGTCAGAAATGTAAATTCTTCAGAGACTTATAATTGTGTCTTATTCCAATATTTTTGGTAGAAGCATTAGAATATAAAACAATTTAATTCTATAAGGAACAGTGAGTTCATTGTCATCTTTGTATAATACAGAAACTGTCTTAAATGCATATAAAGTATGTAAATAGATAAATTTTAATTTTAGAGTTTTATTGAAAATAATAAAGAGAACTATCAGAATATTTAAGATTTATAATAATATAAATAACCAAAATTGAGAGGAGAGTATGAATAATAACTACCAAGAGAATATGCATATTTCATTTTTTCAGTTAGAATTTCTATGAGTAATGTCTGAATTTGATTAATCAAAAATGGGGGTCTAAATGTATTCCAAAACTGTATGAAGTGAGTCTACAAAAAAATAAAAAACTTGAAGTACCCCAGGAAAGAGAGTAAATACATACATGCACATAAATAGAAACAAACAACTAGCAAACAAAAATCCCATAACCAAAACAAGACATTGTAAATACAATTGAACAGAAAAAAATTCAAATAATTTTATAAGCCATTTATTCCAGTTACTAATGCAGAATGAATTACCACAAATGTCAAAAAGTAATATACTAGCTGCTTCTAAAGGTCAGGAATTCATGCAGGGTATAGTAGGGATGACTTTTCTATGCCTCACACTTTTTTCTTTTATACATGAAAGGCTGGAAGCTTAAGTCAGGTGAAGTTTAGCTCACTCAATGTCCAGAAGTTGATCTTGATTCTAGCTGATTGGTTGGGAAGAACACCTACCCCTACATGTAGTCTCTCCCTGTTACTAAAGTTTACTTATAATGGGGATATTTCTTGACTTGAAAGCGAGTCAGCTGAAAACTGACTTTGCTTTCAAGGCTTGACCTTCCATCACATCCTACTCAATAGAAACAATTCACCAAGCCCAGCTGGGAAGGAGATTATATCTCAGTTCTCAGCAAAGCAGTGTCAATATCACATTGTAAGAAGGAATAAAATACAATGATGCAGTTACATTTGAAAAATAAAATCTGCTACAGTTTATTTTTTCTTATATAGGATAGGTGATTTTATTTTATTTTTAATATAAATTTATTTATTTTAAATATGGAAAAATATGAGCAGCCAGTATCAAAAATTAAAAGCAATGAATTAGAAATAGGTATATTGTGTCAATCATAATAAATGAAACTAAAACAATTCATTTCACTTCTTCTTAGACTGCTTAAAGAGAAAAAACTGATAGATAAATATGTCACCTGAATAAAAAGTGACTTAGAAAGTAAAAAATAACAAATTCAAACAAACAATAACAAAAATTGACCTATAATCACTTTCTGCTCATTTAAAATGATTTTAATGAGAAATTATACACTTATTTTACATATAATTTTTGATTTAAATCAGTTTGAACAGTTTTGGACAATTAAAACAATAAGTAATGTTTACAGTCACTCATTACCACACACAGATGGCTAAATACCATTTTATACATAATTAAATCTGATTAACATCCATATGTGCATGCTAAGTCACTTCAGACTTTGTGTGACCCCATGGACTATGGCCTGCCAGGCTCCTCTGTCCATGGGATTCTCCAGGCAAGAATACTGGAGTGGGTTGCTATTCCCTTCTCCAGGAGATCTTCCTGACCCAGGGGTCGAATATGCCTCTCTTAGGCCTCCTGCATTGGCAGGCAGGTTCTTCACCACTAGGGCCACCTGGGAAGCCATATGAAATAAGTATTATTGTGAATATTATTTTACAAACGTGCAAAATGAAACTAAGGCATATTGAGTAATAGGTAAAGAATAATTTAAATCTTGATCTGGTTCACAGGGTTTGTAGTTATTATTTTATATAATAGTTACTATAGATGATTTTCAGCTTAAGATAAAATTTTTCATGTACCAATTGCACATTAAAGTTGACAGGTGATGTTTTATCTGGTTCAGATATCTCTGTTTAACTATTCACATTCATAATATATATAATCCCATGACAAATTTTGACACAAGATTTGAACTATGAAAAAAATGCTGTTTGAAAAATATTTGCATTTTTCAAAATAGTTTGCCTTCTCTCAATTCTAGATCTAAATTAATCATGGCACTTTCTTTTCATGATACTACTTAACACTTCATAGCATTTAGTTTTAAGGAGTAAATTTTAAGTTATTCAAGACTTCACTACATAATTTTTCTTCTGCATTCTGTATAGTGCCAAGAACTCTGTGTGTGTTAAATAAGAGTTAATTGGTGTCAATGGCAATAATGAATTCTATTATCCCCTTGAATATTGATACCATTCAAAGCATGATATTTAACTGGGTATAATTTCATTTATAATTTTTAACAAGAGGTGATTTAAAGTGAAACATCCTTTTCAGGTAAATTAAAGTAGAATATTAGCATAGAGTATGGTAATTACTTTACTGTGTGGTAATCCTAATAAATTGAATTTGCAATTATCCACACCAATGCTTGGTGAAGGATACTTGGTAGGCAATCAGAGTTACTCATTAGGTAAATCTTTTAAAGTTTAAGGTATAATCCCACATAAGAAAGGTAACATGGTAAAAAGAATAGTGAGTTTGAAAAAAATAAACCTGGCTGTGTCAGCTCCATTATTGTAAGTGGAAGATTTTGACCATTGTATTTAGTCTTCAGACACATTTATTTACTTACCAATAATGGGAATAATTAAACCAAGCCTCCCAAGTTAATATTTATATCTAAATAAATTCACCAACAGATTACTAAATTAATAAAAATGTACAGCCATAGTAAAATATAACTGGAGGTTTTATTAAGATTCTAAATTATAACAATGTAGTGTACAATGATGAGAAAGAGGGAAGAGGAAGGTGAGGGCTTAGGATTGGACACTAAGGTAGAGAGTCTCCGAGGAATTGACAGAAACTCTAAGAACTGAAGAGTAAATAAATCACTCAGTCACATGAAATATTGCACACGAAGCTTTCCAAGCAACATAAGCAGTCAGCACAATGGATAAAGGAAGAAAAAACTTTCCTTGATCCAGGAAGAGAGAAAGAAGCAATACTAGTAGAAAAGCTCAAGGAGGTTGGACAGGAGAGTTCAATCCTTAGATGTTTTGGAGAAGACAGGGGAAACAAGACTGAGATGGAGTGAATGATGAGCCAGGAGGAAAGATGAAATAACCACAAGCTGGAAGCATTTCTTTGAAGATGTTTATAGAAATCAACAGCAACGTTGACAAGAACAGTTCAAGGGGAGTTTTCAAACTGATGATAAATTTCAGTGGTTTAAATAGTGGATGAGGTATATTTCTTTCTGAAATTATGCAGAAGAGTAACCTGAAATCTTTCTTTATATCCAATATATAGAAGATGCAATTAAAAATACAACAAACTTCTCTTACATGCTTAGCTGAGAGCAACCATATTATTACAAGTAATCAAAGCACATACTAGAGCTAAGAAGAAGCTGATGGTTGAGGTGTTCATGGATGGGGATGAACATTGGGTTTGGCCTTCTTAGTAGCCAAGAGGATTGGAAATTTAGAACAATATGAATAAGTCAGGTGAAGTTTATCAATGCAGGAGGTTGAAACCAAGACTACAAAATAAAAACTTGAACTTCCAAGGCCTAATTGACTACCAGGAGGAGAGACTGGCTGACTTACACATAGAGACAGGAAAACAGCAGAAATTTTCTCTCTAAATTTGAACATTTCAGGATATATCAGTTCAGTTCAGTCGCTCAGTTGTGTCCGACTCTATGCAACCCATGAATCACACCATGCCAGGCATCTCTGTCTGTCCAGCACCAACTCCCATAGTTCACTCAAACTCATGTCCATCGAGAGGATGATGCCTTCCAGCCATCTCATCCTCTGTGGTCCCCTTCTCCTCCTGCCCCCAATCAATCCCTCCAAGCATCAGATTCCTTTCCTATGAGTCAACTCTTTGCATGAGGTGGCCAAATATTGGAGTCTCAGCTTTATCCTCAGTCCTTCCAATGAACACCCAAGACTGATCTCCTTTAGGATGGACTGGTTAGATCTCCTTGCAGTCCAAGGGACTCTCAAGAGTCTTCTCCAGCACCACAGTTCAAAAGCATCAATTCTTCAGTCCTCAGCTTTCTTCACAGTCCAAATCTCACATCTATACATGACCACAGGAAAAACCATTGCCTTGACTAGACAGACCTTTGTCGGCAAAGTAATGTCTCTGCTTTTGAATATGCTATCTAGGTTGGTCATAACTTTCTTTCCAAGGAGTAAGCGTCTTTTAATTTCATGGCTGCAATCACCATCTACAGTGATTTTGAAGCTCCAAAAATAAAGTCAGCCATTCTTTCCACTGTTTCCCCATCTATTTCCCACAAAGTGATGGGACCATGATCTTAGCTTTCTGAATGTTGAGCTTTGAGCCCACTTTTTCACTCTCTTCTTTCACTTTCGTCAAGAGGCTTTTTAGTTCCTCTTCACTTTCTGCAATAGTGGTGGTCATCTGCATATCTGAGGTTATTGATATCTCTCCCAGCAATCTTGATTCCAGCTTGTGCTTCACCCAGCCCAGCATTTCTCAGGACGTACTCTGCATAGAAGTTAAATAAGCAGGGTGACAATATACAGCCTTGATGTACTCCTTTTCCTATTTGGAACCAGTCTGTTGTTCCATGTCCAGTTCTAACTGTTGCTTCCTGACCTGCATACAGATTTCTCAAGAGGCAGGTCAGGTGGTCTGGTATTCCCATCTCTCTCAGAATTTTCCACAGTTTATTGTGATCCACACTGTCAAAGGCTTTGGCTTAGTCAGTGAAGCAGAAATGTTTTTCTCGAACTCTCTTGTTTTTTCGAAGATCCAGCAGATGTTGGTGATTTCATCTCTGGTTTCTCTGCCTTTTCTAAAACCAGCTTGGACATCTGGAAGTTACGGTTCATGTACTGCTGAAGCCTGGCTTGGAGAATTTTAAGCATTACTTTACTAGCGTGTGAGATGAGTGCAATTGTGCAGTAGTTTGAGCATTCTTTGGAATTGCCTTTCTTTGGGATTGGAATGAAAACTGCCGTTTTTCAGTCCTGTGGTCACTGCTGAGTTTTCCAAATTTGCTGGCATATTGAGTGCTGCACTTTCACAGCATTATCTTTCAGGATTTGAAATAGCTCCACTGGAATTCCATCACTTCCGCTAGATTTGTTCAAAGCGATGATTTCTGAGGCCCACTGGACTTCACATTCCAGGATGTCTGGCTCTAGGTGAGTGATCACACCGTCGTAATTATATTGGTTGTGAAGATCTTTTTTGTACAGTTCTTCTGTGTAGTCTGGCCACCTCTTCTTAATATGTTCTGCTTGT
The DNA here is from genome assembly GCF_014754425.2 of Oryx dammah. Lineage (NCBI taxonomy): Eukaryota > Metazoa > Chordata > Mammalia > Artiodactyla > Bovidae > Oryx > Oryx dammah. The sequence continues at coordinate 25,841,659 of NW_024070196.1, forward strand.
GTTATTCATACCATTTCTGTCCTTTTTCGAGTGCATCTTTGCATGAAATGGTCCCTTGATATCTCTAATTTCCTTGAAGAGATCTCTAGTCTTTCCCATTTTATTGTTTTCCTCTATTTCTTTGCATTGATTGCTGAAGAAGGCTTTCTTATCTCTCCTTGCTCTTCTTTGGAACTCTGCATTCAGATGCTTATATCTTTCCTTTTCTCTTTTGCTTTTTGCTTCTCTTCTTTTCACAGCTATTTGTAAGGCCTCCCTAGACAGCCATTTTGCTTTTTTGCATTTCTTTTCCATGGGGATGGTCTTGATCCTTGTCTCCTGTACAATGTCATGAACCTTGGTCCATAGTTCATTAGGCACTCTGTCTATCAGATCTAGTACCTTAATTCTATTTCCCAGTTCCACTGTATAATCATAAGGAATTTGATCTAGGTCATACCTGAATGGTCTAGTCATTTTCCCTACTTTCATCAATTTAAGTCTGAATTTGGCAATAAGGAGTTCATGATCTGAGCCACAGTCAGCTCCTGGTTTTGTTTTTGCTGACTGTATAGAGCTTCTCCATCTTTAGCTGCAAAGAATATAATCAATCTGATTTTGGTGTTGACCATCTGGTGATGTCCATGTATAGTCTTCTCTTGTGTTGTTAGAAGAGGGTGTTTGTTATGACCAATTCTCTTATCAAAACTCTATTAGCCTTTGCCCTGCTTCATTCTGTATTCCAAGGCAAAATTTGCCTGTTACCCCGGGTGTTTTTTGACTTCCTACTTTTGCATTCCAGTCCCCTATAAAGAAAAGGACATCTTTTTTTGTGTGTTAGTTCTAAAAGGTCTTGTAGGTCTTCATAGAACCGTTCAACTTCAGCTTCTTCAGCATTACTGGTTGGGGCATAGGCCTGGATCACTCATAATAATGAATGGTTTGCCTTGGAAATGAACAGAGATCATAATGTCATTTTTGAAACTGCATCCAAGTACTGCATTTTGGACTCTTTTGTTGACCATGATGGCTATTCCATTTCTTCTAAGGGATTCTTTCCCATAATGGTAGATATATTGGTCATCTGAGTTAAATCCACCCATTCCAGTCTATTTTAATTCACTGATTGCTAGAATGTCAACGTTCACTTTTGCCATCTCCTGTTTGACCACTTCCAATTTGCCTTGATTCATGGACCTGACATTCCAGGTTCCTATGCAACATTGCTCTATACAGCATGGGACCTTGCTTCTATCACCAGTCACATCCACAACTGGGTATTGTTTTTGCTTTGGCTCCATCCCTTCATTCTTTCTGGAGTTATTTCTCCAATATAACAATTACCAATATCATTATGTGAGCACTGTTTTAACCACAATACCTTGGTAGGCCAGACACAGATCAAAAATGGAAACTGTAAAAAGTTTTACAATTTTGTTGCTCAGAGTTTCCTATGGAGAACAGAGGACATAAATGGGCCCAGTTAGAGAAAGCACTGGGATTGACTACAAAGCAGAGGGAGAGAAAGAAACTGTGGACAACCTTCCTTCTTTGTGGTTTCTAAAAGCAGGAAGGATCAAAACAGGGTAAGAACTCTTAGAATTGGCTAATTTAAATAAGTTTATTGGTCCCTGGGGCATAGGGCCCGTCTCCTGTTGTCCTGTACTTGACCCTTCTGGTGATTACAACAGTGTATCCTGGCCAGAGTATGACACTCCAGTAACTGAGGGGGTTAAAGGTATAGATTAAATAAACTGCTCAACGGCATGGACTGGCTCCAGGCCAGGACCTTAAAATTAATACTTAAGATAACATTAAAGCAAACAAAACACTATATTGCAATCATGGAGTATAAATAAAAATAAATAGTACCTCACTATAATATTACAAAATTATAGAAAACTAACGCAAAAGAGCTGTAATCAATATTTCTGGGAGAAATACCAATAACCTCAGATACACAAATGATACCACCCTTATGGGAGAAAGCAAAGAACTAAAGAGCCTCATGATGAAAGTGAGAGAGGAGAGTGAAAAAGCTGGCTTAAAATGCAACATTCAAAAAATGAAGATCATCGCATCCGGTCCCATCACTTCATGGCAAATAGATGGGGCAACAGTTGAAACAGTGACAGATTTTATTTTCTTGGGCTCCAAAATCACTGCAGATGGTGACTGCAGCCATGAAATTAAAAGATGCTTGCTCCTTGGAAGAAAAGCTGTGACCAACCTAGATAGCATATTAGAAAGCAGAGACATTACTTTGCCAACATAGGTCTGTCTAGTCAAAGCTATGGTTTTTCCAGTAGTCATGTATGGATGTGAGAGTTGGACTATAAAGAAAGCTGAGCATGGAAGAACTGATGCTTTTGAACAGTGGTGTTGGAGAAGACTGTTGATAGTCCCTTGGACTGCAAGGAGATCCAACCAGTCCATCCTAAAGATCAGTCCTGGGTGTTTATTGGAAGGACTGATGTTGAAGCTGAAACTCCAATATTTTGGCCACCTGATGTGAAGAGCTGGCTCATTTGAAAAGACCCTGATGTTGGGAAAGATTGAAGGCAGGAGAAGGGGATGACAGAGGATGAGATGGTTGGATGGCATCACCGACTCAATGGACATGAGCTTGAGCAAGCTCCGGGAGTTTCTGATAGACAGGGAAGCCCGGTGTGCTGCAGTCCATGATGTTGCAAAAAGTCAGATATGACAGAATGACTGAACTGAACTGCAAGGAAAAAAATCTCACATGCACCCAGAGAAGGAACAAGAGAAAGTTGCAATAAAAATGAAACTTATACTAGTTAATATATTGCAAAAGCAATAATATTAGTTGGAAAAAATAAAATTCCATCTCCAAAGTATAAGACACAATAACCCTTAATCTGCAATTCAGTGTGACTGTACAAACTGTTGGAAAAGTCTATTTCAAAGGGTATAAAAATAAGATAAAATCAAATACTAGGGAAAAAAACATGTTGAAAAATTCTCAGAGCTCAAAGCATTTTAAAATGAGTTAGTTTGAAGGATCATAGGGGCAGTGATAAAAAATAATTTTAAAAGAAAATAATAAAAATGAAAACAATCATAATAATACTATTTAGAGAAAGAACATAATGGCAGCTTATCTATTCAAAGACTAAACATAGACTAGAAGAAAAGAAAGGCACAAATAAATAATTTCCAAAATAAAAATGAATTTCATATGAATCACAGAGAACTTTAAAATAAATACAAGACAATATACAGTATTTGGAAATAAATGAAAAACGTACCTGAAACTTACGTTTTCAAAGTATGTTTCTTACCAAAGCTGAAAGACAAAGTAGAAAAGTAAAGTAGTAATATAACTATTAATGTAACTAAATGAATCTTTAAAACTCACACACACACACTGCCAAATGACAGACCAAAATATTTAACAAAACAGATTTCAAAAAATTCAAAGAGTTACTATTTAAAAAGCAAATAATCTGGGAGAAGAAACAGACAAAATTCTCTTCAATAGTTTTTTTTTTTTTTCCTGATACTATATAACGAGGAGACCAAAAGCAGGTAAGAAAAGTGCAAAACAAAAAATTCAGCTAATCTCCCAGATGATCATCTCTAAGTCTTATACACATTGCAAAATAAATCTCAAAAAGATATTCCATTTATTTATGAAAGACTTTTAGCAAACAAGAAATAGAAGAAAATTCCTTAATCTGATGGATATTATCTATTATCACAAAACAACAAAGAACCATTACAAAAAATGTGTATTAAAATTCCCATAAGAGCCCCAAATTTAAAAGAGGCAATCCAAATTATCAGTATAAATAAAGGTCAGGTAAACATAAATTGCAAAACACTATTGTGAAATATAATTGTATACTTCCAGAAGGCAATGGCACCCCACTCTAGTACTCTTGACTGGAAAATCCCATGGACGGAGGAACCTGGTGGGCTGCAGTCCATAGGGTCGCGAAGAGTCTAACACGACTGAGCGACTTTACTTTCACTTTTCACTTTCATGCATTGGAGAAGGAAATGGCAACCCACTCCAGTATTCTTGCCTGGAGAATCCCAGGAACTGGGGAGCCTAGTGGGCTGCCGTCTATGGGGTCGCATAGAGTCGGACATGACTGAAGCGACAGCAGCAGCAGCAGCAGCAGCAGTTGAAAAATACATCAAGATGTCTGGTAAATCAATTGTTCTTCAAGGGATATGTTCATATTCTCTCAAGAAAAAATGTATATATGTGTTCATTGAAACTTTTTTTAACAGTAAACAAGGAAAAATTTAATTTAAAAGGATGGATTTACACGTCTATAAATAAAATGGAGCACTATATAGAAATGAAAACAAATGAGAGTTGCATGTATCAAGGATGATACACAGATCTGTACCCCATCAGAAAATGAATATTACTTCATATAAGTTAAGATATAACAATAACATGATAAAAAGCAATCTCTGACATTATTTAACAAAATTCAATGTCTAATAAGACAATTTAATGTTGTCATATTGAAGTGCTTAATAATCCCACTTCCATCAATATGAATAAGTTGCTCAAAAGAGCATGGGATAGTATAGTTTATCTTTCAAATAGAAAACCTAGCTCTAGTTTCCTTTCAGTTTCTTTAGGAGAAAAAGGGGTTTGATTTCTTCTCTAAGCAGAAGTCACTGTGATGAATGAATGTCTCTATTATTAAAATTTTTGCTTCAAGAAAAAGAAAGATATGAACTATGAGGCCATGTGAAAACATGATGGAGCCATGGAATGTCACCAGAAACCTTAAATCTCTAGGTAAGAGAAACCAATCTGAAAAGGCTATATAGTCTATTATTCAATCTATATAACATTATAGAAAAGGCAAAACTATTGGAAATAGTAAAAGGTCAGTGGCTCCAAGAGGTTCTGGCACAAGGAAGGGAAGGATAAATAGATGGGAGAGGGGACTTTTAGGGCATTGAAACTACTCTGTGTGATACCATAATGGTGGATACATGCCATCAAGTATCTGTCAAACCATAGAACTGTACATATAGTGTGAATTCTAATGCAAACTATTGACATTGGTAATAATGTGTAATCTTTATCTCATCAATGTTGGTTCATCACTTGTGACAAATGTACAACACTAATGTAAGATGTTAATAATAGGAGAAGTTGGGAGAGATGGGAAGGGAATATACAAGAGCTTTATAAGTTTTGCCTTTTCATACCATTCATACTGTTCATGGGGTTCTCAAGGCAAGAATATTGAGTGGTTTGCCATTCCCTTCTCCAGTGGACCACATACTGTCAGACCTCTTCACCATGACCCATCTGTCTTGGGCGGCCCCACATGGCATGGCTTAGTTTCACTGAGTTAGACAAACTGTGGTTGGTGTGATCACATTGGCTAGTTGTCTGTGACTGTGGTTTCAAGAACCGGAGATCAAATTGCCACAATTTGCTGGATCAACAAAAAAGCAAGAGAATTCCAGATAAGCATCTATTTCTGCTTTATTGACGATGCCAAAACTTTTGACTGGGTGGATCACAATAAACTGTGGAAAATTCTGAAAGAGATGGGCATATCAGACCACCTGACCTGCCTCTTGAGAAACCTGTATGCAGGTCAGGAAGCAACAGTTAAACTGGTCATGGAACAACAGACTGGTTCCAAATAGGAAAAGGAGTACATCAAGGCTGTATGTTGTCACCCTGCTTATTTAACTTCTATGCAGAGTACATCATGAGAAACACTGGGCTGAAAGAAGCACAAGTTGGAATCAAGATTGCTGGGAGAAACATCAATAATCTCAGATACACAGATGGCACCACACTTATGGCAGAAAGTAAAGAACTAAAGAGCCTCTTGATGAAAGTGAAAGAGGAGAGTGAAAAAGTTGGCTTAAAGCTCAACATTCAGAAAACGAAGATCATGGCATCTGGTCCCATCACTTCATGGGAAATACATGGAGAAACAGTGGCTGACTTTATTTTATGGGGCTCCAAAATCACTGCAGATGGTGACTGCAGCCATGAAATTAAAAGACGCTTACTCCTTGAAAGGAAAGTTATGACCAACCTAGATAGCATATTCAAAAGCAGAGACATTACTTTGCCAACATAGGTCCATCTAGTCAAGGCTATGGTTTTTCCTGTGGTCATGTATGGATATGAGAGTTGGACTATAAAGAAAGCTGAGCACCGAACAATTGATGCTTTTGAACTGTGGTGCTGGAGAAGACTCTTGAGAGTCCCTTGGACTGCAAGGAGATCCAACCAGTCCATCCTAAAGATCAGTCCTGGATGTTTATTGGAAGGACTGATGTTGAAGCTGAATCTCCCATATTTTGGCCACCTGATGCGAAGAGCTGACTCATTTGCAAAGACCCTGATGTTGGGAAAGATTGAAGGCAGGAGAAGGGGATGACAGAGGATGAGATGGTCAGATAGCATCACTGACTCAATGGACATGAGTCTGAGTAAACTCTGGGAGTTGGTGATGGACAGGGAGTCCTGGCGTGCTGTGGTTCATGGGGTTGCAAAGAGTTGGACACGACTGAGCGACTGAACTGAACTGAACACATTTTGCTTGATTTTTCTGTAAATGTAAAACTACTCTAAAAAACAAAATCTATTAGTTAAAGAAAAAACCTACATTTACTCTAAAGTGTAGATAAACAGACTATTTTTATGTAATATCATCACATAGGAATATCCATTAACGAGATGAAAATATTCTCACTAGAGCAAATAATGCTGTCTATCTTTATCAGATCATTGGCAAAAGCAAGCAAATTAATGTGTTCTGCCATGAACATTGTGGGTACACTTTAAACAATTTCCCAGTGAAATGTTTGAGGATGCTTTGAAATAAAATCTTCAGTTTCTACATTTGATTTCTTGAGCTGCATATGGCAGGTAAACCAGTCCATATTATTATACACCTAAAACTCTATCATGTCAATTAAAAGACTCAGGAGCAAGACACTTAGGGATATTTATAGATATGTGCAGATGGCATTCACATTCATTTTAAGGTCATTTTCTCAGTAGTTTTACTTTCTGTCTTACACTGCTGAGAGTCTTTTGACAAGTTTTATTTCTCCTAGGTACCTATGTCCATCTTTTCTTTTCACCAATAGAGCTCTTTCTTCCACAGCTCTCCAACCTGAAGTAGTTTTATATTTGTCTGTAGACACTATATACAAAAATATTGTTTTCCTGTTTGAATGACTAATTCCTAAGACTTTTCTTCATTCATTTTATAATATCAGACTGTTGTATCTCTTAAAAGTAAAACACTGGTGAGAATTTTCCAAGGTTCTGTCCTTAGTAGCTCACATCTCACATGTTGCTGCTTATAGCATCAACTTCTTTTTTTTTTTTTTAATGAATCCCCCTCTATTTCTTTGCACTCACTTGCATATATATTTTTAGTTCTTTTCAGAAAATATTCTAAAAATCACTTGCTCTCTATAATCACTTACTATATGTTAACTGATTGCATAATATATACTCTTTATTTGCTTCTCACTAATCACCTAGAGACTTCCCTGATGGCTCAGAGGGTAAAGCGTCTGTCAGCAATGCAGGAGACTCGGGTTCAATCCCTGGGTCAGGAAGATCCCCTGTAGAAGGAAATGGCAACCCACTCCAGTACTATTGCCTGGAAAATCCCATGGACAGAGGAGCCTTTCCATGGGGTCACAAAGAGTCAGACACGACTGAGTGACTTCACAATCACCTAAAAGGTTATATTAGCCCTTCATTGTAGGCTGCTTTTTAATTAGAATAGAAGCATCATTTTCCATTTTGCTGCTTTTCAATGGCACAAGTTTTCCATTTAAGTTAAGAAATAATATGAAATAGGTAAACATTTTATTTCTTTTTTAGTGATTTGCTTTCACTCTTCCCTAGAAAATTTTATCTAAACCTCTTTGTACACTGAACAAATAAGTAAGTGATTCTGTTATTCATATAGTCACCATAATTGGATGCAAAGAGACCATGATATAGTGGTTAAGAATGACAGCAGTGAAGCCAGAGTATTTAAGTTCATGTCTGGCTCTGTCACTTTTCTAGTATTTCCTCAAGCAAATTACTTCCCTTCCTGTGCTTATGTTTTTAAAGGGGCTAATGCCATCACCTACCTTTTAAGGTAGAAAAGAGAAATAAAAGTTGGGTTTACACAATTAAAGTATTTAGCATATTTTCTATGATTGAAAATTTTTCAATACCTGTAAGATATTTTTAGGGGTATAGCTATAATTATTATTGAATGTATATTTTATGTAAAACATAACACTGATTCCTACACTATATAATATTCTCATTTTCTTACAACTATATAGTCCAGGAGCTTTGTGTCCCTCTTTTTTGAAAGCATGAAGTGGTACAGTGGTAAAGAATCTGCCTGCAATACTGGAGACATGGGTTTAAACCCTGGGTTGTGAAGATCCCCTGGAAGATAAAATGGTGACCCACTCGAGTATTCTTGTCTGGGAAATCCCTTGGACAGTGGAGACTGGCAGGTGACAGTCCATGGGGATTTAAAGAGTCAGATGTGACTGAGCAACTGAGCACAATGGATACACATTCACTGAGAATTAACCTATTAAAGCAGAATGTTGACTTCTGGACAAGTTGCTTAAGTCTTTATCGCATAAAATGTGACTGGTAATGAAAATGAAGTTAAAATTTATTGAATATTACAAAATTTCTAAAATGTATAAAGCTTATCTAATATTATTACATGTTGTTCTCTCTTTATTTACCAGACAGAATGTGTTGGTGGTGAAGCCAGATTGGGGTTTTGAGAGCCCAAACACTCAATCCAATATGCTGTCTGAGATGCTATTATGAAAAAGTCATATAACAACTTAAAATTCTAAATCTTTCAACATGGCCAAGCTATAAATAAAATCACTTATTTTATTCCATTTTCTTTGATCTGAATGGTTAAATTTTTCATTTTAGCTTTTACTAAGAAGTAAAGTAATGATATTTCTCCTCTCTTTTTCTTGCTTCCTAGTAGCTCAGATGGTAAGTAGATCACCTGGAATGCAGGAAACATGGGTCCCATCCCTAGAGGAGAAAATGGCAACCCACTCCAGTATTCTTGCCTGGAGAGTTGCATGGACAGGGGAGCCTGTTGGGCTACAGTCCATAGGGTCACAAAGAGTCTGGAAACGACTGAGCAACAACAGTTTCATTTTCACTTTCTCTCTTGTTCTAATTTAGATCTACATTACACAACCTCTACTAAACAACTGTTGAAAGGTCATTTACCTGTGAGCATTTCTAGGTGTTCTGCCCTGTAGTAGACCTATGTACATAGACTATGTGGACAATGATGTTTTCAAAAATGTATCACTAGTGTTATAACATTTTACTATTATATTATGTTTTTAATAGGATCCACATTAATAGTCTAATTTTATTTTTTAAGTAAAGTGCTTTTGCCATAGCTCTACATATCTACAATCTAACTCTTCTTTTTTTTATGGCTTCTATTACTTTAATGCAAACAATAATATTAAATTATTCTAGTGAGAATTATCTTCTACTTCGAAATTATCATCTGCTTCTCATTCTTTCTACACATTAGCTACCAAACTCTCTAAGGTACCTATGAAATTCCTATGTTTACTGTTTTACTGGTCTGTATCTATAATACCAGCCCATGTTTATGCTTTTTTAATAAAACTCTTGTTTTATTAAACAAGAGCTTAGTAAAATAAAATAAACTCAGTCTACCTACTCTCATATCCTTCCATATCACCAACAGGCCCTAGCATACCACTGCCAAATCATGTTTCTTCTAAATTTGGATCATATAGTGTTTGCCCTCATGTGTTTTAAAATCCATGAATGGTGAGACCTAACAATGAGTCCTGATAGAACAAAGATTCATATTTTTAGTTATGCCCCATATCTAAGGAGTCTGATCTCTCCTAAATGAAATTTATTATAAATGAAAAATAAGGCTATACCAGGCGATTTCTCCCATGTTTTAGGATAGTCCTGCAGCTTATCTTATTCTCTCTAAGCTTTTTAAAATATATAGAATGTTCTTGAACTTTTTGGGACCACTATGTCAAAGTTCTGATAGGTATGAATCACAGTAAACCATAACTTTGAAATGAAACAACAACAAAAAAAATTCTATGCAACCTATCTTCTGGTAGCCAAATATGAGATATGGTTCTAAGCTCAGTTCAGTTCAGTCACTCAGTCATGTCTGACTCTTTGTGATCCCAGGGACTGCAAAATACCAGGCTTCCCTGTCCATTGCCAACTCCTGGAGTTTGCTCAAACTCTAGTCCATTGAGTCCATGATGCCATCCAACCATCTCATCCTCTGTCATCCCCTTCTCCTCCCGCCTTCAATCTTTCCCAACATCAGGGTCTTTTCCAGTGAGTCAGTTCTTTGCATGAGGTGGCCAAATAATGGAGTTTCAGCTTCAGCATCAGTCCTTCCAATGAGTATTCAGGACTGATTTCTTTTAGGATGGACAGGTTGGGTCTCCTTGCAGTTTAAGGGACACTCAAGAGTCTTCTCCAACACCACAGTTCAAAAGCATCAGTTCTTCAACACTCAGCTTTCTTTATAGCCCAACTCTCACATCCATACATGACTACTGGAAAAACCATACCATTGACTAGACAGGCCTTTGTTGGCAAAGTAATGTCTCTGATTTTTAATATGCTGTCTAGTTTGGTCATAGCTTTTCTTCCAAGGAGTAAGCGTCTTTTAATTTCATGGCTGCAGTCACCATCTGCAGTGATTTTGGAGCCCCATAAAATAAAGTCTCTCACTGTCCATATTTTCCCCATCTATTTCCCATGATTGGACTGGTTCTAAGATAGTGAGATGCTGGGGTCCTGCCCTGGTGGATCCAGGGTAATTTGAAGGGGAGACAGAGTAGGCGAGGAAAAACTTATTTAGAAATATAAAAGAGAGACTAGGAAAGAATAGTGTAATGGGAAATTTAGTGGAGAAAAGAGGCTGAATAACTTGGTTTATGTGGGAAACCAATAAAGTTTCAAGACAAGGAACTTGTGCCATCTATGATAGGACACCGGCGTCCTCTTGAATAATGGGGGTGCCCCATCTTGGGCTCCCTCTCACGTGGATCTTAAAAGTCAGGGCAAGTAAGTAGACTCAGAGAGCCTCCACGCCCCAGATGGGAATTCAGCCAGAAAATAGAGTAAGAAGAGAAGACATGGGGGAAATCAGCCTTTCCAGTGACTGGCCCATCTTCTATTGTCCAGAAAGGCCTTATATACTTTTGATTTTACATAGAGATGAATGGATAATACAAAATTATGCAGCATCAACAGCCCTGACTCTTACCGAGACCAGGCTTTATCTCTGCATATCTAGTTGTATACACAAGTCTTAGGTGATTTACATCATCTTCTGGCCAGAAGGCCAATTAACATTTTACGGCCCTTTTCTGATAAGGGATTGTCAACCAGAAGACTTATTTGCCCTAATAATGTTGTTCTTCCCAAAGTCTTGTGCCACTCTCAGAAAGCACTAAATAAAGTTACATTCTTACATAGTAAGAACACAACAATTTATAACAAGAAAGTGGAGTACAGTGATTTATAACAAAGAGAAAATTAATTAACTCAAAAGTCTAGTATTGCTAACATCGAAACTACTATATTCCTATTTATGCATCCCATTTACATTGATTAATATCCTCCCAGGTGCCTAAAAGATAAAGGATATGGAGGCATGGCGGCAAACATTAACTCAACAGTGGAACCCTTCACCAAACTAATTCTTAGCTCTAAAAGGCTCTATATCTTTAAGATGTTTTGAGCTTCAGTGCCTCTCACGGTTGGGGGCTGTAAACAACCCACAAGTTGTAAAGTCCAGGCAGACCAGTCAAATAAGTTAGAAAGCCATCAAAGGGGTTTCAAGCTGAGACATTCTTTTTATATGCAGGAGACTGTTGAAGCTCTGAATTGACTCTCTCCAGAGAAAAGGTGGTATTGTCAGAAGAGTATAGTATCAGTTCAGTTCAGTTCAGTCACTCAGTCGTGACCAACTCTTTGCAACCCCATGGATCACAGCACGCCAGGCCTCTCTGTCCATCACCATCTCCTGGAGTTCAATCAGACTCACGTCCTTTGAGTCCGTGATGCCATCCAGCCATCTCAACCTGGGTCGTCCCCTTCTCCTCCTGCCCTTAATCCCTCCCAGCATCAGAGACTTTTCCAATGAGTCAGCTCTTCGCATGAGGTGGCCAAAGGACTGGAGCTTCAGCTTTAGCACCATTCCTTCCAAAGAATCAGTTCTGATGAGATGGATGAAACTGGAGCCGATTATACAGAGTGAAGTGAGCCAGAAAGAAAAACACCAATACAGTATACTAACACATATATATGGAATTTAGGAAGATGGCAATGATGACCCTGTATGCAGGACAGCAAAAAAGACACAGATGTGTATAGCGGACTTTTGGACTCAGAGGGAGAGGGAGAGGGTGTGATGATTTGGGAGAATGGCATTGAAACATGTATAATATCACGTAAGAATCGAAATGCCAGTCTATGTCTGATGCAGGATATGACACGCTTGGGGCTGACGCGCGAGGATGACCCAGAGAGATGTTGTGGGGAGGGGGGTGGGAGGGGGGGTTCATGTTTGGGAACGCATGTACACCTGTGGTGGATTCATGTCAATCTATGCCAAAACCAATACAGAATTGTAAAGTAAAAATTAAAAATAAATTAATTAATTAAAAAAAAAAAAAGAAATCCCAGGGTTGATCTCCTTCAGAATGGACTGGTTGGATCTCCTTGCAGTCCAAGGGACCCTAAAGAGTCTTCTCCAACACCACAGTTCAAAAGCATCAATTCTTCAGCACTCAGCCTTCTTCACAGTCCAACTCTCACATCCATACATGAAAACTGGAAAAACTATAGCCTTGACTAGACGGACCTTAGTCACCAAAGTAATGTCTCTGCTTTTGAATATACTATCTAGATTGGTCATAACTTTTTTTCCAAGGAGTAACCGTCTTTTAATTTCATGGCTGCAGTCACCATTTGCAGTGATTTTGGAACCGCCAAAAATAAAGTCTGACACTGTTTCTACTGTTTCCCCATGTATTTCCCATGAAGTGATGGGACCAGATGCCATGATCTTCGTTTTCTGAATGTTGAGCTTTAAGCCAAATTTTTCACTCTCCTCTTTTACTTTCATCAAGAGGCTTTTGAGTTCCTCTTCACTTTCTGCCATAAGGGTGGTGTCATCTGCATATCTGAGGTTATTGATATTTCTCCCGGCAATCTTGATTCCAGCTTGTGTTTCCTCCAGTCAAGCATTTCTCATGATGTACTCTGCATAGAAGTTAAATAAGCAGGGTG